>NW_017619129.1:1737582-1980082 GCF_001879475.1 Ipomoea nil
TTAAAATCTGTGACCGCCATTTTTTCTACCCATTATAGGCCTAACTCTCTTGGGCTATACGGCTAGAACACAAACTGCAGAAAACATTAATAATTTATTTAGTAAAAGTGCTTATCATTCTACAGTTTTGTACATATAATTAAATAGTTCTCAAATAAGAGAATAACATACAATATCAGCGATCACGCGATCTAATTGGTCGTGATATGCACGAATCACGCGGTTCGGCACAGTAGGCCAAGCATGTGGATCTACCCACCTACAGTTGCAATTGCAAGAGAAAGTACATAAGGACAAGAACAGTACACTGCTAAAACAAAATTGTTTTTTAAAAAATTACTATTATTACTAACCTTGATGCAAGTCTACTGGATTTTATGCGGGTAAAAAGCCCTGCGGTCTTACCATTGGAAGCCTCTCCCATGTCCAAATTTGTAGAAGGATCAGACATCCGCAAACATGAGCTCTGTAATGCTCAGAAGCACTGAACAAAGCTCTATACAAAAAGTTCAAAACAGATGATCCAAATCTGTACTGACCACACTCCTCAAAATCATCCACAATCGGTAGCAAGTAAAGATTTACCAAGTCGTTCAACGTTTTTGGAAAAAGAAATCCCCTAACAAACGTATCAAAAATGCGACATCTTCAGCTGTGCTCGCGTCTGTCAACTAGGGAACTTCCGGAATAAGCAACATATTTATTCTTTGACCTTTAAAAGTTAAATCGGGAGGAATAAAACTCCAGTAACAGTTAGATCATTTAAAAAATAAATACTGATCAAATAATAGCTGCTACAGGAGTACTAGACAACAATGGCAGATTTTGTGCGATCAATTGTTGCCTTCTATTCCTCCCGATACAACATTTAAAGACCAAAGAATAAAATATGTTGCTTATTCCGGAAGTTCTCCAGTTGACAGGCGCGAGCACAGCTGAAGATGTCGCGTTTGCAACGCGCGCATTTTTGATACGTTTGTTAGGGGATTTCATTTTCCAGAAACGTTGAACGACTTGGTAAATCTTTACTTGCTACCGATTGTGGATGATTTTGAGGAGTGTGGTCAGTACAGATTTGGATCATCTGTTTTGGACTTTTTGTATAGAACTTTGTTCAGTACTTCTGAACATGACAGAACTCATGTTTGCGAAAGTCTGCTCCTTCTGCAAATTTGGACATGGGGAGAGGCTTCTAATAATAAAACCGCAGGGCTTTTTACCCGCACAAAATCGAATAGACTTGCCATTTGCATCAAGGTTAGTAGTAATAGTAATTTTTTAAAAAAAACTTTGTTTTAGCACAGTGTACTGTTCTTGTTCTTATGCACTTTCTCTTGCAATTGCAACTGTAGGTGGGTAGGTCCACATGCTTGGCCTACTGTGCCGAACCACGTGATTCGTGCATATCGCGACCAATTAGATCGCGTGATCGCTAATATTGTAAGTTATTCTCTTATTTGAATACTATTTAATTATATGTACAAAATTGTAGAATGATAAGCACTTTACTAAATAAAGTATTAATGTTTTCTGCAGTTTGTGTTCCAGTCGTACCGTTTGATTTTGCACCCACTTACCAAATTATTGCAAAGTCGGGGAGGATATTTGGACTGCAGAAGTGCCGTTGATTTTTGATTATGTAGTTGAATATTATTATCCGTCACGGTTTTGCAAGCAATGTGGTGTTCTATAGAATATTCCGTCACCCGTGCACTACAACCAACAATTACAAACTATTGACGGCCGGACATCTAATGCCGCGCAATTACTGGAGGCACATATATATAGGTGGAACCATCGCTACGAATATGTTTTCGCAATATTCGTGATGGACAACCCAAATTCCACACGCAAATACTGGTTATGGTTCCACACACATGGTCGTCGCCTCATTGGTAACCCTGAACATCATCAAGATGAGGGTTATATCCAATGTGCTGCGTCATTAAATGACACGGTTAGTTTGTTAATTAATTTTATTCTATTAGTAAATTTATTATAAATGAAGTATAATATTTATTATATTTCATGTAGATACATTTTTTGAGTCAAATGAACTAGGATATGAAAAAGGCTGAAAATGAACCGCAGCGTCAGTCTGAGTGGTGAAGCGAATACAGTGTGGCCTTGCCTGCGTATATTGAGCTGGTCGCAGAGATCGACGACGTGAGTGAGATCATATGCGTGGTCAACCGTAACGGGGCGGGCGGCATAGGCGTGCTAGGGTAGATGCAGGGTTGGATGCTCCGGCAGCTGAAAAGCACGAGCCTGATGTGGCGGACAATGTTGTAGGGGGGATGTGAATACACTCGTACTAACAATTGTTCCAAGACAACGACGGTAGCTCCGATTTTAGGGAACATACATTTCATATCATCAAGCAACTCAATACCCTCACCAGACGCATTCATCCTTTAGTCATATTTTTGACCCGTCACAACCGTATTCTAGTTATCACCAAACCTCATATCACCCAGCATACGAGTATAATACATCTGACTATCACTCAAGTCAGTTTGATCATGTTAGCGAATCCTCTGCTCAAGGTGGTATGAACAGGGACAACCAAGGCAGGATACGCGGCGAAGCGACGATACCGATAATTTTATATCTTATAAAGATCCAACGCATTGATGGCTGTAAATATTATTCTAGCTTGATTATTACATATTATCATTTTGTATTTTTTTTTAGTTTTGTTTTGATATTGATAAACTATTTATCTAGTGCAATATATTTCATTAAAATTACATTATTGAAATTAGCAAAATTATTTAACGAGTTTGTATCAATTAATTTTTTTCTTTTTTAATAATAAAGATTTGCATAACAAGTACTCCGTATCTTAAAAAAAAAAATTAATCATTTTAAGAACATAAAATCTCTATAATACTCAACCACTTTAATTCATTAAATAATATAATTTAGAATTAATTTTGAATTTACTATAACATACTCTTAATAGCTATGAACGAATAACAAGAATAACCAAATTTGCTTATTTATAATAAGTTAGTTCATAGTTAATACAGTAGGTTCATCGTATTTTTGAAATGAAAATGGTATTTCGCCTTTTCCATAGGCGAGATAAAAAGAAGTCAATCTCGCCTATAGAAAAGACATTTTCTCTGATTCGTAAATCATTTCACACATTTTCTTGTCACGAATTCTATGTCACAATTCTTCCTCACCGGCAAACAGACCCCCACAAACCATCTAGGCTTAAATAACCGACACCCTCCGAAAACCACCGAGAAAATCAACGGCTAGTTCCGGCCACCCATCAACAAGAGGAGCAGCAAAAATCCAGGAATAAATCACACCAAATTATATCATAACAAACAAATAGGAGCACAAACTAGTCACTTCCGCCTTCAAGAAACAGAACTCCAAAAAGCACATGAATAATGGAAAGATTAAATCACAGAAATCTTAAAGCTAACCTCACCGGAGAAAGGTAGAACCTCAAGTTTATCCCTCTGAGAACAGAATTCGTCGCTGGAACCAACGTCGCCGTGAAGGAGACAAAAAACCCGCCGGCCGTCACTCCACCGCGGTCTCCGCCGAGTCTTCAAACACGTAGCCAAGAGAATCTCCGTCTAAAGCCGTCAAAAGAAACAAGTCTGAGAAAGCACGGATCCGGAAACACTAAGAAAATAAGTGGGAGGAGAAAACCTGATAGCGGGAGAAGAGATCCTGGTCTAGATACACCGGAAACTCGCTGTAAACTACACGAGGAGAACACCAGGCCACCAGAAATGTCACCGGAGAAGGAAAAAAAACAAAAAAAAAAAAAATTATAAAGCCCCAAACGGGTCAGCAGCGGAGAGGAGTCCGCTGCCGAAAATGGCCTAAGGCGAGGGGAAAATTAAGAGGCAGAAGTGTAGGGTGGTAATATCTGATGGAAGATAGATATATTACCCTATTTAATGAAGGAGTATAACGGACTTATAATTTAATACGCTCAGAATCGAAATCATCAAATAGTGACGAACAGAATAGGAAAACGTGAATTAGAAATTCATCAAAATAGGACCACCAAAGGCCAGAGAGTAGTCCCATCCACCGGAGAAGTGGGGTTCCCTAGAAAGAACGAGAGCTTGAAATCTAGAGAATCAACTCTCAACAAATATATTTTTTTTATCTGCTACCCTACAGTACACCAAGTACTCAAACCATTCCAAATTGTTCACACTTTCCCCTTTTTTGCCTGTTGGATGGGACTACTCTCTGGCCTCTGCTATATCACTTTTTAAACTCTTTACGCCATCTCCAACTTATGGGAAAAAGGCAAATTACAACGTAAGACTAGAGCCGTCAAAATTGGTTTAGTTCCCCGGGCTTTCCCGCCCCGCCCGCCAAAAAGGCGAGGTGGACATATGTTTTTGAAGTCCGTTTTAAAAACAGACTTTTTTACCCACCCCGCCTAGCCCGCCAGCCCGCCTTTTTTTTTTTTTTTTTTTAGTTATATATATAACTAATATATATATTAGTAACTGCATATATACAGTAACTAATATATATATTACTAATATATATATATATTAGTTACTGTATGTAATATATATATTAGTTACTGTATATATACAGTAACTAATATATATATATATATATATATATATATATATATATATATATATATATATATATATATAATATGTATAATATAACAATATATATAATAGTATCGTTTATTCAGTGATCACAGTTATTACACATTCATAATTGAATAGTCGAATAATTGATTTTTTTTTTTTTGCCTTATAACCGTTAATTGAAATTATCCGTCGGTTCGGTTATTGGTTATCGGTTTTTCGGTAATTATACTTACCCCTATTGGTGTCATTGTTGTCATGTTGCGATGAACGAATTTATGTTAATTTTTTGTGAATAAGTATTTTAAGTAGATAGCAATTAAGTTATTTACATAGTCACATTAGAGTTTAGATTTTAGGGACACTTCACACATGATTTAAAATTTTTTTAAAAAAAAAAAAAAAAAAAAAAAAAAAAAAAAAAAAAGAGGCGGGCTTTGGCGGGGCCCGCGGGCCTAAAGGGGGCGGGGCGGGCTACCCCTACCTAGGCCCGTATTTTTGGCGGGCTTTTTAGCCCAGCCCGCATTGACAGCTCTACGTAAGACCATTGGAAGGCACCAACACCATTTAGGGCTCGTTTGGTTCGCGGAAAATATTTTAAGGGAAGTGGAATTGGAATTCCATAGAAAAACAATTACTAGGAAGATGAATTTCATTGTTTGGTTAGTGGAAAAAGAATTACTGGGAATACTAATTCTATTGTTTGGTTAGATTTGAAATTGTAAGGAATAATGAGTATAAAGATTTATATGCCCTTACAAATTAATAAAAGTAATATAATTAAAAAAGAAAGCAAGGGTAAAATAGGCAATCTATTCACTTTTTCTTCCCATCCTCCATGGAAAACAAAATCCTTGGTCCAACCAAGGATTTTGTTTTCCTCAAATTTGAGGAATTCATTTTCCAATGGAAAATGAATTCCATGAACCAAACACTAGAAAACAATATTTTCCTTCACTTTAAGGAAAATGTTTTGGAAAACATTTTCCATGAACCAAACATCCCCTTAAGGGTAAAAATTTTGTGCAACCTTGCTCACTCCATTTCACACCAAAATATAAGGATCGTTTATTAACTGAAAATTTCTTGAATTTGAAAAATAGAAAACATAAAACAAATTTAATAGCACAGTTTTCCATTTTGAAAACTGAAAATAATTTCAGAAAATTTTTGGAAAACTGAAACCCTCTTAAAAACTGTTTTTTAAATGGAAACAGAATCATCGATCATCTATTTAATTATATATCACTATAACTACATTACTATGATTACATTTATTATCATCTTATTTTATTTATCAATATCTTATATATTTTCTACTTACTTTAAAGTTAGACATTATTTACATTATCAAAATTAAGAATTAAACTATATATAATGTTTTAGATTTTGACTGAACTCAATAGATTATTAGTTCAAATATTTTTAATTATATTACATCTTATTACAAATTCGATCCAGATATCGGATATTGAAATCTCACATATATTAGAATTCAAAGTAAAAGTAATATATTCATATACATATCATTCAAATGAAAATATCAAAAAAAAAATATTTTAAATATTAGCTCAAAAAATATTAATATTATTTAAACTAAATTTTAGATGAACTTACATATATTAGACTTAAAAGTAAAAAATAAAAAATAAAAAATTATTCCATTTAAACTAAACATATGTAAAAATATTTTAAACATAAGATCTAAAAATCAATAGGAATTAAACTTGTGTTAATTAGGAATTAAACTTGTGTTAATTTTATAAGTTAATCTAAAAAAATAAATTTGAAAAAATAAGTGTTAGTAAACAAGTTTTCTAAAAAGAAAATAGAGAATGTAAAACAAAGAATGAAAACTGAAAAATTAGAAAACTGAAAACATAGAACAATTTTCTGTTAGTAAACGGACCCCAAATTTCTCCACCAAATTTCACATCAAATTTCTCACACCAAATTTTATTAATCTCTTAACACATTTACACCAAAATACCAAATTTCTACACTAAAATAATTTGATTTCTCAATTATTATTTCGAATTTAATTAGTTTAATATAATTTAGTTCGAACTTAATTAGTTTAATATAAAATCTAACTTGTGATGTGAATAGTAATTTTTATTAACATTAATTTTTATAACATTAATTATTTTAAAACAATCAAATTTAATTATATTTTTGAAAATTTAGTTTATTCCAAAATAATACTATCCCATAAACATCTGGCACATTTAATTATCAGAATTACTATATCGTTTCCACAAATACTCAACCAATGCATTTGAAATTTTAATTAATATATATTCAATATTAGTCTTGTTTCAATCGTTTCAATAAGATCTTTAAAATTGTATAATTTATATTTAATAATACAAAGTTTAAATATAAGTATTTAACAAAATAAAAAATTACATATAAAATAAATCAAGGATACATTTGAAATTATAAAAAGAAGCAAGGGCAAAGTATATAAAGATTAGAACACTATATATTTCAAAATATGTTAGGTGCTGGAGTTTAAGAACAGCGTTCAAATCAAATAGTTAGTAGTAAAGTATATAAAGACAGAACTTAAAAACATATAAGTAAATACAAAAATGGGAAAAAAAATATGAAATGGCAACCAATGCAGATATCTGTGGTAAAAACAGTAAATAAACTTCAGAATCTGTGTCACCAGGCACAATTGTTAAAACAAAGCCAAGATCATCAGCCACATTGTTTTAAATAACCAACATCAAATAGAACAAAAGTGAATGCCACCAGGCATGATTGTCTTGAAACAACACACATAGTCATTTCCCTTCAAGCTTGACAATAATAGACACTTGCTTGTTTTTGGATGTTTGTGTGGATGAAAACTCATCTTGAAGACTCCTCTTAACCACTGAACTGTATCCCACAGCTTCTGAATTGCCTACAGTGCAAACAACGACATGACTCTCACCTTCATCACTATCACCAAAATGCTAAAAAAAAAAAAAATGAAATGTTAAAACACACAAAATTAATTTCTGTATGTCTAAATATTTGTAATCACCAAAAAATTCTTCACCCCATAAACCTTGTAAGCCACTTCTCAACATGTTTCTTAGGAATGTGACAAACTGACAATAGACAACAGTTCCCTGTTTATATAAATACATATATAAAAACTACAATATCTAAGGAATAACTTTCGAAAAGAAAGAATACCTGAGAATCATGGAAGACTACTTATTTAAACTTGATGACACCTCTACCTTTCTTTTCAGGAACATCATGTGCGTGAACCACTCTCACCTTGATTGCACTCCAAACATGTGAAATCTCACAACTAAGAATGTAGGGTGGATTAGTGGATACGTTCTGATGTGAGATCGGATGGAAATTGTGTATGCCTTGTTTAACTGGTGGTGTTTGAGTTCTAAACCAATACATGTATTTTTATTTATTGGTAGGGAAAAGGGCCGAATCCTCAGGGTGTTAATGAAATCTACTAAAAGCTACATTGTTGGCATCACGAACCAAGAGCGGCTTGAGGTCTTCAGGAGGTTGATCGAGGATCGTTGTACCCCATGATGCGCCTTGCCCCAAGTTAGCAAGATAATCAGCACACTGATTGCCTTCACAAAGGACATGCTTAAGGCCTTACAATCAGCAATGAGCATATTTGCCTCCGGAGTGTTGTCTGAAGTCTTGTGAAACCAATACATGTATTTATATTAACGCAAACATCTCTATTCTAAAGGTTTGCGTCGATTGGGTAAACGATGTATATTTAAGGACTGTTATATTTCCCTATTCTGTTATTCGCATGCACGTGCCGGAAGCCCGGAATATTTAAAGATTCATAATTAATGCAATTTAATTGCCAAAAATAATTATCTATAGGAATACCAATCGAATATATGGCCTAAATATTACAAAGCTGATAAACGAAAAGGCTTAAACAACCGGTTTTGACTAAGTACTTTGTCGGGAAATTTTGGTTCTGCTTTATTATTATAGTAGAAGAAGATATAATTTTTCCGATCCTAATAAATTCTTCTTTAATTACACACCTTAATTGATTATTTACTTTCGACCTCTCAACTAATTAAGCTAAGCCACCAAATATTTCCTTTCTTTTATACCGGCCTAACGATTGCCTTAGATTTTTGAACCATATATGAGAGTGGCAGGTAGAAACTTATTTATTACCTACCTTGTGTCACTACATAAGCCGGATTTACGTCAGAGAAACACGATATCATACCATTGAGACATAATATAATTCCAAAACTAACAAACAAATTCTAACACACATGCATACATTCAGGTAGACAACTAGCCACAAGCTGCTAGTTGCCTCCGATCTTATTGAAAGCACAACGACTAAATACCATAAAGCTAAGGGTCATGGAGACTTTATTCAAACATACACTACGTGAAACAGTTGTACTTAAAATGTTTCGTCCACCTCATGGTCGTCCAGAATATAAGTTCCGTCTTCCTGTTGAACCATTCCTTTATCCTTTACGTTCATCCACGCCACTGGCACATGATACTCGTCCTTCAAACCCTGGCGATACTTGTTAAGTTTGGAAATGTCAAAGTCTCCCTTAGGTTCAAACCCTCCCCGAGACCCTTGGAATCCATCAATTCCATGCATATGAAACATCAAGTCGTGATGGACCATGATGTCGAGGCCAGGCTTCAAATACTCCGACTTCTTAGAATCAATTATGAAACCCACTCCCACAGCTTCGTAAAGTATGTTCTTACCACCAACTTGGGAACCCCAGGGAACCATTGTGACAAGATCATTGACGTCCGAGATTCGCATGCCTCGGAGATTCCCTTGATTAGAAAAAGCATCCTTGAAATTCTGGTCCCCTACTTTGGGGCCTCCGAAGAAGAAAGCAGTGACAGGAACATTATTATCCTGCTGGTTTTTGTTGACTGGATTGACAGCTAGATCTACTGCATTCAGTGTTGCAAGAGCTGAACCCAAGCTGTGCCCTGTCACAGTTATGCTAATTTCTTCGCCCTTGTATAATTCAATAAGTCTTGCAACTTCTTCTCGAATCTATATATACCATACACACATACACAAATTAAAGAAAAACCAAATATATATATATATATATATATATATATATATATATATATATATATAATGGAAGTAAGTAGTAGTTTCATTATAGAATGGGGCCTGGCGGCCGGGTTTATATTGACAAATTATACCATGGACTAGGATTTATCTTGCATTGTGGACTCTGGTTTAAAAATTACTTTCAAATTCCTATTCTTGACCGTTTCAATCATTATTGTATTGACCATATTATCAAATAATGTATATCATGGTTGCAGTAGGCGCTAGGCAATAGTCGGGAGCACGGGCAGCGCCTAGCGCCTAGGCGGAATCTAGGCGGGCGCCAAAAAAATAGTGGCAGACTTACAGTTTGACAATTTTAATGAGGTTGTTTTCAACATTCAATCAAATAACACATCCAAATAAATGAAATAATGATAATTAATAAGTCATAACATCAAAATAATATTAAAAAATAAAAATACTCAAATACTTCAATCATCTAAAGATTCAAAGTATCAAACTAGTCTACTGACGAACCAGACGACATCGGCTAAAATCGACCGACTCGATCGAGTTAGCCGACTAGGCCGATCTCGCCGCCTAGGCACCCGACCGATTTTTGGGCACCTAATAGTGAAAGCGGAACAGCCTAGGGGCACCTAGGCCGATTTTTACAACAGTGATGTATATTCAGTATACAAATAATATACTTTTAGTATATTAAAATTTTAGTTTTTCTTATGGTCCATGTAACACTATATAACACTATGTGGAACATAATCCACACAATAGTTTGCCTAACTGTTTATGTACATATATACATATAAACAAATTGAAGACACATCACATGGTAACTACATATGATAACTATAAACACACTGTTAATGTATGTACAGAATATGTTAATGCAGACACATATAACATGTTAACTAACATATTATATATCTACCGTTAACATATTCTGTATCTGTAGTTAACAATTTGTGTTTGTAATTAACATGTTATGTGTGTCTTCAATTTGTTTACTAGTACAAAAATTGTGAACGGCAAAATAGAATGTGTTAACTGTATAGACATATAGTTTTTTTATCAGAGTTTACAACACAATAGGAACCCTGATGCATGCATGGTATAACAATTGATTCATATATATATACCTGATCTCTGGCACTCTTTTGATTCAATGCTGAATCTTGATTGATGGTGGTATACATATCGTACCAACCCGTGTGCACGAGAGGAAGAGAATGTTGGCCAAAGATTAAGGGAGCTTTGACTAAAGAGAATGTAAAATTGGCCTTCCATTCTGATATTGGCTTTGTTCCCCTCCAAACAATCAGAATGTCTCTCCGCCCTAATGCAATCTTTCCTTCATCCGTCGCCGCAGCAACATATCCAATCCAGTTTGATTCCTTTAGCACCGCATCAGACCGCGCCGCCCTCACATTATATCCTGCTTCTGGGGTTTTTATTGTTGATGGTGCATAGAAGTATTTCGTCACTTCATATCTGAAACGTAACAACAGTCAACACATATGTCAAAAGTTATAACTAATCACAAATTGTCCATTTGTCCAGAGGTAAAGTGCTGGACTTGGTTTTAACCGGCCTCCGTCCAATTGTTGGACTTCGCCTGGCCTCCACCCAGCAATCCCCTAACTACCAATTGTTCTTCCAAAGGCTGAACCTCAACCCTAAGGGCCCCTCACATCCCGGTCCGATAGAGCATTTGGGAGGATGTAAATCATGGTGACTCAACTGAACATGAACCACAGAGGCTAGACCGGTGCTCACTGCGCACAAGAAGCCCCCCTCACTTTGAGAGGTTGCTCTCACACTGCTGCTGGTGAGACTCGATCCCTGGTCAGTCTCCGCCCAACAAGAACAGTATGTAACTATGTAAGTAAATTAAAGCATAACAACTAATAACATATATACTTGAAAGGGTTTCCCTTGACAACTCCTGTCCTGGCAAGGAGGTTTTTCCTGGCATATCGCGGTAACCCCACATTTTTGGAAGCTGGTTCGTTTATGAAAGACTCGCTCACGGGTGCAATCATGGTTGCATAGTGAATGAGGTAGCGGCGGAGATCCGAATCCAAAGGGTCTAGCAGCCCTTCCCAGTTATCACTCCCACTTAGGACCCTCCATCTTTCAGCTATGCCGCTCATCTTCAATTCTCTCTCTCTCTTTTTTTTCTAGGAAATAATTCTTTGTTAAAGTACTGGTGATGATGAAACTCCCCACACAGTCCCCCTATTTATATCCATAGAGCTCTTCACCCATGCCATTGATCTATCTCTTCCCTGGCCTGTAATCTCGTGCAAAACGTGCCCACTCTTTTTGTTCTTATCTATATAGGACGGAAAATTATTGTAGGTGTAGACGGTGGTACACATGGTTAGTTCAAAACAATGTCGTTGAATTTTATGAGTTAAAATAATATATATTATGAGTTAAAATAATGTACTTTATGTGTTAAAATAATATACATTATATTTTGAAAGGACGTGGCTTTTGGACCATGATCTACACAACTATGTGGATCACGGTCCACGCAATAACTATTGATATATGACCTAACCAGAATGCATGTATGTTTTTATAATGATGATTTTTGTTACTCTGCGTATTTTTACTTCTCTCTAGTATCTGTAAGTGTCATTATTCTACAGTGCATATATTGGCATTAATTTTGGTAAATATATATGTTTTGTGGTAGTTATTTATTTATTATTATTATTATTATTATTGATATCGAGTTGGAAATAAATTAATGTAGATAAAATAGTGTGAATAACAAATTTGATAATATGAAACCATAATTGAATTGACTCTATTACAATGTAATATCTGTTCATATACTTTCTCAACACTTGAACTCATAACCTTCCAAATAGAAGTCCAACTCAGGTACCATTGGACCACATAATCCTGGTGATCAACGTTGCACTTGTTTGGCTTAATTTGTACACAATTTGTTGGGTGGATAGAATTATAAGTGAATTACCTCCGGGAAGAGATTAAAAAAAAAAAGTGAAAAAGAATTATATCATTATCGAACTATGCACTATAAATTTTAATGTCTATTTACATTTTTATAGATAAGAAGTACTCTACTTGCATATTTTATATTGTTCTATATTCTTGTGATGTACTAATTTTTGGTAACCAATTATATTTTCTGCTCCATTTTTTTTACAAAAGAGTCAACAATGTCTCCACTGAGACTTGATCTCATGACCTCTCACATGGAAAAGGTCATACATACCATCTAAACATAAAGTGCTTGGCACTTTTTATTACTCCCTCTGTCCCATTTTGCATGTCTTACTTTCCTTTTTAGTTTGTCCCAAAATGTTGTCCTCTTTCCAAAATTGAACATCACCATCATTCTACTTTTTCCCAAATTACCCTTATGACTTTTGCTTTTATTTCCAAAAGTGAAAAAGTGAAGGGCATAATTGGAAAATACATAACATTTACTTTAATTCCTTAAAAAGCGTGCAAAAAGCAAATGAGACAACCAATTCGGGACGGAGGGAGTATTATTTAGTTAAGTAAACATAACTTTTATTAGTAGAGTTGAACAATCAACTTACTTAATCAATCTTCAACTCCATTTTTTTTTTTTTTTAGTTTTTAAAATTTTATTAACCCCCTTTAGACTTTTACAGCACCACGGCACCATCACCCTGAATACACACGTAACATATGATTCATAATTTCATATTCATAGATGATAATGGAAAACGTGAGATTCCACACACACACACAAGAAAAGAAGAGAAACTAAAGCAAGTTTATCCATTGATAGTACAGTTAAATTTGTACGAGCTGAGCTCTTTACTGCACTGGCCGGCGCTGCAGGCAGCCAATTTTACTGCACATGAAAAATATTTCTTTGTATAATATCTACTACCTATGAATACCTACGGTGTATGATTAAAAATGTCTACTAAATTAAAAAAATAAAAGAGAGTATAATTATATGATTGGAGTAAATGAACATACACATAAATCTTATAACTATTATATATAATTTTAAATTTTGATTTTTGATGATAAGAAAGATTATTGTATCTCATAAATTTATTGTTACAATTTTTATTTATGTTTTAATTAGAGTTTTTACATTGAGAACATAATAAATGAACACAAGAATATTTTGTTGGTAAAAAATTAATGCATATATTATACTTTAAATAAATATCTAAAAACATAATAAGTTTCAATCAATGTTATGACCCTGTTTGGTAAATGACTGTTAACAGTTAACTGATTGGAATTGGGTTGATTAAAAGGTCACTAGTTATACTCTTAGCTGATTGTAGAAAAGTGTTTGGTAAATTAACGTTAGCTGATAGCTATTTAGTATAATCTCTTTTCTCAAAAAGCTAATTCAAAAAGTTGTTATGAACAGTTTTTTGAATTTTAGCATTTTAGAGTTACAAAAAGCTAATTTACCAAACACTTATATAGATTTTTTTAACCAAGTCAAATAATTAATAGTGGTCAAATAAGTCAAAATTGACTGATAGGCTAACTATTTTACCAAACAGGGCCTATATCCTTGATTTATGTCCCTCTTTTGTATGCTAATAAATGTATACATTTTACTTTAAATGTTGTACACTTCAATGTTATTAGACAAAGTCCACCCCACTATTCAAGAGTAATGCTATTTACCCCTAAAAATTTTCACCTCATAATTTTCTCTCCTAGCATGGCATAGTTTGATTGGTTACTTTGGCCCTGTTTGGTAAAAAATTGGCTTATAAGTCAATTTTGACTTATTTGACCACTATTAATTGTTTGATTTAGTTAAAACATCAATATACATATTTACTTAATTAGCTTTTTGTAACTCCAAAAGGCTAAAATTCAAAAAGCTAGTCCAAACAACTTTTTCAATTAGCTTTTTAAGAAAAGAAAGTATATCAAACGGCTATCGGCTAACAACTAATTTACCAAATACTTTTCTACAATCAGCTAATGTTATCAACTATTTATACCCTCTAATTAACACAATTAGCTAACAGCTATCAGCTAACAACCATTTTACCAAACAAGGCCTTTACCTTTTTTATTAATTAAAAGTTAGTGGAGGCAACCAATTCAAGACATCCAACAATTATACAAGGAGTTAATACCCAAAATCGTCCTCGACTATAGTAGTTTTTCTCAATTTTGTCCTAAACGACTTTGGTGACCTAATATCGTCCCAGACTTTTGTGTTTCGCTCAATTTAGTCCCAGACTTTTGTGTTTTTGCTCAATTTAGTCCCTCATTTGTTATTCTGTCCATTTGGTGTTAAATAAATAGACAACTTAGTAATTTTAATATTGACATCTCTTTACTCATAGACATGTGAACTAAGAAATCCTTTTTTTTTTTACGAATTACTCCCAGAATTATTCCTAAAACTGCGAATATAAAATTTGATTTGCAGGTCCGGGAGTAATTCTGGGTGTAATTCGTACAAGAAAGAGGAATTTCGCACTTCACAAGTTGAAAGTAAAGAGAGATCAATATTGACATTACTGAATTGTCTCTTTATTTAACACCAATTTGACGAAATAACAAATGGAGGACTAAATTGAGCGAAACATAAAAGTCTGGGACGATATTAGGTCACCAAAGTCGTTTAGGACGAAATTGAGAAAAACCACTATAGTCGAGGACGATTTTGGGTATTAACTCATTATATAAGTCATGAAAGGAATTTAGGAGGGAAACAATTCAAGGTTGCAAAAATCACTAGGCGTTCATCGGGCGCGACTAGGCGCCCGTTTTTTATTTTTTAATTTAATTTAAAAGATTTTTTTTAAAAAAATTATTTAAGACTTGGCAATTATAAAATAGTTAATACTTTAATAGTTAGTACTATATATTAGAGTACCTGATTTCAAATTTTTTTATTAAATTTTTTTGGATTTGCGATCGATTTGAACAATTTAGGGTTACTTCACAAAAAATGATATAGGTTTGAGTGAAATAACCCATTTAAAAAACACAGAAAAATAGTTAACCGGTATCCTAAACGCCCGCCTAGTCTGTTGCGACCTAGTCGGCGCCTAGGCCACCTAGAACGCCCTTTCCGCCGAAATTCTAGGGGGTTGGCCACCGCCTAGAGCCTAGGCGCCGATACCTAGGCGTAATTTTTGCAACATTGAAAAAATTAAGAAGGGTGAGAAGAGTTTTCCTTCAATCTATATTTCGGCCTTAAATGGTATATTTGTCCGCATTCAAACTTCATTAACTGCAAATCAACCAAAAATCCCACACTGCACCTTCTTATTCCTTCACAACCAAAAATCCCAAACTTCATTAACTGCTGCATTTTGGAAACCAATTATATTTTCTGCTGCATAACTCTTTTTTAAATCAAGTCTTATTTTTTATTATTATTTAGTTAAGTAAACATAACTTTTATTAGTAGAGTTGAACAATCAACTTACTCTCTCAAATATTTTCAGCCCAAAGAATCTAAGTTCCCACCACCGCAGTTTGAACATATAACCATCCATCTGAAATGATAACCGGGATGTAATCACACTTTACATGGTAGTTGGCAACAATCAATCAACTTAATGAAATCTTGATGAAAAATACACAAGCAATCAGCTAAGGAATCTGCTAAGAAACCAAAGTTTTATTTCTGTTATATCAGTTAAGCCTCTAAGGGTTTTTTTTGTCTTTTCCCTTATCCGGTTAGTTATAACCGTCCCTTCAAATCTATATGTACTGATCTCTTCCCGCTTAATGCACTGTTCTATTCTTTCTTCTCATATCTGTCTCATCTCCAACTTTCTGTCCAAAGCTCTATGATATAGCTTAGTTCAACATGGTATCAGAGCTCCATCGGAGCTACGCGGCGGCAGTCGTGATGGATAATTCCGGCAGCGGAAACCAGGTTCATCATACAGCAGCTTCGTCAAGTCAGAATCAGATGAACCAGCGAAGTGATGATGTCGACGATCCTCTATACCTGCATATTAGCGAGAATCCTAATTTGATTCTCGTTTCCCCTCCTCTTTCAGAGATCAATTATGCCTCATGGAGCAGATCCATGAGGATTGCTCTTGAATTCAAGAACAAGTCTGGCTTTGTTGATGGATCTGTGGCCTGTCCAGAGGAATCCGATCCTAAAATTGCAGCAGGGAGAAGTAGCAATCGCATTGTTTGCTCGTGGATTCTGAAATCTATCAACCCTACCATCGCAGAGAGCATCATGTACTTCGATAGAGTTTCTGACATCTGGAAAACGCTCAACAAGAGGTACTCACAATCCGATCCTCATAGAATCTTAGAAATCCAGAATGAAATTTTTAGAAATACTCAAGGTAACATGTCGGTTAATGAGTATTTCACCAAATGTAATGCCTTATGGCAACAGATGAATGCATTGAGACCTCTGTTGATGTGTGAATGTACTCCCAGATGCTCCTGCACTCTTATGACTAGAATGCGGAAGGAAAGGGACAATGATCAGGTGATAAGATTTCTTGAGGGATTGAATGATGAATATGAAACAATTAAGTCAAGTGTTCTAGTTATGGACCCCATGCCAGAGATGGAAAAAGTCCTGAACATGACTCTTAAGGTGGAAAGAAAGATTAAGGGCTTAGTTAGTCAAAGGAACATTGATATCATCCAGTCAAATGCCATTCAAAACAATCAAGCACAGTCTGAAGAAGAACTCAGTGTTGTGGCAATGTCCTCATCCAACACTAGAAAGAAGTTCAACAATAATGGAGGGAAAAATGTTCCTAAATGTACTTTCTGCGGTATGACTGGCCATACCATTGAGAAATGCTACAAGAAGCATGGATATTCACCAGGTTGGGTAGCAGACTAGCAGGGTACAAGTCTAAGAACAAACAAACTCAAGACATGCAGCAAGCCACCAACAGTTGCCTTAACCAGGTTGGGGATGTAGGTCTTTCTACTGACCAGTTTCAAAGACTATTGTCTTTCTTGCAGAATCAAAACAAGGGAAGTCAAGGATCAATAGGTGCTGCTACTGTAACAGTTGCCACTCCTGAGATGAAATCAGACTTCAGCAACTCTATGAATAACCCCAATGGAGGCAGGTTTATTTCTAACTCTTATATGGTTAGTACAGTGTTAAATTCACCTGCATTGTGGATACTAGACTCAGGGGCAACCGACCACATTACATGCTCCCTTGAATATTTTGATAAATGCTATAGAGTTCAGGGAATCTCTGTGAAACTATCTAATGGAGAAACAGTGAATGTCACACACATAGGACAAGTTAAACTGGATGAAAAGTTAATACTGCAGAATGTGTTATATATACCATCTTTCACCTTCAACATTGTATCTGTCAGCAAACTATCTAAACAATCAGGTCTTAAACTTGTGATGGGGGCTGACTCTTGTGCCATTCAGGGCCTTCTTGGAGTGATGGATGGTTTTGCTAAGGAGAGAGATGGGCTTTATGTGATCAGTAATCCTCATGTCAGGAAAAGAAGTCAGCTCACTAATGATCATAGTATGCAGTGTAATAGTTTAGCAGCCAAATTGTGGCATGACAGGCTTGGCCATTATCCTGTTAATAAGATGTTTCCTTTACATGGAATAAAGTCTGATTCTGTGAATAAATGTCCTACTTTTGTGTGTGATATTTGCCATTTTGCTAAACACAAGAAGTCCACCTTCCCTGTCAGTAGTAATAGAACTAAGAAATGTTTTGACTTAATAGATATGGATACATGGGGACCATTTGCTATGCCATCTATCAAAGGGGAACACTACTTTCTAACTATTGTGGATGATCATAGTAGGTTCACCTGGTTACATTTAATGAAGGCTAAGTCAGAGGTCAAAATAGTTTTTCAGAGGTCAAAACTGTTAGAACTGACAATGGAAGTGAGTTTATGATGAATGCCTTTTATAATGATAAGGGAATTGTGCATCAAAGGTCATGTGTGTATACACCTCAACAGAATGGGATAGCAGAAAGAAAACATCAGCACATTTTAAATGTAGCAAGGGCATAAAAGTTTCAGTCTGGCTTACCTACACAATTCTGGGGTCATTGTGTGTTGCATGCTTCATATCTCATAAACAGATTGCCCACTGATGTAAATGATGGCAACACTCCTTTAAAAATCCTAACTGGAAAGGACATGGAGTATGATAAGCTAAGGTCCTTTGGTTGTTTATGCTTTGGTGCTACTATTGCACAAGGAAGAAACAAGATGCTACCAAGAGCAAGAAAATGCATTTTTCTGGGATTTCCAGCCAATATTAAAGGTTTTATTCTATATGACCTCACTGACAATGATGTTTTCATTTCTAGAGATGTTAGATTCTATGAACAAACATATCCTTTCAAAAAGTCAGGCTCAGAAGGAGATCAAGAACATGGCACAACTGAGGTGTTCAATCCTTCCCTACCTTTGGTTCCCATTTCTGTTGATGATGGTTTCCCTCCTCCAGATTACAGGCAGAGACCTGCACCTGCTGAGACCAATGTAGATGATGATAGGGAAATCAGACATGGAGGTGATCTAGAAAATGAAGGGGTCAATGATGAAACTATATATCAACAATCAGATCAACTGACTGATGTGGCTATTGATAATGAAGATAATGAGGATGATATGGTTGTTGATCAACCTAGGAGATCAGCAAGAATGAGGCACATTCCCTTCAAATTGAAGGATTATTATTGCCAGACTATGATCTCAGACAGATCAAACAAAAAGCCTTCCCCTCATTCCATAGACAACTTCATCTCCCTGGATAATCTGAATCCTGATCACAAGTTCTGTGCCTCTGCCATCTCTTGTGCTCATGAGCCAAGTTCATATAGTGAAGCAGTAAAGCATGAAGTATGGAGAAAAGCAATGGAATCTGAAATCAGTGCCCTGATACAAAATAACACATGGACCTTAGCAGACTTACCAGCTGGAAAATCTCCAATTGGTTGCAGATGGGTGTTTAAGATTAAACACAAAGCAGATGGATCCATTGAAAGGCATAAGGCTAGATTAGTTGCCAAGGGGTATAATCAGCAACTAGGAGTGGATTACATAGAAACTTTCTCTCCTGTGGCCAGAATGACCACTATCAAAACCTTCTTGGCCATAGCTGTTGCCTCTGCCATCTCTTGTGCTCATGAGCCAAGTTCATATAGTGAAGCAGTAAAGCATGAAGTATGGAGAAAAGCAATGGAATCTGAAATCAGTGCCCTGATACAAAATAACACATGGACCTTAGCAGACTTACCAGCTGGAAAATCTCCAATTGGTTGCAGATGGGTGTTTAAGATTAAACACAAAGCAGATGGATCCATTGAAACGCATAAGGCTAGATTAGTTGCCAAGGGGTATAATCAGCAACTAGGAGTGGATTACATAGAAACTTTCTCTCCTGTGGCCAGAATGACCACTATCAAAACCTTCTTGGCCATAGCTGTTGCCATGGGGTGGGATGTCCAGCAGCTTGACATCAACAATGCCTTTTTGCATGGTGATCTGGAAGAAGAAGTGTACATGATGTTGCCCCCAGGCTTTAAGAGTAACAAGCCCAATCAAGTATGCAGGCTGCTGAGATCTTTGTATGGTTTGAAACAGGCTAGCAGACAATGGAATGTCAAACTCACAAAAACTCTCCAAGATAATGGTTTTATCCAATCTTCAGCAGATCCATCACTCTTTACCAAAAGATCACAAACATCTTTTATTGCCTTGCTTGTGTATGTAGATGATATACTTGTGGCAGGAACAAATGATAATCAGATCAAGGAATTGAAGCAAATGTTGGATAGTTCATTCAAGATCAAAGATTTGGGCAAGCTCAATTACTTTCTAGGAATTGAAGCTTACAGAACTCCCAATGGCATCAACCTATGCCAAAGAAAATACACACTGGAAATCCTAAAGGAAAACAACTTCCTGGATGCTAAGCCTGCTAAGACTCCCTTCACAACAGGCCAAAGACTCAACAACACAGATGGTAAACTTATAATAAACCCTGAGGAATTCAGAAGATTAGTTGGAAAGCTTCTCTATCTCACCAATACCAGGCCTGATATATCTTATGCTACTCAACAGCTAAGTCAATTTGTAGACAAGCCCAGAGATATACATCTAATTGCAGCTCATAGGGTATTAAGATACCTCAAAGGCTCTCCTGGAAAAAGGTTGTTTTATCCTTCCAACTCTCCTACTAAGCTGCTGGCTTTCTCTGATTCAGATTGGGCCACATGCACAGAAACCAGGAAATCTGTTACTGGTTATTGTGTATATCTTGGAAAGTCTCTCATCTCTTGGAAGACTAAGAAGCAAGCTACCATATCAAGGTCTTCAGCTGAAGCAGAATATAGGGCACTTGCTTCTACAGTTTGTGAAATTCAATGGTTATCTTATCTCTTAGCAGATTTGTTGGTTAAAATTGACAGTCCTACTGCTCTATTTTGTGATAGCAAGTCTGCCATTGCTATAGGGGAGAACCACGTCTTCCATGAGCGCACAAAGCATATAGAAATAGACTGTCATGTGGTAAAACAGAAGGTTCATGAAGGTAGAGTCAAACTTATGTCTATACCATCACACAAGCAAATTGCAGATGGTTTTACCAAACCCTTACCAAAACCCTTGTTTGATGTTTTCCACTCTAAGCTGGGCTTTCAAAATGTTCATGCTCCAGCTTATGGGGGGGGGGGGGGGGTGATGAAGAATACACAAGCAATCAGCTAAGGAATCTGCTAAGAAACCAAAGTTTTATTTCTGTTATATCAGTTAAGCCTCTAAGGGCTTTTTTGTCTTTTCCCTTATCCGGTTAGTTATAACCATCCCTTCAAACCTATATGTACTGATCTCTTCCCGCTAATGCACTGTTCTATTCTTTCTTCTCCTATCTGTCTCATCTCCAACTTTCTGTCCAAAGCTCTATGCTATAGCTTAGTTCAACAAATCTTTCTTTCTTTAACTCCGATCCTTTTTTTAACCCCCTTTAGACTTTTACATCACCACGACACCATCACCCTGAATACACACGTAACATATGATTCATAATTTCATATTCATAGATGATAATGGAAAACGTGAGAAAGAAAAAGACAATGCAAATATTTATTTAAATATGGATTGAAAAGAAGATGAGAAGCTACAGTACAGGCAATGCAAAAAAGAATTGAAGAAGAAAGCATGGAATCTGGTTGTTTTGCCTTGATCACTCTACTGGTCTTCATCCATATGGAATGCTATAGAGAACGAGTGGAAGGATCCAGTTGATAATAAAGGTAATCGAAAGCCTAAAACCAACTGGAGAGCGATGAAGAAAGAATGGAATATGATTTCAACTCAAAAGCAATGAACGACATCTATAGAGCGGTAAGTGAAGATACTTTCAAATTAATCGCTACCACTGGCATAGCTAAAATTGCATGAGACATATTATGCAATCATCACGCAGGAAACACATCGTAATCCAAGTTACAAATGATACAAACAGAGTTCAAAAATTTAAAAATGGAAAAAGAGGAAAACATTACACAATTTAGTGCAAGAGTCTTAGATATTGCTGGAGATGTGTTGTACCTTTATATTTTCTTGGGAAAATGGTCAAATAGGCCCTCGAACTTTAGCTTAAAAGTCAATTAGGTCCTTAAACTTTTTAAAGGTGCAATTACACTCATCAACAATTCATTTAGGTGCAATGAAGCTCAAAAACAAGTTAATGACCTGCTATCACAAGTCATTAGGGTTCAGGCCACATTCCAGCGAATTTTCCAGCAAAAAAAGGTGAGTAGCAACTGACCCAGATTTGCCGAAAATTTCGCCGGTCACTTTTTTTTGTTGGAAATTTCGCCGGTCACTTTTTTTTTTTTTTCGCCGGAAGGTGGCCTGAACCCTAATGACCTGTGATAGCAGGTCATTAATTTATTTTTGGGCTTCCTTGCACTTAAATAAATTGTTGAGGGGTGTAATTGCACATTTAAAAAGTTTAGGGGCCTAATTGACTTTTAAGCTAAAGTTCGAGGCCTATTTGACCATTTTCCCTATTTTCTTTACAAATTTACCATTCACATTTTTTCTTTTGACATTAATCTTTGATGAGAGAAATAAAAATGGCATTAAGTACTTTTCTTTTGATGTTTCTTGTGTTGTACATTCATATCTTCTTACCAATTCTATCCTCGATATTTTTTCTTTTGCAAAGTCCACCCCACTATTCAAGAGTAATGCTATTCACACCTACAAAAAACTCATCTCATGATTTTCCCTCCTAACATGTCATAATTTGATTGGTTACTTTACCTATTTTATTAAGGCTAACGTGTCATCCTGCATCATGAATCATTCGTGATTATTCATGCCGCACCATGATCTTTAATAAGTGATATTAGAGCCATAAATCATAATTTTTTGTTCGTCTAGAACTTTTTACAGGTTTCCTACAGGTTACCGGTAATAATATTGCAGGCATGGAATTTTTTATTAGTTTTTTTTTTTGGTATTTTTCTTCTTTCACCTTCGTATTATAATTTTTTATTATTTTTCTTTTTTCGTAAACGTATAGGCCTACTCTGCGTTTTGCGCTTCTCGTTTCTTCGATACTAACTCCGCAAAGCAAGCGCAAGCCTGATCGGAGAAACGAGAAACGAAAAACGCCGAGCAAGCCTATACGTTTAGGAAAAAAGAAAAATACAAATAATAATAATAATAATAATAATAATAATAATAATAATAATAATAATAATAATAATAATAGTACGAAGGCGAAAGAAGAAAAATATCAAAAAACACTAATAAAAAATTCTATATCAACAATATTATTACCGGTAACCAGTAAAAAGTTTCAGACGAAAAAAAAAATATGATTTATGATTCTAAATATCACTTGATCATTGTGCGACATGAATAATCAGGAATGATTCACGATGCGGGATGATAATTTAGCCTTTTATTAATTAAAAGTTAGTGGAGACAATCAATTCATGACATCCAATAATTATAGAGTTAATACCCAAAATTGTCCTCGACTATAGTGATTTTTCTCAATTTCGTCCTAAACGACTTTGGTGACCTAATATAGTCCCAGACTTTTATGTTTCGCTCAATTTAGTCCTCCGTTTGTTATTCCGTCAAATTGGTGTTAAATAAAGGGACAATTCAATAATATCAATATTGACCTCTCTTTACTTTCAACCTGCGAAGTGAGAAATCTCTCTTTCTTACACGAATTACACCCAAAGTTACTCTCAGACCTACGAATCAAATTTTATATTCGTAGCTTTAGAAGTGATTCTAGGAGTAATTCGTAAAAAAAGAGAGATTTCGCACTTCACATGTCTATGAATAAAGAGATGTCAATATTAAAATTACTGAATTGTCTATTTATTTAACAACAAATGGACGGAATAACAAATGTGGGACTAAATTGAGCAAAAACACAAAAGTCTGGGACGAAATTGAGTAAAAACACAAAACTCTGGGACTACATTAAGTCACCAAAGTCGTTTAGGACAAAATTGAGAAAAACCACTATAGTCGAAGACGATTTTGGATATTAACTCAATAATTATAAGTCTGGAAGGGAATTTAGGAGAAGAAAAATTAGGATGGATAAGAAGAGTTTTCCTTCAAATCTTCAATCTATATTTCGGCCTTAAATGGTATATTTCTCCGCATTCAAAACTTCAGTAACTGCTAAATCAACCAAAAATCCCACACTGCACCTTCTTATTCCTTCACACCCATCTCCTCGATCGCCATTACTGCTAACTCAAAACTGCAACTCAGCTGATTCATCTTTGACCTTCAACTCAGGGCTCTTCAATGGTGACTAAACAAACCCATGCCTCCAAATTCCGCAAACCAAGTCGTCGTACAGACTAATGCGGTAGGTATACGTGTATTTTTTTCTTGGATTGACTTTTTCATTCTTACTAAAAATGCGATAAACATTTATAAAAAGTGAGAAATCAACATTACTAGTATGCTAGTAACACCAATTAGTTAATAATCTTTATACAATTCGATCAATAATTAACTTTAGTATTATGCTTGGAACAGTACGAATTACTTAGGCACTGTTTGGCAGAGCTTATTTAAGAACTTATAATTTATTTTAAGTTACTAATAAACTATAAGTTCTGTTTGGTAATGTCTTCAAATTAAGTTAGTAGCTTAAAATAAAAGCTTATTTTGAAAAGTTACTTTACTTTTTTCCATCTTTATTCTTATTATTTTAAATAAATGACATTTTTTATCATTTTCAATTAAAACTCTTTTGAAATTTTCTCTTCTCCTATATTTTTTCATCCTCTTATGCAATTCTTCACGGCCTAGCAACTCCTTTAAGGTTCTAACTCTAATCATCCGTTCATAAATAAATAACATCATTTACCATTCCCAATTAATTTTTTTCTTTTGTTTTAATTTAATATAATATGTATCTCATATATATTATAAAAACAAATTTTTTTTTTAAATTAAATATATCTCGTATATTTAATAATATAAAAATAATATAATAATCACATCATTTAATTTTATGAAAATATAATTTTTATTCTTTTTACGTTTATCAGCTTATCAGAAAATTAATTTTACCAAACACTTTTAAGCATAATCAATTAGTTAATAACTTTTCAGTTTTCAACTTATAGCTTATAGCTTGTCAACTTTCAACTACTTTTCAGCTTTCAGCTATATTTTCAGCTACGTTTGTCAAACATAGCCTTAATAATCTTTATACAATTCGGCCAATAATTATCATTAGTAGTATGCTAGGGGCACCAATTAGTTAATAATCTTTATACAATTCGGTCAATAGTTAACATTATTAGTATGCTAGGAACAGTACCAATTAGTTAATAATCTTTATACAATTCGGCCAATAATTAACATTAGTAGTATGCTAGGAACAGTACCAATTAGTTAATAATCTTTATACAATTCAGCCAAGAATTAACATTAGTAGTATGCTAGGGGCACCAATTAGTTAATAATCTTTATACAATTCGGTCAATAATTAACATTAGTAGTATGCTAGGAGCAGTACCAATTAGTTAATAATCTTTATACAATTCGGCCAATAATTAACATTTGTAGTATGCTAGGAACAGTACCAATTAGTTAATAATCTTTATAAAATTCGGCCAATAATAAACATTAGTAGTATGCTAGGAACAGTACCAATTAGTTAATAATCTTTATGCAATTTGGCCAATAATTAACATTATTAGTATGCTACGAACAGTACCAAGTAGTTAATAATCTTTATAAAATTTGGTCAATAATTAACATTAGTAGTATGCTAGGAACAGTATCAATTAGTTAATAATCTTTATAAAATTCGACCAATAATAAACATTAGTAGTATGCTAGGAACAGTACCAATTAGTTAATAATCTTTATGCAATTTGGCCAATAATTAACATTATTAGTATGCTACGAACAGTACCAAGTAGTTAATAATCTTTATAAAATTTGGTCAATAATTAACATTAGTAGTATGCTAGGAACAGTACCAATTACTTAATAATCTTTATACAATTCGGCCAATAATTAACATTAGTTGTATGCTAGGAACATTACCAATTAGTTAATAATCTTTATACAATTTGGCCAATAATTAACATTAGTAGTATGCTAGGAACAGTACCAATTAGTTAATAATCTTTATACAATTTGGTCAATAATTAACATTAGTAGTATGATAGGAACAATACCAATTACTTAATAATCTTTATACAATTCGGCCAATAATTAACATTAGTTGTATGCTAGGAACAGTACCAATTAGTTAATAATCTTTATACAATTTGGCCAATAATTAACATTAGTAGTATGCTAGGAACAGTACCAATTAGTTAATAATCTTTATACAATTTAGTCAATAATTAACATTAGTAGTATGTTGGGAACAGTACCAATTACGTAATAATCTTTATACAATTCGGCCGATAATTGACATTAGTAGTATGCTAGGAACAGTACCAATTACTTAATAATCTTTATACAATTCGACCAATAATTAACATTAGTAATAAGTTAGGAATAGTACCAATTAGTTAATAATCTTTATACAATTCGACCAATAATTAACATTAGTAGTATGCTAGGAAAATAAATGTCAAGTCCACCACGACCGACTTGCCTTTGTCTTTCTCTTATGATCTTTTCAGGTGGCAGGTCGGGCTTTTTCCATGAAGACCCCGGTCGGGAATGGCTGGGAGTTGCCCGAGCGCTGATGTCAACCACCGAGCGGTAGCCCTTCGACGAAAGAGCTGGTACAAGGACACGAAAGGACGCGTGGCGGCTCTTCATGGCGACAGACAGGGCACCCGGGAAGATGACACGTGGTGGCTACGTGGAAGACATGCCGAGCGGCAGGAATCTTGTCCCCGGCATAGCGGCTATAAATGCCCACAGTAGCTACAGTGTAGAGGACTTTTGGACGATCGATAGGTTGTAACTAGAGACTCCCGACCGCTGTCAGTCGGTACTCAGAGCAACCAAGTAGATTGTACTTAGGAACTCTACCTTGATCAATAAAGACTTTACCTGCTTTAATTGGTCTCGTGTTATTTATATTGCTTACGTAGAATTAGCAGTATCATTTTGGCGCCGTCTGTGGGGACCCGTCCAAGAAACCAACGTCTTGACGAGCACCCGATCACCATATCGGCATGTATCCGTGGGCACACAACAACTTCGCCGACGACCAGGCGGACGCGGCGAGCTCCTCCGACCACTACGCTACCCAACAGCAGGGTCAGACGATGGACCTCAACCTCAACCTCTCACCACCGCATCCGTCAAATACGTACCCGGTCGCCCAGCAGCCGGTGAATTACATACAGCCGGGATACCCACCACCCGGTCTGCCATACCAGCAGCAGCCGATGATGTATCCCACTCAGTATCCGTACCCGGTCCCACCTCCACCGTATGGGTACTGGCCAGGCCAACCGATGTGCTACACTTCCCCGGTTGGTTATCCACCATATACGCCTGCATATACAGCTCCAGCCGCCGCCCCTCCAGTACAACCGACCGCACAAGTAGAGCCGCAGCGTCAGTCCACTTCCCGGGCTCGACGCTCGGCTCATTCGCGGTTGGGGTCGGGGGGTGCTGATGCGATGGAGGCACCAGCCCGGGCCGTTCAAGCGGAGGACCCTGAAGAGGTTGCCCGAGCGGTAGCTTTCGATCGTCTCCGACCAGAGATGCGCCAGCGTTTGGGACCCCAAGACCCGAACCGCGGGCAAGAAGACGTACAAATGCAGGAAGCTAGCCATGAGGCTTCATCCGGGTATAGCGGGTCGAGATCTCACCGGCGACGACGCGCTCGGGATACAGCCCAAGCCGTTCAGGCCGCCGAGCTCAACGAAACCCGAGGATTGCTCTACAACCTCCAGGCTGAAGTTGCGCAGCTCAGGAGTGCGTATCCCGCAGCACCCCCGGCCGACCGATCGACCCTACACCAGACGCCTTTCACAGCAGCGGTAATGGCTCAGCCTTACCCGCTCGACTTAAAGGTCTCGGGAGAGAAGAGTTACGACGGTCGGACAGACCCGGAGGCGCACGTGAATGATTTCTTCAGCAATATGATGCTGAAAGGCGTTTCAGACGCCGTAATGTGCAGGGCCTTCTACTCAACGCTTACCGGTCGGGCGGCAGAATGGTTCCGAACCCTGCAGCCGGGGTCAATCGACAAATTTGAGACCCTGGCGATCAAGTTTGTACGGAAGTTCATTACTTCCAAAGTCGTGAGGAAGTCCTATATGTACCTCGAAAAGGCCAAGCAGCTCGAAGGGGAAAGCTTGACAGACTTCCTCATCAAGTGGAAGGCGGCGGTCGGGGAGGTCGAGCCTATGGATGATGCGACCGCCACTCACATGCTTCACATCTCCCTCCGGGCGGGATACTTATACCAGGATTTTATCCTCCAC
This sequence comes from Ipomoea nil, assembly GCF_001879475.1. Lineage (NCBI taxonomy): Eukaryota > Viridiplantae > Streptophyta > Magnoliopsida > Solanales > Convolvulaceae > Ipomoea > Ipomoea nil. Next base: position 1,766,174 of record NW_017619129.1, read on the forward strand.
CCCCCGACCACATATGAGGAGGCCCTCCGAAGGGTCACTGATTACGCCAACGCAGGTGAGGCGAATGCCGTCAAGCGCTTGCAGGAGGTCGGCTCTTCGTCCCGTAAACCGGCCGGCCGGGCAGAACATCGGTCGGGAGATGACCATCCCCGATCCCGCACCAGGCCTGGCGAGTTTACGGCCTTAAACCGATCCGCGGCGGAGGCCATGCAGTACGCTCAGTCCTGCAATCTCATCAAACTCCCTCATCCCGATCGAGACGGCCCTGATAAGAGTAAGCATTGTGCCTACCATCGATGCGCCGGGCATGACATCGAGGAGTGTACCCACTTGCGCCAATTGCTGGAAGATTTGCTCAATTTGGGAAAATTGGACAAGTGCGTAGGGAAGAGAGAGGATAGCAAGAGAAGTACCGATCGGAGGGATCACAGGCGATCTCATCACCGCTCTGATCGGTCGGGTCAGGACCGAAGAGACGATCGAAGGGACGATCGTCACGGTGACCGACGGGACCTTGACCCCCCATCTGGCAGCCGACCATCCGGAAAGCCCACCATCCATGTCATATTTGGCGGGCTAGAAGATGCATCTCGATCGAGGACGAACTGCCCGGTCGCGATCGTAGATTCTCGGGAGACCGGGAAAAGACAGAGGATGGAACCCATAACCTTCACCCTTGAGGACCAACCTAGCAGCAGCGACCACGGCATGGAGGCGCTGGTGGTCACGATTGATGTCAAGGGGACGGATGTCCAAAGGGTTATGGTGGACACGGGCAGCAGTGTGAACGTCCTTTACTTGGACGTCTTCGAGAAGCTGGGCCTCGACAGGAAGGAGCTGACTCCGGTCGGTGTACCACTGTCGGGATTTACCGGGGCCTTGATCTACCCCGAGGGAAAGATAACGCTCCCCGTAGAGATCGGCACGCCTCCAAAATCGATCAAGACGGAGCTGGAGTTTGTTGTGGTCAACCTCCATTGTGTCCACAACATAATCTTGGGCCGACCCGCCATTATGAAGATCGGTGGGATAATTTCTATGCCCCACCTGTGCATGAAATTCCCTACCCCCAATGGGGTCGGCGTGGTCCGTGGCGATGTCCAGTCCGCCCGGAAGTGCTACACCCGAGCGGTCAACAGACGCGATTCCGGTCCGTCTTCCCGGGTGAATACTATAGCCAAGGAAGAGGCTAAAGAACGGAAGGAGCAACCCGAACCTTCCGAGGAGATAGAAGAAGTTCCCCTGTCCGAGGACCGCCCGGATAGGAAGATTAAAATTGGCCGAGCCCTCACCCCCGAGCTCCGAGCAGAGGTTCTGAGCATACTCAGGGAGTATGCTGATATTTTTGCGTGGGGACCCGAGGACATGCCCGGGATCGATCGATCGGTCATTTGCCATAAGCTAGCCGTCGATCCCGCAGCGAAGCCGGTCGTGCAGAAGACACGACACCTATCTTCCGATCGCCGCGAGTTTGTCAGAGAGGAGGTCAAGAAAATGGCGGCGATCGAGCACATCCGCCCGGTTATTTACCCCGAGTGGGTGGCAAACATTGTTCTAGTTCCAAAGCCCCCAGCTTGGAGGATGTGCATAGACTTCACGGACCTCAACAAAGCCTGTCCGCTCGACCCGTACCCTCTACCGAGCATTCATCAGATGGTCGACGAGACGGCTGGGGCCGAGTTAATGAGCTTCATGGATGCCTTTAAGGGATACCATCAGATAATGATGCACCATGAAGACGAGAGCAAGACAGCCTTCGTAACCCCGGACGGGCTGTATTGCTACCGAGTGATGCCGTTCGGCCTCCGGAATGCAGGAGCGACCTACCAAAGGATGGTCAATATGCTCTTCGCCGATCTATTGGGCCGGACGATGGAGGCTTATATTGATGATATGCTGGTCAAGAGTCGGGACCGATCCGACCACACTCGAGACCTCCAGGAGTGCTTCCAGATCATGAGGAAGTACCAGTTGCGGCTGAATCCGACCAAGTGCACATTCGCGGTTCAGACCGGCAAGTTCCTCGGCTACATGATGACCAAGAGAGGAATTGAGCCCAACCCGGCCAAAGTTAAAGCGATTCTGGACATGCAACCACCTTCTACCGTTCGGGAGGTCCAGCAATTGACCGGTCGGTTGGCAGCCCTTAGCCGGTTCCTCTCCAAGTTAGCCGAGCGCGCTCTACCTTTCTTCAAGGTATTGCGAAAAGTTAATGGGTTCGTCTGGGACGAAGAGTGCCGAGCAGCTTTTGACGAGTTGAAGGAGTACCTCATGTCACCTATTGTGCTCTCAAAGCCCGAGCTCGGAGAAGAGCTAGACGTGTACCTCGCCGTCTCCGATCGTGCAGTAAGCGCAGTATTGTGCCGAACCGATCCGGAAGGGGTCCAGCGACCGGTGTACTATGTAAGCCACGCGCTACATGGTCCCGAGCTCCGGTACTCCCGGTTAGAGAAGGTCGTCTATGCCTTGTATATAGCCGCGAAGAAGTTAGCTCCCTATTTCCAAGGTTGAGCGATCCGCGTTCTGACCGATCAGCCGATCGGACCAGTCCTCCGAACCGCTTCATCATCAGGCCGCCTAGTTAAGTGGGCGTTAATGCTGACCCAGTACGCGATCGAATACCGACCGAGACCAGCAATCAAAAGTCAGGCTCTGGCAGATTTCTTGGTCGAGTGCACCGCCCGGGATACCCGACCCCCCGAGGTTGAGGATCCCGAGGCCGAGTGGTGGTCGCTAGCTACTGACGGGTCAAGTAGCAAAAAAGGAGCAGGAGGAGGAGTGGTAGTCACGAGCCCAGAAGGATTCAAAGTCTATTTTGCTCTTATGTACCAGTTCCACCCGACCAACAACGAAGCCGAGTACGAAGCATTCGTTAATGGCTTGCAGTGCGCTCGGGACTTGGGGGCTGAATACATCCGAGCCCAAACAGATTCTGCGCTCGTGGTCGGGCAAGTTCTCGGAGATTATGAGGTTAACGGAGAACGTCTACAACTATACCGAGACCTCGCCATGGAGAAGCTTGCACAGTTCCGGGGGTACACCGTCCGACATATACCCCGATTGGATAACGCCGATGCGGATGTCTTGTCCAAATTGGCCCAAGACGCCCCGGAACACATGTCGAAGATAGCTCGGATCTTGGTGATCCCCAAACACAGTATCCATCGCCTGCCGGTCAATCCAATCCAACCGGTGGAAGACAGCTGGATCACCGATCTGAAGGAATACCTCGAGCACGGTCGACTCCCAGACGACCCGCAACGTGCTCGAAAAGCCCAGCTGAGAGCCCCGAGGTTCCAAGTCGTGAACGGTCGTCTCTATCGGCGATCGTATGGAGGCCCCCTTATGCGTTGCTTGACCGCATTTGAGGCCGAGTTAGTCATGAAGGAGCTGCACTCGGGAATTTGCTCCTCACATCAGGGAGGTCGATCCCTGGCCCGTCGTATCATGCTGATCGGGTACTATTGGCCGTCCCTCCAGCTAGACTGTGAAAAGTTAGCTCGGGAATGTAAGACGTGCCAACTGTACGCCCGGATGCCTGGACGACCGGCAACCTTCTACCAGCCAGTCACGACCGCAATTCCTTTCGCTAGGTGGGGGGTGGACATCTTGGGCCCCTTTCCTCAGCTGTCTGGTCGGAGAAGGTTTGTGATCGTCGCCGTTGATTACTTCTCCAAGTGGATAGAAGCCGAGCCCTTAGCCACGATCACATCCCAGCAGTGTGCTCGGTTCCTTTGGCGCAATGTCGTTTCCCGTTTTGGCGTGCCCGTACATCTCATCAGCGATAACGGTCGCCAATTTGTGAGCCAGTATTTTCAGAATTTCTTGGCCACGATCGGGACGACTCATGTCCGGTCGTCTGTCGCTTACCCGCAGGGAAATGGGCAAGTGGAAAATGCTAACCGGACGATTTTGGAAGGTCTGAAAAAGAAGTTACACTCGGCCGGTCGTAGTTGGGCCGATGAGTTGCCATATGTCTTATGGACTTATCGGACGACCCCGAGGGAAGCTACTTTGGAGACCCCTTTCGCCCTGGTTTACGGAGCTGAAGCCCGACTCCCGATCGAGGCTTGGATCCCGACCGATCGAGAGAGAACCTACAACGCGGAGGACAATGAACATGCCATGGCTGTGGATCTCGATGCGGTCGAAGAAAAAAGAGAGCTAGCCGCTTGGCGTATGGCCGAGTACCAGAAGCGCGTCAAGAGCTCGAAGGACGTTCGGGTCAACCCTCGTTATTTTCAAGTGGGAGATTATGTCTTACGACGAAGGGAGGCCAGTCAACCTTCAGAAGGGGGAAAGCTAGCTCAGAACTGGGAAGGGCCGTACATCATCAACGCTGTCGTCCGGCCGGGGACATACCGACTAGAGACAACGACGGGTCGGCTAATAGAGGGGACTTGGAATTCCGAGCACCTCGTTCTTTTTAGGCATTAGCCTATTTTTTGTATTTTTAGACGAAGTGGGGGCTGGACCTGCGAGTTAGTCCCGGTCGTCATTTCTATGTAAATTTTATAGTTGTAAAATTAATTCAACCGCCTGCGAGCGGGAAAGTTTAATGTATATACGATCGATGATTGCTCGACCGTTTGTATGCGGCGGCGCGATCGGTTATTTTCTTTCACCCTCGTCATGAGCAGATCAGTTCAACATTCAAAACGCGCTCCACATAGGCGAACACTCAAGTCACGCCACCGATCGGGGAAGCCAGGAGCTCTCAGCATTATTCCCCGATCCGTCCAACTTCTGTCCACTATCGCACCCACTCGTGCCTCGTAGGCACAATAGTGTGGGGGCTGGGATAAGGAAGTACACAAGGCCCGTCGCTCGGTTACATTCCGATCGTAGAGGCTTGCTTGTTCTCGGCCCGTCGCTCGGTTACATTCCGACCGTAGAGACTTGAAAATTTTTTCGGCAAAGGCCTGGAGATCGGGTAAACCCGATCGGTTGGCCAATTTTGAAGTCGAAGCATCGAACGCACGGCCAGGTCATAAGGTCGTAAGGTCGGGCGTTGGGTGGATCGAGTATCGCGAGACTGGGCCTAAAGGCCAAGTGGTCGAGTGATTAAGATCAGTGTGTGCAAATTGAAAAGCAAGGAAATAAAGGCGAGTGGCACGAGATAGAGCAAAAGTAAAATTTTATTAAGTAGCAAAAGGTGCCCGGTACAATTTGGGACCGGGCTCCCGATCGATCATCATTACAAAAAGGGGAGACAGCCTAGCCTACTTCTTCGCCTCCCGAGCTCCAGCAGCTGCTTCCTTCCCACTCGAAGGGGCCGCCGACGATGCCCCGGGGTCGGACGCCTTGGCCTTCGGGGCGAAGGGAGAGGGACCGGGATCGGCTAGGTCTGGGGGCAAGACCGAGAGGACCAGCTGGAGGTCCTCCCCGTCCAAAGCCTGCTCCAACCGGGTGCGGACTCGTTCGAGCATCTTCCGCTTCCCGGCCGTGAAACCCCAGCGGCCGAACGAGACGATCAGTTCTTCACCGATCGCTGTTCCCCGGGCTTCTGTGAGGAAGGCCGAGCCCAGGTCCTTATCTTTGAAGGCTGCTCGCGCCAGCTCGCTCGGGCTCTCGAGCTGAGCCTTCAGCTCTTTGGCCTCCCCAATCGCCCGGCTGGCGACCTTCTCGGCCAGCACCCGCTCCTCGTCACCCTTCTTCAGGGCCTTCTGCGTTTTCTCCAGCTCGGCCTGGAGTTCCTTGATCTCCTTCAGACGACGAGCGGCCGTCTTCTTGTGGTGATCAGCCTCCTCGGCCAGCATAGCTTGACCCTGAAGAAGTTGGGTCGCCCGGGAGATCTGCAATACAAAGAGGATATTCAAGATTAGCCCGATCAACGATACTTGGGCAAAGAAAGATTAAAAGTTGGGACTTACCTCAGCAAGATCGTAGCCGATCCGCTCAGCAACCTGGGTCGGGGTCATCTTCCCCAGGTCCGCTCGGGCTGGCGCGGCATTGCCGATCCGTGCCAGCACAGATGTAGGCTCCCTCTCCCGCCCGGCCGAAGGGGTCGGGCTGTGTTGCTCGCGGCGGCGCTTCAGGCCGCCCACCTCGGTCGCGCCCTGGTCGGCGACCTTCTCCTTGCCCCGGGCGACCTCCACCCGGGTAACCAAGACATCGGGCTGCTCCACGATGAAGCCCTCGCCCGTCGTCATGGTCGAGGCGCTCAGAGGTCGGGCAGATGGGATCTCCTTCTCCCCGGCCGCCTTGGTCTTGGCCTTCTTCTTCCCGCCGAGCGAGATCTTGACGGGTGGGGGAAGGGCGGTGTCTTCATCACCGAACTCGGCCATAGCTGCAAAACAAGAAGTTAGTCAGATCGAGATAATCAGCAAGGTCGAGGGAAGCAGCTCGTGGCAAACCTTTCTTCTTTCGTTTGGACGGCTTGGCGACCGTCACGCCCATCGGAACGGGCAGGTACTTCTCCCGTAGCTCGTACGTGGGGGGCGGGAGCTTGGCGGCTTCCAGGCTCTCGGCCGTCCGGAAGATGGTGTACTCATGCAGCTCGCTCGAGATCCGGGAGACCGTTTCCTTGAGCGCCTGGGTCGCGTCCGGCACCACTTGTTTTCGAAAGTGGGTGCTCCAACTGCGGTCAACCGGGAGGATCCAGGGGTCGTACTTGATGGAGAAGATCCTGTTTTTCCACCCCTTGTTGTTCCCGGGCAAGCCTCTGATCGAGCACATATCTGCCCGGGATTGCAGCATCAGGAACCCACCTCCATAGCGGCCCGGGAGAACCTTGATCTGGTAGATGAAGTTGAACAACTCCATCGTGCACTCGGCCTCGTGCCGAGCACATATCTGTGGGAAGCAGGCCAGGATCCGATGTGCGTTCGGGCAGATCTGGGCCGGGACGACCCGGTAATAGGCCAGGAAGGCGTTCAGGAGGGGGGTGAAGGGAATGGCGATCGGAGCCATCAGGGAGTCGTAATGCATCCCGATCCACTTGCCCCGATGCCTGTCGATCACGTTTCCCAGCTGCCGGCTCGTGTCGAACTCTGCCCGACCCCGGAGTATTTCAGCAATCCGAGCCGCTTCGCCTTTGGTCAGCAGGCTCATCTCTTGCTCGACACTCTCGCTGTTCAGGAATTCGAGCTCGACGGCTGGTGTAGCCGGCCCGGCCGGGTCTTCTTCGGTCTGCTCGGGGGTATTTTCTCGGTCACCCCCTCGAGGAGCAGCTTCCGGGTGGTCCCCAACCACCCGGGTAGGCGTTTCCCTAACGCCCTCGGTTGGAGAACCCCGCCCGCTTGACGTGGTCCTCTCTTCCTCTTCTTCGCTGGAGCTCCCCGATCCGCTCGAGCTTGAGCTTGACGATCCAGAGGAGCTTGATGCGTTGTCTCGCTCGGCGGCTTGCTCGGGGGCTGGCGTCGCTCGGGGGCTGGCGTCCGGGGTGTAGGACATAACGTCCACTTCCTCGTCGCTGATGTGCGCGACCTCCTCGTCGTAATCAGCAATCGAGGCGTTTTGACTGTCTGAGTCCGTCATATCGATCTACCTAAAGGTCGGTCGGAGTTAGTAAGGACTTGAGGCGTCCGGGACAGTTAGTTGACCTAGCAGTTCTACCTATAAGTAAGAGCCTAAAGTAAAGAGGAGGGTTAAGAGCTTACCGATTGAAGGAAGATTGAAGTTTGAAGCTTGAAAGTTGGAGTTTGCTTGCTCGACTGCCTTGCTAAGCTGCTCTGCTCGGGACTCTCTGAGGGTACCGACTGGTGCGAAAGAGTGAGGAAAGTTCAAATGAGGGACTCAAGGGCCTATTTATAGGAGGGCATTTAGGCGGGAAATGGGCCAACTTGCCTGACACGACCCGCACTGAATCCGAGGCGACGGATGGGATCGCCGAGGCCGGCACGTGGCGTAGGAGGGAATGACAGCTGGCCGGTCGGTCTAATGCCTGACGGTTGGGCTTCTTCATCCCGTCCCGTTTTTTCCCGACTGATCAAAAAGGCCCGGGCTGGGGGGCTTTTGGTAGGGAATATCCCGACCGACATAAGCTCCACCACGACCGACTTGCCTTTGTCTTTCTCTTATGATCTTTTCAGGTGGCAGGTCGGGCTTTTTCCATGAAGACCCCGGTCGGGAATGGCTGGGAGTTGCCCGAGCGCTGATGTCAACCACCGAGCGGTAGCCCTTCGACGAAAGAGCTGGTACAAGGACACGAAAGGACGCGTGGCGGCTCTTCATGGCGACAGACAGGGCACCCGGGAAGATGACACGTGGTGGCTACGTGGAAGACATGCCGAGCGGCAGGAATCTTGTCCCCGGCATAGCGGCTATAAATGCCCACAGTAGCTACAGTGTAGAGGACTTTTGGACGATCGATAGGTTGTAACTAGAGACTCCCGACTGCTGTCAGTCGGTACTCAGAGCAACCAAGTAGATTGTACTTAGGAACTCTACCTTGATCAATAAAGACTTTACCTGCTTTAATTGGTCTCGTGTTATTTATATTGCTTACGTAGAATTAGCAGTATCATGTATAATAACCTTTTCAATAGAACTAACTAATTTCATCGCACTAGAAGAGATTTAACCAAAAAAATGCTATAATATACGTCTTTTGTTACAATTGAAGACGCGTAAAGTACTAAATAATAACACAGGACAACTTTGTAAATATGTTAAACACTTTACGCGTCGTTACTTACATAGTATGGACGCGTAATGTGCCGAATGATATATTAGTCAAAACTGGTATAGTTGGACATTTATTTTTTTAAAATTACTATACACTACTATGTTTTTATCAAGACTTATATAGTTTTAACTCAGAAAAAATAATTCAAAATCATTTGCTTCTTCGCTACATCTTCATATTCATTTTCTTCTTCTTTTGCTTCACGGTGTACCAGCAACTTCTTCGTTCACCACTTCACCATCATCTTTGTGACACCCCGAAAACCCTATCCTTTAAATAGGATTAATTGGATAATTAATCCTAAATCATTCTTGTGGAGTTTCTTATCAATTTCCCAAATTGATAGTCGGAGGACTTAAATTGATCAACTCCTGGTCAATTGATTTAAGTCAAAAAGGGGAACCTTTGTCTTTGATGGTTGTACCTAACTCTTTGGGGTCTTCCTAAACTTTTCTAGGGAAAGTAAGGGCATAATAGTCTTTTCCCACTTGCTTGGTCTTGAAGCCTTACCCTATCAAACCTAAATCTCATTTCCTCACTTTGGCAAGAAAACCTTTTCTCTACCTTCTCTCTAAAAAAACTTGGCTTCTTCTCCAAGCTAAGAAGAATCTCCCCCATCCTTGCTAGGAATCATTCCAAGAAGTTGGTGTTTTTAATTAGTTTTACCTAGTCTTTATCTAATATTAGTGTTTTCTTTGTGGTTTTGGTTGTGTAAGAAGACTTGGTTGAAGAGGAGCTTCAAGGAGAAGCTTAGGAGGGTAGAAAGGAATTCTTGGTCTACAAAGGTAACACATGCTATACAAACCTATTTTCTACTTGCTATTGATGATTCTTGACTTCTATTGATGATTCTTGATATGTGAGTGATTTGATGCATGATCTTGTGATAATGCATGTTTAGAGCTTGTATCTAGGTTTCTTAAATGCTATCTTTTGATATATTCTTGGGTTCAAGTCATTTCCTTGTTGTATGTGAGATTTGGGGTGTTTTGGACTTGAACTTGACCTTGAAAATGAAATTCCCCGAAGGGAATAATTGGGTGTACAGGGTGTTCCTTGCGGGCTGAACGGCAGGCAGATGTCCATCCCCCGCTCCACCCGCGGGTGGAGGTGTGTACCCGGCGGGCAGAGCCGCGGGTAGGTACCCACCCGCGGGGTACATGTATGTGGGGTGACGGACGGTTGTCTTCCCGTGGTTCCACCCTTTGATTTGTGATGTTTTGGCCTCCCTTTTGTTGGATTGTTGAGCTTTTGGGTGTCTCCTTGATGTTTCGTATGTCTAGAACGAGGTCCTAAGTATCCGTGTTAGGATTTGGTGTCTTGAATCGTGTTTATGGTCCAACTTTGTGATTCGTTGGATTTATGTGTGCCTTTGAGATTCGTTAGAATCGTTTTGGTTTACCCGTTTGATGAGCATGTTAGATATGATGTCGTTGATGCTAGTATGTATTTGTTTGTCCATTCCTTTGAGGATTGGCAACTTGTGTTGCCAATCATGTTGTTATTAGATTGAAGTCCATTGTTGTTGTTGAGTATTGTTTCATGTCTATCATTGAAACCTCTTGATTGATTTCTATGATGTGATCTTATACATTTGTTGTACCCGTTGTTGATAATTGATTGGGCTATTGATGAGCCTCAATCCTCTTGATGATGACTATGTGTGACTATGAATGAGATTAGTGGTATTGTTACTGAGCTTTGCTCGTGATCGGCGGTATGTTACTATGATAATTAATGGTACCCTCGTCACTGAGAGTTCGGCGATATTGTTTGGCAGCAGTTTGGCGGGGGACGACGGTCCCAGGGGAAATAAGGTTGGACTCAGAAGTACAGGGTGGCACTCGGAGGTAGAGGTTGGAACTGAGATAAGGCCGGGGGTAGCCATAAGGTTGGAACTTGTAACTTGATATTTGTCATTGTGTGATTTATTGTATTCATTGCTTATGAGCATGTCTATCGGTAACTCTACCTTGATTATGGTAGGTTGCGTCTATTGTTGAGTATGTTGCTTGTTGTCTTTATTGACTTGTGGATTGTTGTTGATGGTTGGTCTTTGTTGAGAGTGTTATGTTGTGTCTCTTGATGTTCTCTCTCTTGGTTAAAAAATGATCTATATTGTATTCCTCTGTCTCAAATGGTTTTATTATACCTATATATTATATTACTTAACGCGTATTGGTGGGTTATCAGCATCTTTCGCTGACGGGTGTTATCCCTATGTTTTAACAGGTTATGAGTAGCTTTGGAGAGCGCGCTAGCGGACCCTAGATAGTGTAGCTCTTCTTGTTGTCCCTTGTTTAGACTTGTGGCCTGTGTGCCTTAAATACTATGACGTTGTTATGGATGAATCAGTTACTTAGCCTGTGCACCTGTAAATATATAGGTGTGGCATAGCACCTACCCGGTTTAAGAGATTCGCTTCCGCTTTACTTAATGATTAATGTTTAGATTGTTTTCCCTTAATTAAGCTTTTAAATTTTGGTAAAAAACCGGGGGTGTTACAATCTTCCTTCTTCATTCCTTCGTACAGTACGTGTCTTCCTTCATCCCTTCGTTCGCCGTCATCTTCTTAGTTCACGGTGTACCCGGCAGCAGATCTACGATACGTTCTTAAGGTCGCGGCTCAGACAACGACATAGATCTGTTGGGTAATATGGTTGAAAAATTCCAAAAATAATAATTCTATAAAAAAATTATTATCATATGGGAAAAACAGAAAACTGGGAAGGAAAAGCTGGAGTGTTTGGATATAGGTTTAGCACGAGTTCGAACACAAAGTTCTTTTCCTTAAAACCTTATTTGCTACCACCCACAAGTGCTAGGAGCGTTGTAGCCTAGGTTTCTCAGGATAAAACGTGCTACGATTCTTTGTTTAAGCACCTAAACAAAGAACCTGGCAAACAAAGCAAAAGCAAGAACACTGCTGGGTAAAGAAGAGAGTAGAAGCAGAAGTTTTGAAGCAAAAACTATACTGGAATTCCTTTTTTGCCGTGTCCCTGGTGGTGGGGCAAGCGCTCCGCGCACCTCGGCAGCACATGTCCCGACATCAATGGCTGATGCTGGCCCGCTCCCTGCCGGGGGGGTCGGCCAGGACCGGGGATCAGCTGTTGTGTTGGATCATCGGGACATGACGGCTACTCAGAGGAAAAAACAAAGTAATAAAGAAAAGCAAATAAAAGGTAAGGCCCCGATGGTTGACATTAGTCAGGGGCCGGGTGTTGGTACAGGTAATAAGGTATGGCGGGCCCTTTCTGCTAGCCGGGCCACCCCGGTTCCGGTTAGTAATGGGTTTGCGGTGCTCCGGGATGAGGACGTAGCCTCTGAGGAGGCTATTGTGGAGCCGGGGGGTGGCGAATTGCCCTCTACCCCGGCTGACAGCAGGATATCTGTAGGTACGACAGCGCCTGGGGTAGGGATTGGCCAGTCGCCTGGCCAGTTGTCCACTATCCCGGAGGTTACGGGGGGTTTTAGTCCCTCGGGAGGGCGGGCTGATCTGCAGAGCCCGCATCAGGTATCTTTCTCTTTCACTCCTTTTTCTCTTTCTCCTAAGGCTCCCTGGGGGCCGAGAAGGGGGAGGGAAAGGGCTTGGTCAGATTCTGACGTGCCGGAGCCTGGTCATGAGCGTGAGGAGTGGGCCCCGGAGTCGGGGTCAGACTCTGAGGATCGGGTGCTTGATGGTGTAGGCCCGGTAGGACGTCGGCTTATACATACCAGAAAAGGGGGGGACCCCTCTCACTCGAAGCCGGGTGTTTTATTGTCTATATGAAGATACTCGTTTGGAATGTGAGGGGGGTGTCCTCCCGGGGTTCTGCACGCAGGATCCGTGTTTTGTTAAGAATGCATTCTCCTTTTGTACTTTGTCTGCTCGAGCCTTTCAGCTCGTCTGATTGGCTTGAGTTTTTTAGAATTCGTTTTCATTTTGATAATGTGTTTGCCTCTTGTACTAATAAAATTTGGCTTTTTTGGAATAATGACTTGGCAGTAACATTTGAGAGTCAGACTGAGCAGTGTGTTACGATATCTTGTGTGCACTCTACGGTTCTCACGCCTTTTTGGCTCTCATTTGTTTATGCCAAGACCAAGGTACGCCTCCGGGACCCTTTGTGGGCTGAGCTGAAAGCTATTTTCTCTATGATCCCCGGGGGTGTGCCTTGGGCGGTTGCTGGGGATTTCAACTGTTTGTTAAGTGTGGACGAGAAAAAAGGTGGGCTTCTGTATTCACACCGGAAGACTACTGATTTTCAGGAGTGTGTCAGCGCGTGTGACCTGATTGATGCGGCCTACTACGGCTCCTGTTTCACCTGGTGGAATGGGCGCCGTAAAGAGGCGGCGATATGGATGCGATTGGATCGACTCCTCTACACCTCGGTGTGGGAGTCGGTTTTTACGTCATCCGTACGGCATTTGTCAAAGTCCACGTCTGACCACAGTCCACTTCTAATATCCTTTGAGTTGATAAGTATGCAGGTAATCCCGAAGCACTTTGTTTTCCTGAACGTGTGGATTAAGCACGAGGATTTTCTGAGGGTGGTGCGTGATAGCTGGCAGGCCCCGGTAGAGGGGGCCCCTATGTTTGTAGTAGCCACCAAGCTGAACAGGTTGAGGAAAGTTCTGGGCGCGTGGAGCAAGACTGTATTTGGGGATATCTTTGTGAAGCTCCGGGAGTATGAGGATAGTGTTCAGACCCTAGAGGCTGCCTTACAGCAACACCCAGATGATGAGAATGCTTTAATTGAATATAAAAAGGGTGTTGCTTTGTTACAGAAACAGATTGCTATTGAGGAGGAATTTTGGAAGCAAAAGGCGCGTATCACCGAGGTTCAGGATGGGGATAGAAACTCCCGGTTCTTTCACTCAGTGGTTAAGGAACGCAGGCGTAAGCTATATATACACAGAGTGAAGGGTGGTGACGGTGTGTGGCTAGAGGATAGGCAAGGGATTGCCAATCAGGCGGTCTCTTTCTTTGAGCATATGTTCACCGCGGAGATTGGGGGTTTTGATTTGACTAGGCTGGACTGTGTGCCACGATTGGTTACAGAGGAGGATAATGAGGTTTTGACGGCTGTGCCTGAGGTGGAGGAGGTGAAGGCGGTTGTAATGCAGATGAACTCTACGAGTGCGGCAGGGTCGGATGGTTTCTCGGGGGCCTTTTATAAGGCTTGCTGGGATATTATTCAGGATGATGTTGTCAGTATGGTTCGGAGTTACTTTGCAGGGCGGGAATTCACCAGGGCTATCACGCACACATCCATCGTCCTGTTGCCGAAGAAGCCGAGCCCAGAGACTTTTGCGGACTACAGGCCCATCAGCCTGTGCAATTTCAGTAGCAAGCTTATCACGAAGCTCATGGTAGTTCGGATGGCTACAGTCTTGCCCCGGGTGTTGTCACCGCAGCAGAGTGGGTTTGTGACGGGTCGGTCCATTACAGATAATGTGCTTCTAGCGTCTGAGATGTGCCACGGGTTGAGCTGGCACAACCGGGATATAGTCCTTAAGCTAGACATGGCTAAGGCTTATGACCGGGTATCATGGTTTTTCCTAACTTCGGTGATGCGCCGCCTGGGTTTCAGTGAGGTCTGGATAGATATGGTGTTCCGGGCCGTGTCTAACGTGTGGTATTCAGTGATTGTGAATGGAGTCAAAGAGGGTTTCTTCACGTCTACGCGAGGGCTCAGGCAAGGGGACCCGCTGTCCCCGACGCTGTTTGTGATTGCAGCTGAGGTTTTGTCGGTGTACATTGCGCGGGTCTATGATGGCACTACGGTGCCCCGGTTTACACAGCCGCCAGGGACGCCACATATTCACCACCTGGCCTACGCGGACGATGTTATTATCTTTAGTACGGCCAGGTTGGGAGCTATTGAGGTCGTAATTGGGGCATTAAAGGAGTACGAGGAGATCTCGGGACAGTTGGTGAGCTTTCAGAAGAGTGCGTTTTACATGCACCCTCGTACTCCGGCCCACGAGATTGAGCAGATTTGCCGGACAACGGGTTGTGTGCATAAACAGTTTCCTTTCACATATTTGGGTTGCCCGGTGTATATAGGTCGTAAAAAGTGTATCTATTTTGCCTCGGTGATTGATAAAGTTAAGGCTAGATGCTTGAGTTGGCAGCGTCGACTGCTCTCGAAGGGCGGGAAGGCAATCTTGATCTCTTCAGTCTTGCAGGCCATACCGTTGCACTTATTCTCAGCCTGCGCACCGCCGAAGCAGGTCATACGGGATTTGGAGAGATGTTATGCGAGTTTTTTCTGGAAACAGTCAGGGGGCGCCCGGTACCATTGGAGTTCGTGGAAAACCCTCTCTCGTCCTAAGAAGGAAGGGGGGGCGGGGTTCATGGATTTGGACTTGATGGTAAGGGCGGCCAGTGCTAAATTGTGGTGGAACTTCCGGACAGACCATACCTTATGGTCGGACTTTATGAGGGCGAAATATTGCAGTCGGGTTCACCCGGTTGCTAAGGTGGTTCAGAATAGAGATTCGCACACCTGGAAGAGGATGCTGGCGGTACGCGATGAGGTTGAGGGGGTTCTGACTTGGCGGTTGTTCCAAGGCCGGGTTAATTTCTGGTGGGACAACTGGTCGGGTCAGGGCCCACTTGGCAGGCTCTATCCACACCGGAGGGTTTCCTACTCCCGGGAGTTGCTTCTAGACTATGTGCGGGATGGCCAGCTTGATCTGACAGACCACGATGACTTGGCATATGCAGGGATTAGGGCGGACCTGTCCCGCTTGGGGCAGGGCCCGCGTGATATCCCACTCTGGACCGTCGCGTCCGACGGTATGTTCTCTTATTCCTCTGCTAAGGCCTTTCTTAGGCCTGCTTTGCCCACTGCACCGGACCCGCTCTTAGCTAAGTGTTGGCGCAAGCACCTTCCTTTTAAGGTGTCCTTCCTGGCTTGGAGGGTGTTCCGAGGGCGGCTTCCCACGGATGACATCTTGGCCCGTTTCGGTCATGCGATCGTCTCGAGGTGTCGGTGTTGTCCATCCCCGGTCCCCAAGTCTATTGATCACATTTTTTATTCTGGGGAAACAGCAAGAGCTGTTTGGAGATATGTTTTGGCGTCCCTCGGCCTTTACTCGCGGCACCGGAGTCTTAGGACTTTGATTGCGGGATGGGGTCGGGCGGGGGCGCGTAACCCTCTTTTGTCTTTTGTTGTTTGCAGGTTGCCGTATCTGGTGTTGTGGGAGCTGTGGAAGCACCGTAATGGGTGCATGTACGGCCGAGACACACCCAGCGTTGCACGGGTGATGCATGGGGTGGCAAAGGGAGTGGCGGAATGTCTGTTTAGGCGTTGGCCCATGCAGCATATCCTGCCCTCTAACTGGAGGACTATTGTGGCATACTTGGAGGCACATGTGCCGAGGCGTGTTTTTAGGTCGGTCAGGTGGTCCCCCCGGCTGCCGGGGCGTTAAAGATCAATCTTTCTCGGTCTTCAGCGGCTGGGGGGGCTGCGGCCGTGGTGCGCAACCAGGAGGGTGGCTTTTGCTACGGGGTTGCGTGGTCTGGCCACGGGGAGCACGCCCGGGGCATGTTCCGGGTCCTTTTCTCTTGCCTGGAATGGTGCCTGGCCGGGGGAACTACTTTGATTGATATAGAGTCCACTTGGCCGGAGTTGGCCAGCTACGTTGATATCTCTGCGCGTCCGCCGTGGATTCTAGATGATGTGGTGACCAGACTCCGTTTCCTGTGTTCTTGTGGAGTGGTTACTGCTGCTGTGTGCCCGTCTAGGGCCAATATGCCTGCACACGCGCTAGCTGACTGGGCGGTGGATAGGCCGGGGGAGGCCATCTTTCGGAGCCTCATTGAGCTGCCACGTAGGGTCCGTGCTTTACTGATACATGATGATGTGCCCTATGTGTTTTTTGATATTGATGATCCCCCGTGATTGTACTTGTACTTTTTGCTCAGATGGAAATATGGAAAAAAGAAAAAACAGAAAAAAGAAAAGGAAAAAAAGAAAGAAGGGAAAATAAATAAAAATAAAAAATAATAAAAAAGAGAGAAGAAGGCAAAAAAGAAAAAGATAAAGAATGGAGTGAAAAGAATTGGAGTGTGAAAGATGAGAGTTGGGAGGGAAAGAAAAAGTGGATGGGAGTCAAAACAGTGAGTGTGTGAGGTTCTGGAGACCGGGAAGCCCTGCTATGCAGTGCTGAGTCTCAACGAAAGGTGCTGGCGGTACAACAGGGCACCCTAGTCCGGGCTGAACGGTGTGCCGGGCAGGATTATCAAATCCGTTGACCTGGTCAGGCTTGCTGCTGGCCAATAGTAGCTGAGTTTCCTTCTGGACTCCGGGGGGTCGGGCTTTTACTTTGGGGGTTGCTTTTTGTTCGCGTCAGCCCGTTATAAACTTAAACACTCACCCGAGATAGATGTGATAGTTGGGTCATGGGAACAGGATGCTTGCTTGTTCTATCTTGTTTCTACTTTTGCAGGTGCTGTTTCTTTGACCTCGGAGGCATGAACTGGTCTTGGGCTCTTTTTGGTTTCGCCTTTGCAGGCATCTTTGGAAAAGACCGGGTCTCAACGCCGATGCAAGCGGTAAAAAATTGCATCGTAGCCCGGGCTGAACGGTGGCCGGGTAGGTGTTTTTCAAATCCGTTGGCGGTAGTCCAGGCTTGCTGCTGGCCCATAGTAGCTAATCCCGTTAGGGTTGGTTCTGGTTCGTGCTGGTGCTGATCGGGAGTTCTGCTATTGGCTGCCTTGTGTTGCGTTGATGATTTATTGGCCCGGGATCTACCTGGTACTTCTGTCTCAGGACGGCGTCCCATTACTTGACTTAGGCCTGCGTGCCATTGGTAGCTGCTTTGTCCTGCATGCTATTGTTATCTGTGCACTATTTATTGTATGGCATGCCGGGTTCTACAGGGCAGTCGATGGCGCTCCGGGAGGTGTTACAATTGTGGTGCATCCCGGCTAGGCGGCATTATGGTGTGTTGTCGCTGTAGTGCAACTGGCTGGGGGGGCACGTTTGTGACACGCGAGGCATCTATCCTCGCTACTTGAGATTTTGGATTACATGATGGGCTGGGATGCAGTTAGGCTGTACGTGCATATTTTGGAGCAGCATCTCGGTCTACTTGCTTGATTGACATACTCCTGCCTGCGATTAGTTAATGTTAGCTACCGTAGGACCTGGGGGCATCCATGTTAGAGCCCCGGGGGCCACTTTATGTTATCTCGTTTTACTTTGCGGTTCTTTACTTAGTTTATTTTAGGATTTAGGCCATGTGGGGCCTAAGTCCGTTCAGACTTTGTACTGGCTTCGGCCTTGCTTTTAATATTAATAAAGTTTCTTAAAAAAAAAAAAAAAAAAAGAATTCCTTTGTTTCTCACTCTGTAAAATGCTTCTGTCCTACCTCTCTTTATATAGGGATGTTGGAGGGATAGCATTCAACATGGCCATTAAATTGGTATTAAAACCAATTGTGTAACACCTGTAACAGCCACCCACTAAGTAGGATTAAACTCAGGTTTAAAATTGGAATTAAAACAGTGTTAATTCCAGTAACAGATAAGTTTAATCTTTTGAACTTTCGAGTTTCTGACAGGTTCAGGACACGAGAGCGCATCTCTCGTGCTGTGGTGCAACACGAGAGTACACCTCTCGTGTTCACCGTTTGCTCTCGGTGCACCACAACCTCTCGTGCTCTCTGTAGCACGAGAGTCCGAAGTTTGGCATAACTTAGCCCGCAAGGCTAGCCAATTTCCAGACGACATTCGTGCCCGCAGGTGCAGGCGCACGCGAGCTCGGGCTTGAATCAAGCCTTTTGCTCGGGCTTGAATCAAGCCTTTTGCTCGGGCTTGAATCAAGCCTTTTCGATCTCTTCTAGTTGGATTTTAATTTGGAGTGGCGACGAGCGTTTTCCGGTGGTAGAGAACGTGCTGCTTTGCTTCATCGATCTACAGACTACATACAATAGTACAGGACTGCTTCGGAAGTAATATAGGTAACATTTAATCCTTTTTTTTTTTTAATTTGTGGATCTCCAGTTTTCTCACTCAATCACAAAAATCATTCTCTCCATTAGTTTTAAGTTTTTTCTCAATTTTGTGTGGATCCACTATATTTTAATTATTTCTTCTTTATCTAATATCTTTATAAAAATTATAATTACAATTAGTATTTTTTTATTATATTTAAATTAAACATGTTAAAATTAAAATATAATTTACTACATTTATTTATATTGCATAAATTTTTGTTCAAAATTAAAAATAAATAAATAAATAAATATATATATATATATATATATATATATATATATATATATATATATATATATATATATATATATATATATAAACTACGGAGTAAAAAAACTTAACAACAAAATTTAAAAAATAATTTTACAAAAACAAAAATAAAAAATAAAAGCGAAACAAGGGCGGCAACTCTGAAGCGCCCCAACGTGCGCTGGGGTGGACAGTGCGCGCCTGTCATATTTTCTTTTTAGTAATTCTGACAAAATCCATAACCTTGTAGGAGTGAAATTGGCAAAAAAACTGTCGGCCACATCAGTTGTTTATTTTCTCTGGCAAAAACTCACAAAAAACTACTAAGGGGTGCTCTTAGTTTTTTATATTATTGAGTCTATATTCTTGCTTATTAATGGTTACTTATTTTTGTTATTTAACTTCCAGTTAGGGATGAATTGAAGTTTGATGTTGTTAGATCAGAATCTGTAATCCTTCATATTTCTCCTTTCAACTCTAATAAAAAACGAGGGGGGGTTGCAGTGAGAGGACTGGTAATTGACTTTTCCTGGATTTTGATCAATTCTCCTAGCACGGTATTCTCTGCTACAATTTTTTTTAATATAATTTTTAAAATTGCTTTCCAAAGTCATGGAGGTAGTTTTTTATTTTTTTTTTTAACTTTTCTTTACATAATTGTTAGTACACAAAATACTTAAAAATGACTACTGGAGTATATACTTGGTTTTAGTTTCAGCTCTGTATGCACTTCTGAGAAGAGACAACCAGATAGATGGCTTACTTTTCTATGTTTGAAGTGTATATTCCCTGTTCTTTTACTCAGAGACTCTGCTGAAGTTATTCAAGTGAATGTAGTTCTTATATTCTTTTTGATTTTTTACATGACAATTGACAATCATATTTAAAACATTAGATCATGTACTAGTATACTATACAAGAATTTGTATTGTTTTCTGTTTGAATCCTCTGATCATTTCTCACCTTCCACTTCATTAGCAGAGTAACTCTCAGGTCCATGCACATTGGAAGCGAGCGTACTATATATGCCTCAAATGGCTATTTGCAGCCCATTGAGAATGAGAAGTTCTGTACTTGTTATATTACCCATAAGAGTCGCCACTAATTGCAAAATAAACTGGATCTAATAGATACTTTAGGATGATTTTCAGAACATTATTATAAGTAGTGAAAATGTAGATTTTTAGAGTAAATTATCGAAATGGTCTCTTAACTATAGCGAAATTACCAAATTGATCCTTTATTACTTTTTTAGCCAATTAAGTCTCTCAACTTTAAAATCTTAATCAATTCGGTACTCCGTTTGTTTTGTCGGTAGACATTCGTTAACTTGGGACCAAATTAATAATTTCGCTATATTCAAGGGACCATTTCAGTAATTAACTTTAGGGGTGAGAAATTCGGTCCAATTTTTCCGAACGAATTGAACGGTAATGAATTCTTGTATACCGAACGGTTTGATAAAAAATCGAACTGAACCGAACCGATTTTTTTGGTAAAGATACCAGTGACAATATTATGAGTTAAACGGCAGAGTAGGCAGCAGGGGATTTTGATTTACTTTTTATTATTATTATTATTATTATTATTATTATTATTATTATTATTATTATTATTATTATATTTTAAAAAAAATTAAACGATATTCGGTTCGATTTTTTTACCAAACTGTTCGGTATACAAGAATTCATTACCGTACGGTTGTTCGGTATATTACCGAACCGAATCGGTTTAGTTCGGTTTGATTGGGGAAAATCGAACCGAATTGCCCACCCCTAAAGTTAATTATTGAAATGGTCTCTTGACTATAGCAAAATTAACAATTTGATCCCAAGTTAACGGATGTCTAACGACAAAACAAACGAAGGACCAAATTGGTTAAGATTTAAAATTAAGGGACTTAATTGGTCAAAAAATAGTCAAGAATCAAATTGGTAATTTCACTATAGTCAAGGGATCATTTTGATAATTAACTCAGATTTTTATAATAGGATGACTTTTTAGTCTCTCACAAGTAGTACTCTTTTAAGCCTTTTTTGTATATACTATACTTTCTTATATCTACCAATTTTGTATTGATTAGCTTCATAACATGTTACAAGGTTGTGAAAGTGGCAGATTTTGGTGTTGCTCGATTCCTAAATAAGGGGGTGTTATTGTTAGAAAGAGTGCTTGTATTCTGTAATACATTTGAGATACAACAAAAATACAAAAGACAATAGGGAACAAAATCTGAATCATTTGATATCTTCAGGCATGTAATCACTTTCCTATAAGCTTTAAATCTCCCTCTATAAAAGCAACAAGGTTCAAAATTTAATATTATGGGATACAAGAAGATAATGAAATTCTCAAGTTGCTTTGTTTGAGAATTTCCTGTAGAATTGTAAGCCTGTGAAATATCTTAGTTTCCTGCAAATTAATTGCATGTAAAAAATTGTCTGTCTCTTTCATATGTCTCTCCAAATATTTATAGATGTGTGTGTGCAAAAATGTCCCAGGTAAAAGATGGGGTTAGATTTGAGCCGTTGATCAAATCTTAATCAAAGGCTCAAATCAATGAAATTTTTATTTAAAAAAAAAAACGTTGTTGAGGATCTGATTGCTGAAACATGATTGGAAAAGGATAGTGGTTGCGTTTTGGGACTACAAAAAAAAAAAAAAGTGCGTCCTCAATTAAAGAAACAAACTGTAAAAAATGGTGCACCTTAAAAAGGAAAACAACGCACATTAACTCCTTAAAAAGGAAAACAACGCACCTTAACTCCTTAAAAAGGAAAACAAATTAATGCACCTTAAGAAGGAAGACAAATGCACTTTAAGAATGAAAATCACGCATCTAAAGCTTTAGACCGACGCACCTTTAAGAGGGAAAACAATGCACCTTAAGAAGGAAAATCACGCACCTAAAGCTTTAGGCCGACGCACGTTAAGCATACAAATCGCGCATCTTAAGAAGGAAAATCACGCACCTAAAGCTTTAGACCGACATACTTAAGTTTCAACAACTGACGCACCTTAAGCACACAGTACAGAAACCACGCACCTTAAATTTGACTTAGATGCAAACAGACCGAATTGTCATCGCGTTTTTTTTTTTAAATTCTTGTTAATCCTGGATGTTGATCTTGGTAAGATCAATGACTCTAATCTCACCCCACGTTCACACATGAACATACCATCCGCATTTGATCAGTATTATTATATTATTATTACTAGTATTTTCACCCGTGCGATGCACGGAATAGAATTGTTGTAATATATTAAGAATATTTAAATCGATATATAATTATTTAAGAGTTAATTTCACCAGAGGTCGTTTATCTTTCCTGACAATTCCAAATTTAATCCTAGACTATAGTTATTAATTATTACAATTTATTCTATGTTACAACTCTTACGTTAATATTCTTACTATTATTATTAACACTTAATTACTTTTAGATATTACTAGTATTTTCACCCGTGCGATGCACGGAATGGAATTGTTGTAATATATTAAGAATATTTAAATCGATATATAATTATTTAAGAGTTAATTTCACCATAGGTCGTTTATCTTTCCTGACAATTTCAAATTTAATCCTAGACTATAGTTATTAATTATTACAATTTATTCTATGTTACAACTCTTACGTTAATATTCTTACTATTATTATTAACACTTAATTACATTTAGATATTATTATTGCCACTTATATTATTATTATTATATTATTATTATTAGTTTCTTTTCAAGTAATGTTAGTATATAATGGTCGTGAGGCACAATAATAATATAACTATAATTAAATATTCTTGTATTGTATTCCGGAGTTAATGCCATTTTTGGTCCTAGACTAGAGGCATTGACACTTTTCATCCTCCATAATAAAACTTGCCACTTAGTAGACATTGTTATTGGTCGTTGGACAGTTTTGATCCTCCGTCAATGAAGCCGTTTGTTGACCGTGAATTAGAAGGGCTTTTCTATCTTTTTATGTCTTATTCTTCTAATCTTGTTTAGACCAGCGCTGCTGTGACTCCTGTGAGGCGAGATGGCGAGACTTGGCGGATAAGTAGTAACCGTCGGTAGTGAGTAGCAGCGAGGTTCTTCTCCGGCGAGTTGTGGGTACGGCGGCGAGCATACGAGGCAGTAACTCCTTCAGGCGACGGACCAGTAAGGCAGATCTAGCGGTGCAGAAACAGATCCGGCGAGGTTGGGGCCTTCACCGGTGGTTTTTGGTTCCGGCGAAGTAGAGAGGGCAGCAGGTCGGCGAACCCTCCTATGGTAAATAGCAGTTGTAGTTGTAGATGGCGTGATGTAGAATTTGCACCTGTAAGTCCTCCCTTCCATATTGACCACAAATATCCTTCCCATCTCTCTCTACCACAACTACTTGGTGCACAACCTCAAAGACTCTATTATTCTACCTGAAATTCATTGAAGTTTCAAGCTGAAAATGTGGAATCCGCCGCTCCCCAAAAATCGCATTGTTTGAGGTGTTGGAATGGCCGGTGTTGAATTCCTGGCTGCTGTAGCTTCATTCCCCAACCCGGATGATAAAATTCGGAGCACCAGCTTTGAGGTTCAAGGAGGTGGTAACACTGGCAATGTTTTGATAAAATTCGTCTTGGTCTTAATCCAAGGATCATATCTAAGGTTGCTGATGACTCGCATGGCGAAAGAATACTTGATGAGCTTGAAAGGGATGGTGTTGATACATCTTTTATGGTGGTGCCCAAAGGAGGAAACTCACCATTCACATATGTCATTGTTGACAACCAAAAAAAAAAAAAAAAACTCGCACGTGCATTTTCACTCCAAGATATCCACCCATGATATCTGAGGGTCTACATACCCAAATCAAAATTGTCTTCAGCGCTTGGAGTAAATATTTAATACTTAGATGGAAGGCTGCATGAGACTGCTTTGATTGTAGTGCAGGAGGCAAAGAGTAGGGGCATACCTATTATAGTTGATGCAGAAAGGTTAGGGGAGAGGTTGGGTGATATTCCTGACTTTGCTAGTTATGTTGTATGCTCGACAAAATTTCCACAGGCATGGACTAACGCCCTTTCTATTCCAACTGCACTTGTTTCCATTATCTTGAGATTGATGTCAAATGTAAAATTCGTGATTGATAGTTGGGTGAAGATGGTTTCTTAATATTAGAAAGGACTGAAGCGGATAACCTCAGTTTGAAGAAATGGATGTAGCAGTGACCAATAGATGGAGAAACACAAGGATTAGAACATAAAAAGACAGAAAAACTCATCTAATTCACGGTCAACAAACGGCGTCATTGACGGAGGATCAAAACTGTCCAACGATCAATAATAGTGGCTACTAAGTGGCAATTTTTATTATGGAGGATGAAAAGTGTCAATGCCCCAATAAGTCTAGGACCAAAAATGGCATTAACTCTTGTATTCTGTGAGTCACAATAATAATATAACAATAATTAAATATTGTTCAATTCTATATTCTTCTAGGATTTCTATTACCATCATTAATTATTCCCAAATTTACCATAATTAAATAATTTGACCAATTATAAAGAAAGCTTATTAAATAATGCACGAGACAATAGTTTAATTAAAAATTTTAAAAATTCATTAATAAAATATAAGGTTCTCATAGTTTTTTCTTAGAAACTCTTCAATAAAGTATTTTTTTTTAGAAATTGGTGGGCCAAACCGCCTACAGCAGTTTGCGGTGGATAGATCTCGAAAAAATACGCAATTTCAAAAAAACATTTGTCCAAAACGGACAACGGAGTCAAAAGTTATGCCTTGCCAAACTTTTGACACTTTACAACTTAAAAAAAAAAAAAAAAAATTAAAGGCCGGTTTAGCCGCCGAGGCGACCGCTGAGGAGGCCGATTCCAACCTTCCTCGCCGCGGCAAGCGACACGATTTTTGCAACACTGATATATAAAATAGATATAGATTAGAATAGGAATAGTATTACACTATTTTATAATAATAGAATAGAATTTTAACGCAGAATTATTGTACGAATGGGAAAATAGAAATCAATATATTTTATTAGGAAGAGAGATTTTTTAGGAATTGGGCGGGAAGTTAAAATTTCAGGATTTTGTTTTTAAATATAGTATAGATAGATTGTATTACACTATTTTTTAATATTAGAATAGAATTTTAACGCAGAATTATTGTACGAATGGGAAAGTAGAAATCAATATATTTTATTAGGAAGAGAGATTTTTTAGGAATTGGGCGGGAAGTTAAAATTTCAGGATTTTGTTTTTATATATAGTATAGATATAGATTGTATTACACTATTTTATAATATTAGAATAGAATTTTAACGCAGAATTAATGTACGAATGGGAAAATAGAAATCAATATATTTTATTAGGAAGAGAGATTTTTTAGGAATTGAGCGGGAAGTTAAAATTTCAGGATTTTGTTTTTATATATAGTATAGATTGTATTACACTATTTTATAATATTAGAATAGAATTTTAACGTAGAATTATTGTACGAATGGGAAAGTAGAAATCAATATATTTTATTAGGAAGAGAGGATTTTGTTTTTATATATAGTATAGATATAGATTGTATTACACTATTTTATAATATTAGAATAAAATTTTAACGCAGAATTAATGTACGAATGGGAAAATAGAAATCAATATATTTTATTAGGAAGAGAGATTTTTTAGGAATTAGGCGGGAAGTTAAAATTTCAGGATTTTGTTTTTATATATAGTATAGATATAGATTGTATTACACTATTTTATAATATTAGAATAGAATTTTAACGCAGAATTAATGTACGAATGGGAAAATAGAAATCAATATATTTTATTAGGAAGAGAGATTTTTTAGGAATTGGGCGGGAAGTTAAAATTTCAGGATTTTGTTTTTATATATAGTATAGATTATTACCACTTATATTATTATTATATTATTATTATTATTAGTTTCTTTTCAAGTACTGTTAGTATATAATGGTCGTGAGGCACAATAATAATATAACCATAATTAAATATTCTTGTATTGTATTCCGGAGTTAATGCCATTTTTGGTCCTAGACTTATTGAGGCATTGACACTTTTCATCCTCCATAATAAAAATTGCCACTTAGTAGACACTGTTATTGGTCGTTGGACAGTTTTGATACTCCGTCAATGAAGTCGTTTGTTGACCGTGAATTAGAAGGGCTTTTCCGTCTTTTTATGTCTTATTCTTCTAATCTTGTTTAGACCAGCGCTGATGTGACTCTTGTGAGGTGAGATGGCGAGACTTGGTGGCTAAGTAGTAACCGTCGGTAGTGAGTAGCAGCGAGGTTCTTCTCCGCCGAGTTGTGGGTACGGTGGCGAGCAAACGAGGCAGTAACTCCTTCCTGCGACGGACCAGTAAGGCAGATCTGGCGGTGCAGCAACAAATCCGGCGAGGTTGGGGCCTTCACCAGTGGCTTTTGGTTCCGGCGAAGCAGAGAGGGCAGCAGGTCGGCGAACCCTCCTATGGTAAATAGCAGTTGTAGTTGTAGATGGCGTGATGTAGAATTTGCACCTGTAAGTCCTCCCTTCCATATTGACCACAACTATCCTTCCCATCTCTCTCTCTCTCTCTCTCTCTCTCTCTCTCTCTCTCTGACCACAACTACTTGGTGCACAACCTCAAAAACTCTACTCTGTTATTCTACCTGAAATTCATTGAAGTTTCAAGCTGAAAATGTGGAATCCGCCGCTCCCCAAAAATCGCATTGTCTGAGGTGTTGGAATGGCCGGTGTTGACTTCATGGCTACTGTAGCTTTATTCCCCAACCCGGATGATAAAATTCGGAGCACCAGCTTTGAGGTTCAAGGAGGTGGTAACACTGGCAATGCTTTGATAAAATTCGTCTTGGTCTTAATCCAAGGATCATATCTAAGGTTGCTGATGACTCGCATGGCGAAAGAATACTTGATGAGCTTGAAAGGGATGGTGTTGATACATCTTTTATGGTGGTGCCCAAAGGAGGAAACTCACCATTCACATATGTCATTGTTGACAACCAAAAAAAAAAAAAAACTCGCACGTGCATTTTCACTCCAAGATATCCACCCATGATATCTGAGGGTCTACATACCCAAATCAAAATTGTCTTCAGCGCTTGGAGTAAATATTTTCTACTTAGATGGAAGGCTGCATGAGACTGCTTTGATTGTAGTGCAGGAGGCAAAGAGTAGGGGCATACCTATTATAGTTGATGCAGAAAGGTTAGGGGAGAGGTTGGGTGATATTCCTGACTTTGCTAGTTATGTTGTATGCTCGACAAAATTTCCACAGGCATGGACTAACGCCCTTTCTATTCCAACTGCACTTGTTTCCATTATCTTGAGATTGATGTCAAATGTAAAATTCGTGATTGATAGTTGGGTGAAGATGGTTTCTTAATGTTAGAAAGGACTGAAGCGGATAACCTCAGTTTGAAGAAATGGATGTAGCAGTGACCAATGGATGGAGAAATACAAGGATTAGAACATAAAAAGACAGAAAAACCCTGCTAATTCACGGTCAACAAACGGCGTCATTGACGGAGGATCAAAATTGTCCAACGATCAATAACAGTGGTTATTAAGTGGCAATTTTTATTGTGGACGATGAAAAGTGTCAATGCCCCAATAAGTCTAGAACCAAAAATGACATTAACTCTTGTATTCCGTGAGTCACAATAATAATATAACAATAATTAAATATTGTTCAATTCTAGGATCTTCTAGGATTTCTATTACCATCATTAATTATTCCCAAATTTATCATAATTAAATAATTTGACCAATTATAAAGAAAGATTATTAAATAATGCACGGGACAATTGTTTAATTAAAAAGTTTAAAAATTCATTAATAAAACATAAGGTTCTCATAGTTTTTTCTTAGAAACTCTTTAATAAAGTATTTTTTTTAGAAATTGGTGGGCCAAACCGCCTACGACAGTTTGCGGTGGATAGATCTAGAAAAAATACGCAATTTCAAAAAAACATTTGTCCAAAACGGACAACGGAGTCAAAAGTTATGCCTTGTCGAACTTTTGACACTTTACAACTTAAAAAATAAAAATTAAAAATTAAAGGCTGGTTCAGCCGGCGAGGCGGCCGCTAAGGAGGCCGATTCCGGCCTTCCTCGCCGCGGCCAGCGATACGATTTTTGCAACACTGATATATAAAATAGATATAGATTAGAATAGGAATAGTATTATACAATTTTATAATATTACAATAAAATTTTAACCCAGAATTATTGTAAAAATTAATATATTTTATTAGGAAGAGAGATTTTTTAGGAATTGGGCGGGAAGTTAAAATTCCAGGATTTTGTTTTTATATATAGTATAGATAGATTGTATTACACTATTTTATAATATTAGAATAGAATTTTAACGCAGAATTATTGTACGAATGAGAAAGTAGAAATCAATATATTTTATTAGGAAGGGAGATTTTTTTGGAATTGGGCGGGAAGTTAACATTCCAGGATTTTGTTTTTATATATAGTATAGATTGTATTACACTATTTTATAATATTAGAATAGAATTTTAACGGAGAATTATTGTACGAATGGGAAAGTAGAAATCAATATATTTTATTAGGAAGGGAGATTTTTTAGGAATTGGGCGGGAAGTTAAAATTCCAGGATTTTGTTTTTATATATAGTATAGATTGTATTACACTATTTTATAATATTAGAATAGAATTTTAACGCAGAATTATTGTACGAATGGGTAAGTAGAAATCAATATATTTTATTAGGAAGGGAGATTTTTTAGGAATAGGGCGGGAAGTTAAAATTCCAGGATTTTGTTTTTATATATTTTTTTTGAAGGTCAATCTTGCGATTGTATTAATGAATCAAAGCCGAAATAGCGTCAGGTGGGATAGAATCCCAGTACATAGCTTGATCCTGTGCAAATGCTAACGAAGTTAAAGTATGCGCGTGTAAAATAACCTGTCTAGAGACATAATTTAAAGTAATACGATCAAATAAAGACATAAGAGTTCTGCACTGGTCAACCGTGACCCCAACGTATGAACGAATCGGCGTGTGATGGTGCCGGATAATTGTAGTCAACTCCATGCAATCCGTGAGTAAACTTACTGATGTGTTGTTCCGTTCAAGTAGCCAAGACAGTGCTTCCTTGTACGCCTGCGCCTGCGCCATAAGTGGTGAGAAGCAAACCGGTAACTTGCCATTTTTTCCTGTCACAAAAGAGCCATCTGGCGCTACTAGTAATATGCCGTACGTAGCCTCGCCCGTGCCGTGACGGAAGCCCTTCATCCACATAACACCGCAGGCCGCCACCTCCCGGTTCGGTTGATGTTGCCGACGCCGCATCCGGTTGGGTGTGGTAATCCTGGGCAGCACCGTATGCCTGAAGTGCTGCAGCTGCTGCCCTGCCAACTTGGGTAGGCCGCGTCATAGATCCCTTCCAAACAGCTGAGTTTCGGGTTCTCCAAATATAGTATAACACCGCTACCATCAATCGGGTTTGCTCCCCCGTCAAGACCGCCAAAGCCCCTTTTAGCCATGATGTAAAAGGGTCTGCAATAATATTAGTGATAGGCAATTGTGTTACATTCCAAACAAGTGTAGAATATTCACAGAGCACTAAAACATGTAACACATCTTCATGATCTAAACCACACATTGGGCATATTGGGTCCACCTCCACCCTTTTAATAATCAAGTTAGTGGTTGTTGGCAAAATATCACATATGGCTGTCCACAAGAAAGTCTTCCACTTGGGGGGACTTTTAACTTCCACATTGAAATCCATTTATCAAACATCATGGGATTATTCTCATAGTCGCCCACAATACGCCTATAGGCATTTTTCACAGTATATGTCCCCTTTGGGTCACCCATCCAATACCATGAGTCCTCGAAATCAGGACTAATAGGGATCATATTTATTCGTTCCACATCCTCAGGAATAAACAGGTCAGATAAAATATGTGGATCCCATGTATGTGTCTGCAAATCAATCAATCCTGCAACCCGTGCCTCTCTCAACTGCTCTGGCATTTCTGTTTGGATCAATGGGCTAGGATCATCTCGCAGCCACGGATGTCCCCATATTAAAGTTGTCTGTCCATTCCCAATTCTCCTTCGCACCCCAGAGACCACCATTGCATGTGCTGTCATTATACTTCTCCAACAATAACTTGGGCAATTACCAATAGTAGCATCAGTAAAACTGGTTGTGGGATAATACCTTGCTTTATAAATTTTTGCTGCGAGTGTTCCTGGGTTTGTTAGAAACCGCCATGCCTGTTTTCCCAGCATAGCAAGATTAAAAGCCCTAAGCTCTTTAAAACTCATACCACCATACTTTTTCGGGACGCACAACCTGTCCCAAGCCTTCCAATGTATTCCCCTTTCTCTTCCATTCCCCCACCAGTACTTATTCATAGTTCGCTCAATTGACTGACAAACTGTCTCAGGTAACAAAAAAACACTCATTGAGAAGGTAGGCATAGATTGCGCTACACTTTTCAATAATACTTCCTTACCAGCCTGAGAAAGTAACTTTTTACTCCACGAACCAATCCGCTGTCTGATCTTCTCCTCCACATAAGAGAAAACAGCTCTCTTATTCCTTCCCACAAAGGAAGGCAGGCCCAAATATTTCCAAAAATTGGGTGCTTGCACCACCCCAAGATAATCCGCTACCTGCGCCCTGTCACCCTCCTGGGTATTCCTGCTAAAGCATATATTAGATTTATTAAAATTCACCACCTGGCCTGACAATTTCTCATACCTTGCCAGGCATTGCCTTATAACTCCAGCCTCCTGGATATTCGCTTTAAAAAATAGGAGACTATCATCCGCAAAAAATAGATGTGATACAGGTGGTGCCCCCTAGCTACTCTGCACCCATGTATAGGGCCTGCTAATTGCTCATACTGCAATATCATCGAGAGAGCATCTGCACAAATAATAAATAAATACAGAGAGAGAGGATCTCCCTGCCTGAGACCCCTGGTTGGTTTCACGCTCCCTCCTGCCATACCATTGACCATTATAATATAATTAACAGTCGTTACACACAGCATAATAAGTTTTATCCACTTCTCACTAAATCCCATAACGGTCAGCATCCTTTCCAGAAAAGTCCACTCCATTCTGTCATAGGCCTTTGACATATCCAGTTTCAATGCACTCCAACCCACTACACCACATTGTTTTCTATTTAGATAATGCCCCACCTCAGCCGCCACCAAGATGTTATCAGTGATAAGCCTTCCCGGAATAAAAGCACTCTGGGATTCTGAGATCAGTCCTCCCATGAGCGTTTTCATCCTATTTGCTATCATCTTGGCCATAACTCTATAAATAACATTACTCAAAGCAATCGGTCTTAAATCTGCAACCGTCTCAGGCATCTCTTTCTTAGGAATCAAAACAATGTTACTATCATTCAAACCCTCGGGGAATACACAAGAATTCAAGGCATTCATTATAAAACTAGATACATCCCACCCCCCCCCCCCCCACCCCACTACCTCCCAAAACTACTGGTAGAAACCCGGGTTTAATCCATCCGGGCCCGGTGTGCCTTATCTGGATACATTGAAAAAAGGGCCGCTTTTACTTCGTCAGTTCCAAAAGGGCGGTCTAGCATCATATTTTGCGCCGTCATCACTCGTGGGGTTAGGACACCAAATAACGGATCATCACAGTCCAATCCATTAGAGGCAAAAATATTCTCAAAGTATTTCAAAATAGTTGAATGCATATCCTCCCCCTCCACCCAATCACCAGCATCACATTTAATACTAGAAATAAAATTCTTTTTCTTACGAGCAGAGGCATACCTGTGATAGAATTTTGTGTTTGCGTCCGCTCCGCGAAGCCAGTGCTGCTTGGCTCGCTGTCTCCAGAACACATCCTCCTGGATCTCAATCTGTTTCAGGGAATTCTCAATTTGTTGGTACTCAGCTAGAGCCACCAAATCTCGCCTATTCCGAATAGTATCCTGCCTCTGTTGTAGCTGCTTAATTCGTTTACCGAATTTATGGAACTGATCTCCCCCCCACCGCATTAACTTCTCTCCACACAACTGCTGACAATACAGCAATCCCTCCGTTCTCCCCTCCTGCCAGGCCGTTTCTACCACTTCTTTACACCCTTCATCTAATAACCAAGTCATCTCAAACCTGAACCTCCGCGGCCCCCTTCCCCTTGGCATGCACATTGCATTAATACTGAGGAAAAGAATCGAGTGATCCAAGGCCCGGGTCCATATGTTCTCCAACCATGCGTTCCCATTCATTACACCTCAATCATTCGTTATTAGGGCCTTGTCCAACCTTTCCTCTATCCAATTCGGCGTCCCCTTTCCTTTCTCACATGTATACTGGTGGCCTCTCATCGGCATTTGCAACAAACCACAGCCATCCACCGCATCTCCAAAACCCCGTAACAGGCTATTAGGGTACGGATTTCCTCCTTTCTTCTCATGCTGATATAGAAGATTATTAAAGTCCCCTATCACCACCCAGGGTAATAAAGATCTATTCTTCAGAGTGCCAAGCAAATCCCAAGTCTCCTCCCGCCTACTCCGCTCCGGGATATCATATATACATGTCATGCGCCATAATTTATTAAACAAACTAACTTCCACATCTATATGACTCTGCGAGTAGCTCAATAGACTGACCGTATTATTCTTTTTCCACAAAAGCGTCATTCCACCACTCAACCCATCATTATCAACATAAAACAAACCCTCATACCCAAGCGTAACACGGATCCGTTCTGCATGTATCCGTGGCACCTTGGTCTCCATCAAAAATACAAAATCAGGCTTCTTACTGGACGCTAGGCCCATAATCTGTCGAACTGTGCGTGGATTGCCCAAGCCACGAGAGTTCCAGCTTAAAGTACTCATGATGACGGGCGGGGCTGGGTACCAGCTCCCGCCATGGACAAGTTTTTTGAGCTATCTTGCATTGTGACATCACCCCTACCACCCAAATCCTCCACCCTGTCCGCCTGCACCTACCGTCGGCGCTTCGCCGATGCAACCACACACTCCTCCATCACTTTCCCCGCCCCAAACCCATTCTCCAAATCCACCACTGCCGTGACACCCACCAGTTCCCGAGACACCACCGGACGCGGACGCCCCCCTACCGGTACGAGCCAGCTATTCCCAACCGCTCTAGGAGCACTCCGGGATCCACCAGCGCGCATATCCGGACCATACGGGTACCGTTCCAGTGGTATTCCTGCTTCCCATGCATGAATGCAGAACGTGTGTAGGTGTCCCATGAACCCGCAAAAATAGCAGAACTTATGCAACCGTTCGTACCGAAAAGTGACCCATGCAGTAGTCTTATCCCGCTTCATTAACTTCATCCCCCTTCGTAAAGGGCGATCAACCGGTATGGATACCCGTATCCGATGAAAAGTTAGCCACGGAGCCCCCTCATAACGGTCATCGTGCTTAATAAAAGTGCCCATAAAATTCCCCGCCTGTTCCAAAATAGCCTGCGTCGTATATCCCTTGGGCATATCATGTAGCTGTATCCACATATCAATCATATTCAACTGGATATCCCCCGGCAACACACCATCCCGGACCTCCCGACAAACCAACGCATTATTCTCAAACGCCCAGGGGCCACCATTCAAAACATATTCCATATCTGTTTTATGAAAGAAAACGAACATGAATAAACCTTTTTGGATCTCCGTTACCTGCACTCCTCTGACCGGCTGCCACACCGATGCAAGAACCTGTCTCATAAAATCAAGCTTTATCATCTTCTGCGTGAGGAAACGGCCGACCACCTTCCATGTCTCCTCCTCCTCACCCACCACACCGTGGTCCTCCCCGCCCACTGCCGGCACGAAAGCATCGGCCTCCTCCTCCAAAGCCCAATCCGCCCAGCGTCCGGTGATTGCCGCCACACCAGCCTCAACGTCCGTCGCCTCTGCCACCGTAGGAGGCCGCATGGGGACGTCATTCTGTCGCTGCATACCCCGACCCTCATCATCGATCAAACCCTGCGTTTCACCGGCCATTCGACCGAACGGATCCATCGGCGATTTTGCGAAAACCTAGAAACCCTAGTATGAATGCGAAAACCCTAGATGTGTTCTAGATGTGTTCTAGAGAGGAAAAAAAGGATTTGTCCCTAAAAAGGATTTTGTTTTTATATATAGTATAGATTATATTACACTATTTTATAATATTAGAATAGAATTTTAACGCAGAATTATTGTACGAATGGGAAAGTAGAAATTAATATATTTTATTAGGAAGAGAGATTTTTTAGGAATTGGGCGGGAAGTTAAAATTCCAGGATTTTGTTTTTATATATAGTATAAATTGTATTACACTATTTTATAATATTAGAATAGAATTTTAACGCAGAATTATTGTACGAATGGGAAAGTAGAAATTAATATATTTTATTAGGAAGAGAGATTTTTTAGGAATTGGGCGGGAAGTTAAAATTCCAGGATTTTGTTTTTATATATAGTATAGATAGTATAGATTGTATTACACTATTTTATAATATTAGAATAGAATTTTAACGCAGAATTATTGTACGAATGGGAAAGTAGAAATTAATATATTTTATTAGGAAGAGAGATTTTTTAGGAATTGGGTGGGAAGTTAAAATTCCAGGATTTTGTTTTTATATATAGTATAGATTTTATTACACTATTGTATAATATTAGAATAGAATTTTAACGCAGAATTATTGTACGAATGGGAAAGTAGAAATTAATATATTTTATTAGGAATAGAGATTTTTTAGGAATTGGGCGGGAAGTTAAAATTCCAGGATTTTGTTTTTATATATAGTATAGATTATTATTGTTATTGTTATTGTTATTGTTATTATTATTATTATTATTATTATTACTAGTATTTTCACCCGTGCGATGCACGGAATGAAATTGTTGTAATATATTAAGAATATTTAAATCGATATATAATTATTTATGAGTTAATTTCACCAGTGGTCGTTTATCTTTCCTGACAATTCCAAATTTAATCCTAGACTATAGTTATTAATTATTACAATTTATTCTATTTTACAACTCTTACGTTAATATTCTTACTATTATTATTAACACTTAATTACTTTTAGATATTATTATTACCACTTATATTATTATTATTTTATTATTATTATATTATTATTATTATTATTAATTTCTTTTCAAGTACTGTTAGTATATAATGGTCGTGAGGCACAATAATAATATAACCATAATTAAATATTTTTGTATTGTATTCCGGAGTTAATGCCATTTTTTATCCTAGACTTATTGAGGCATTAACACTTTTCATCCTTTATAATAAAAATTGCCACTTAGTAGACACTGTTATTGGTCGTTGGACAGTTTTGATCCTCCGTCAGTGAAGCCGTTTGTTGACCGTGAATTAGAAGGGCTTTTCTGTCTTTTTATGTCTTATTCTTCTAATCTTGTTTAGACCAGCGCTGTTGTGACTCCTGTGAGGCGAGATGGCGAGACTTGGCGGCTAAGTAGTAACCGTCGGTAGTGAGTTGCAGCGAGGTTCTTCTCCGGCGAGTTGTGGGTACGGCAGCGAGCATACGAGGCAGTAACTCCTTCCGACAACGGACCAGTAAGGCAGATCTGGCGGTGTAGCAACAGTCCGGCGAGGTTGGTGCCTTCACCGGCGATTTTTGGTTCCGACGAAGCAGAGAGGGCAGTAGATCGGCGAACCCTCCTATGGTAAATAGCAGTTGTAGTTGTAGATGGCGTGATGTAGAATTTGCACCTGTAAGTCCTCCCTTCCATATTGACCACAAATATCCTTCCCATCTCTCTCTCTCTCTCTCTCTCTCTCTCTCTCTCTCTCTCTCTCTGACCACAACTACTTGGTGCACAACCTCAAAAACTCTGTTATTCTACCTGAAATTCATTGAAGTTTCAAGCTGAAAATGTGGAATCCGCCGCTCCCCAAAAATCGCATTGTCTGAGGTGTTGGAATGGCCGGTGTTGACTTCCTGGCTGTTGTAGCATCATTCCCCAACCCGGATGATAGAATTCGGAGCACCATCTTTGAGGTTCAAGGAGGTGGTAACACTGGCAATGCTTTGATAAAACCCGGATGATAAAATTCGTCTTGGTCTTAATCCAAGGATCATATCTAAGGTTGTTGATGACTCGCATGGCGAAAGAATACTTGATGAGCTTGAAAGGGATGGTGTTGATACATCTTTTATGGTGGTGTCCAAAGGAGGAAACTCACCATTCACATATGTCATTGTTGATAACCAAAAAAAAAAAAAAAAAAAAAAAACTCGCACGTGCATTTTCACTCCAGGATATCCACCCATGATATCTGAGGGTCTACATACTCAAATCAAAATTGTCTTCAGCGCTTGGAGTAAATATTGTCTACTTAGATGAAACGCTGCATGAGACTGCTTTGATTGTAGTGCAGGAGGCAAAGAGTAGGGGCATACCTATTATAGTTGATGCAGAAAGGTTAGGGGAGGGGTTGGGTGATATTCCTGACTTTGCTAGTTATGTCGTATGCTCGACAAAATTTCCACAGGCATGGACTAACGCCCTTTTCTATTCCAACTGCACTTGTTTCCATTATCTTGAGATTGATGTCAAATGTAAAATTCGTGATTGTTAGTTGGGTGAAGATGATTTCTTAATGTTAGAAAGGACTGAAGCGGATAACCTCAGTTTGTAGAAATGGATGTAGCAGTGACCAATGGATGGAGAAATACAAGGATTAGAACATAAAACGACAGAAAACCCCTTCTAATTCACGGTCAATAACAGTGGCTACTAAGTGGCAATTTTTATTATGGAGGATGAAAAGTGTCAATGTCACAATGAGTCTAGGACCAAAAATGGCATTAACTCTTGTATTCCGTGAGTCACAATAATAATATAACAATAATTAAATATTGTTCAATTCTATATTCTTCTAAGATTTCTATTACCATCATTAATTATTCCCAAATTTAACATAATTAAATAATTTGACCAATTATAAAGAAAGATTATTAAATAATGCACGAGACAATTGTTTAATTAAAAATTTTTAAAATTCATTAATAAAACATAAGGTTCTCATAGTTTTTTCTTAGAAACTCTTTAATAAAGTATTTTTTTTTTTAAGAAATTGGTGGGCCAAACTGCCTACGGCAGTTTGCGGTGGATAGGTCTCGAAAAAATATGCGATTTCAAAAAAACATTTGTCCAAAACGGACAACGGAGTCAAAAGTTATACCGTGCCGAACTTTTGACACTTTACAACTTAAAAAAAATAATAAAAATTAAAGGCCGGTTCAGCCGGCGAGACGCCCGCTGAGGAGGCCGATTCCGGCCTTCCTCGCCGCGGCCAGCGACACGATTTTTGCAACACTGATATATAAAATAGATATAGATTTGAATAGGAAGAGTATTACACAATTTTATAATATTACAAAAAAATTTTAACCAAGAATTATTGTAGAAATCAATATATTTTATTAGGAAGAGAGATTTTTTAGGAATTGGGCGGGAAGTTAAAATTTAAGGATTTTGTTTTTATATATAGTATAGATTGTATTACACTATTTTATAATATTAGAATAGAATTTTAACGCAGAATTATTGTACGAATGAGAAAGTAGAAATCAATATATTTTATAGGAAGAGAGATTTTTTAGGATTTGGGCGGAAAGTTAAAATTTCAGGATTTTGTTTTTATATATAGTATAGATTGTATTACACTAATTTTTAATATTAGAATAGAATTTTAACGCAGAATTATTGTATGAATAGGAAAGTAGAAATCAATATATTTTATAGGAAGAGAGATTTTTTAGGAATAGGGCGGGAAGTTAAAATTTAAGGATTTTGTTTGTATAGATAGTATAGATTGTATTACATTATTTTATAATTTTAGAATAGAATTTTTAACCCAGAATTATTGTACGAATGGGAAAGTAGAAATCAATATATTTTATAGGATGAGAGATTTTTTAGGAATTGAGCGGGAAGTTAAAATTTCAAGATTTTGTTTTTGTATATAGTATAGATTGTATAGATTGTATTACACTAATTTATAATATTAGAATAGAATTTTAACGCAGAATTATTGTACGAATGAGAAAGTAGAACTCAATATATTTTATAGGAATAATTTATAATATTAGAATACAAGTTTAACGCAGAATTATTGTACGAATGGGAAAGTAGAAATCAATATAATTTATAGGAAGATAGATTTTTTAGGAATAGGGCGGGAAGTTAAAATTTCAGGATTTTGTTTTTATATATAGTATAGATTGTTGACGGATATATTAGGAATCGACCCGCACCGACCCGGGGGCGCGGACAAGAACGGGTCCCGGGGCGGCGCCGCGTACCCGCCCCGGACGGGGCCTCGCCACGTGGCCCCGCACGGGCCACGTCAGAGGCCGGGCCGACCTCCAAATGGGCCCGGCCCGAGCCCATGACGGGCTCGGCCTGGCCCCCCAGCACGGCCCGGTCGCGAGACCGGGCGCGGTCAACTCGGATCTAACCACCCCCCACTTTAGGGGGTGGCGGTTAGGGGCGGGGGTCGTATAAAAACCCCCCACCTTGTCCAGTTAGGACACGATCTACTTTACAGACACACTTTGTACTGAAGAATCATTGTAATAGCCAATTCCACGGCGTCTAATACAATATACGGTCCACCGCGGCCTTTACGATATCCTTCGTACCATTTCTTTATTATTCATATTCTCATTCGCGTTAGTTAAGTCGGACCCCCGGTTTAATTAATTCCATCAGTGGTGCTCTTGTTGAGAGCTGATGTACAAGCTTAAGCGCTCTCTCCCCACTATTGTTCATCGACAGCGATGGCACGATCGAGATCCAGCTCTCGTCATACCAATGGCTCCCGCGGCACCCAGCTCGTCGCGAACGGGAACGGCCCCAACGGGGCCCCCGCCCCCAGCATCCAACCCGCCGCCTCCGCCAGATCGGGGGAGGATCTAAGGGCCCAGCTCACCAACCACCGTGGTAGCGGTGCGCCATCAGCTCCCCACGCCGCCCCCGCTCCAGCTCGCGCACTCATCCAGGAAGGGGTGGCGGTCTTCGAGCAAGCTTCCACCGCGCTGGCGCGCGTCGCGGCGGGCCTCCGAGCAGAGGAACAAGCCGCCCTGGGCGCCGCCGGGGGGGCGCCAGCGTCGCCTCTGCCTCCTCCTACCCGGGGGCGCAGCGGCCCGAGCACCCGACCGCCCCAGGCACCTGTCACCCAGGGGGAGGTCAACTCGCCTCGACCATCGGAGAGGCGGGGAGGAGGAGATTCCCGCCGAGACCGTCAGCGTGACGACGATGGAAGGGCGCCGACCCAAACCAGGCCCGCCCTGGAGAGATTGGGCGATCGCGTGACAGCCCGGGATAGGTTGGGTCCGAGGCCGGCCAATGGGC
The DNA here is from genome assembly GCF_001879475.1 of Ipomoea nil. Taxonomy (NCBI): domain Eukaryota; kingdom Viridiplantae; phylum Streptophyta; class Magnoliopsida; order Solanales; family Convolvulaceae; genus Ipomoea; species Ipomoea nil. Next base: position 1,805,455 of record NW_017619129.1, read on the forward strand.
CACCGGCGGCGGAGTCATGCTCCCGCCGTCCGCTACGACAAGGATCGGTCACTCGGAGGTCGCCGAGCCGTGGGCCCCGCGCCCCGCCGCGACACGAGGCAGCCTCGCGCGGGTCAGCAGGTCGGGTCCCCCGACTCCACCCGCGACGCGAGCAGGCCTCCCGGGTCGAACGATCGGGGGAAACGAAAGGTAGAGCTCCGAGCTCCCATCGGGGGGAAGTCGAGAAGCTGCAGAGGAGGATGGACGAGCTCCAACGGAAGATTGATGAGAGGGACGGGTCTCCGGAGCCCCAGGACGTGTTGGCCTCCCCATTCGCGGACACCATCATGGCAGAACCCCTACCTCGGGACTTTCGCTTTCCCACCATTAAGGCATACTCGGGGACCACGGACCCGCGGGCACACCTGACCAGGTATAGAGCCGCCATGATGACCACCGAGGCAACAGATGCCATCCTATGCAGGGGGTTCTTCGCCACCCTGGACGGGCAGGAACACGATTGGTTCGGATCCCTCCCGGCGGGGTCCATCTCCACCTTCGCGGACCTCACCCGGCAGTTCCTATCCCATTTCGCCACCAGTATACAGCGGAAGAAGCAAATTGCCGACCTATGTGATTTAAAATAGGGGAGCTCGGAATCACTAGCTGAGTACCTCAGCAAGTGGAAGAAAGAGGCCATGGGGGTCGCCGACTTTGATGGGAAGTCGGCCATAGTGATTTTCCGGAACAACCTGAGGTCGGGCGCCTTTCACCAAGACCTCATCAGGTACCCCCCTAGGACCTACAACGACCTGATGGACAAGGCAGCACGGTATGCTGACGCCGAGGCTGCCGAGAAGAGGAAGAAGGAGCAGGAGGAAGGACGTGGTCGGAAAGACAAGGCACCCCAGGAGGAGGACCATTCCCCTCCCCTAATAATGTCTTAGTGAGCGGCAATAGTCAGAATAAAATCGCATATTACAGAACACATTGTGCGCAGGATCCTTTTGTTACAAAGTTGGTTCTCATGCATTTTATCTCCCTTAAAAAAAAAAAAAAAGTAGAAAAAATCACGAAACAGGGGGAACGAGTGCTCACTCATGTCTTCCCCCCAGCGAACCCTAAGGGGGCACGAGGCCGACCTCGCGTACAAACCCCGACGGAGGACGCACCCTAAGGGGGCACGAGGGCCGACCTCGCGTACAAACCCCGACGGAAGAGCCCAGTGGCACGGTCTTGACAGGCCGTGCCCGAGCAGCTAACGCGCACCCTAAGGGGGCACGAGGTCTAACCTCGCGTACAAACCCCGACGGAGGAGCCCGGTGCCCTGGTCCGACAGGACTGGGCCCAAGTGGTTTGGCGCACCCTAAGGGGGCACGAGGTCCGACCTCGCGTACAAACCCCAACGGAAGAGCCCGGTGGCGTAGTCCGCAAGGACTTAGCCTAAGAGGCTAACGCACCCTAAGGGGGCACGAGGTCCGGCCTCGCGTACCAACCCCGACGGGAAAGCCCGATGACATAGTCCCCTCGAACTTTGTCGAAGAGGCTAACACATGGCCAAAAAAAAAAAAAAAAAAAAAAAAAAAAGGGATAGGCCTATCACGCCCCGGCGACATTGGGGCGCGGCGAGGTGCCGCCTCGGCCGCACAACCGGGGCGCACCATGCTGCGTGCACCTCGGCTGTGCTGCCGGGGTGCACCATGCTGCGTGCACCCCGGCCGTACCGCCGGGGTGCGCCACGCTGCATCAAGATCCCCGGCACTGGTCGGGCACTCAAAAAAAAAAAAAAAAAAAACCCAACGTGGTTACGGCAGCAGGAACACATAATCAAACATAAGTCATAAACAGATAACGAAGGTCCAACGTTCGAAGCATAACAAGATAAAGCAGGAAGAGTCATCAAAAGAAACAAACAGCAAAAGAGGGCAAGAGTACACGTCTAAAGTCTATGCCCGGATACACAAAACAGGAAAGGAGCTGAAACGAGCACAATCAAGGCTGCTCATCCGAACCCGGCGCGGCGGCAAGTGGCAACTCAGTCAACGGTGCAACGGCAACGGTCACTCCCTCGGCCCCCTCATCCAAGTCAGGAACATGAACGCTCAGCAAAGTGGGAGAAATAACTCCCGAGGAGGTCATCAACTCCACAGGCTCGTCGGCGCGATCAAGGGGTGATAGTGAGAAGCCCGCCGCAGGGGTCACTGGCTCGGGGTTCTCCATCTCGACCGGCAGCTTAAGGACGACCGGGTCGAAGGCATCTCCTTTCTGACGAAGGGCGGTGTAGATCTCCTGCTGCATAGCATATCGGCCCACTTGGAAGGCCATAGCACTCTCCTCCGCAATCGTCTCCTTCCCAGCATCACTAGCTAGCCACGAGGTGACTATATCGCCGCTGCGCCCACGGACATACTCCTCGGCATCGCGCCCGAACTCATCCGACTTCTTGTAGGCGGGGATGACCTCTGCAAGCTCCTCCGCATGCCTCTTCCGCTCCGCCTCCAGGGCCTTCCGGGACTCAGCATCACGCCTGACCGCCTCATCGGCCCGCCTGGTCTCGGCCTCCAAAGCTCGCACCAGCTCACGAGCGCGACCCTGCTCATCCTCGACAAGGGCCACGGTGGACACAGCCCAACCCTGAGAAGAGACACAATCATAACAAAGCAACATCGAGGACTAAGTGCAATAAAGGAATTCATAAAGCAAGAATGCATACCTCGATGGTACGGAGGGCCTCTCGAACGACAGGGGGCAAGCTCCGCGTCGCGTGCTCGGCAGGCGGCGACGGGGGCGGTACAGCCGGTGGTACAGGGGGGCGACTCGCCTGCGGCCGCGTCCCTCCCGGTGGAGGCGCACCAGGCTCAGAAGGGGGGACGCCAGACTGCGCGATAACCTTCTGTCTCTTCGCAATGGGGCCACGCGCCACGACACGCTCAAGGCGCTCACGGAACGAAGACATGATGGGAGATCTCGCTGCAAAAGGAGGCGAGCAAGGGTTAATCCATAAGCCATATGTACAAACGATGGTCTAACGAAGGAAAGGGGAATAAACCACGAGTAGAGGCACGCGAAGGGCCGACAGCAGACCCGGAGGACCTGGGCTCGGCATAGACCTCGCCCGAAGAACCCGAGGATCCCGGGGACTGCTCTGGGGGCTCATCGTCCGACAACTCGATCAAGGGACGTGCATCCGACTGGGGCGTACGCAGAAGGCGCGGGCGAATACGAGGTGGTAGCGGCCCATCCGATACAAAGCCCAGACTGCGCATGTTCTCCGGCGTGATCATCTCGCCAATGATAATCTCTCCCCGATCGCCCCGGAAGGCATGGACGTCCCGGGCTAGAGCGGCCGTCTGGAGCGAGGCCCTGTGGCGCACAAACCTGTTGTTCCAAGATAGGAACGGGCGACGATCGCCGACCGAGACGAAGACGAAGTGCGGTTTCCAATCTCTGTTGGTCTGATTGAAGTCATGGAACGTCTTCATACGCGCCCGGGCCGCTATACCCACGAACCCCTTACTGGCCTGGCCGGAGGACGAAGTAACTTGAAACAAACTCTGGAAGAGATCCAGGTAGGGCGTGACACGAATGGTGTGGCAGCGAAGCAAGAAGGCAAGAAGCAGGTAATGGGCATTCGGCACCAACTGCCCGGGTGCAATGCCGTAATGGTTGAGGAAGGATTCGATGAAGGGATGGATAGGGAAGCGAAAACCGAGGTACAGGGACTGCACATGAACCCCGAAGAAGAGAGGTGTCGGAGGCTCGGTGACATTCGCCGACAGAGAAGGCAGGCGTACCTCGCCCGCAGACCCAACATAGCGTTCGGCCTCCTCAAACTCCTGCACAGAGGTCCGAGCTAAGGTCGAGGCCGCGACGAGTGTCTCCAAAGGGGTGTACTGGACAGGATCCTCGTACGGGACCGCAAAGGGGTCCTCCAGGACGGGAGGATGGGCGTCCAACGGACCCTCGTATGGCATGGTAACTTCCCCAGAGGGGGAATGAGCAGGAAAAGGAGTGGGGGGATCATGGGTTTCGTCCATGGGAAGGACGTGAGTGTCTACGGAGTCCAAAAAATCGTCCAAGGAACCGGAAGAAGTGTACATGCACCGACTAAACCTACGGAATAAAAAAGAAGGGGTGTAAGACCGGGGCGTGTTCAAAAAAAAAAAAAAAAAAAAAAAAAAAAAAAAAAAAAAAAAAAAAAAGGGGCGATTTTAGAGGACCTCGGCCCGAGGCCGAGGTCAAGGTCGGCACACCGAGGCCGGGCCGACCCCGGGGTCGGCACGGCCTCGGCGTACGAGGTCGGCACGACACGGCCACGGAGGTGCGGCCTGTAGGCCCACCCCGTGGCGACGACGCCGGCGCCGTGATGGGCGGCGTTTCCAAAAAAAAAAAAAAAAGGGGGGCAAGGTGGAGGACCTCGGCCCTAGGCCGAGCAGCGGGCCGACAGGGCCTCGGCGAACGGGGTCGGCCCGGCCTCAACAGGGCAGGCCGACCGACCCCAAGGCCGGCACGACCTCGCTGGGGCCTGAGCCCGGGAGGTCGGCCGGGGACCACGGAAGCGTGGCTGGCGAGCCGCCCCCGTGGCAGTGGCCGGACAGCGCCACCACGACGGAGCAGCCCGTCGCCGCGGCACGACCGCGACAGGGCAGCAGCGCCGCCGGAGCGGCCCAGCACCGGGGCGCAGGTAGCGGCGCCGCCGGAACAGCCCAGCACCGGGGCGCGGGCAGCGGCGTCGCCGGAACAGCCCGGCACCATAAAAAAAAAATAAAAAAAAAAAATAAAAAAGAGGAAGAGGGAGAAGAGAGGGACGTACCACGCTCGGGCCTACGGGGCTCGGCGACGGGGTAGGGGGAGGTCGGCCGGAGCTTGTTGCCGCGAACTCGTCGGAATCCGGTGGTGGCTCGCCGGAGGTGTCGCCGGAATCCGGTGGGGGGGCTCGCCGGAATTTTGGGGGAGAGGGGTGTGATGTGGGGATGGTGAAAGTGTAGAATGAGAGGGGAGAAGGGGTTTATATAGAAGAGGGGGAATTTTGAAATTCAAAATGCAAAAAAGGGGGGGAAAGATGAAAAGAGGGATGTGATTGGTTGAAAAGGGAGGATGTGATTGGTTGACTTGGAGAAGATGACCAAGACCTAAGAGGACTCTACTGTGTATGTGTCCTAACAGATGAAGGAGTCATATTCCGGGGGGAATTTTCTCATCATTATCGCGAGAAGTACACTTGGACGGCAACTATAACGCAGGGACGCGGGCGTCTCGGGGTCGGCATTTTTGGAGGTCGGCCAGAGCGTCTACTCTCCTTCACTGACGATTACTCGCAGCTCGGAGAGTGGGGGACTGATGATGGATATATTAGGAATCGACCCGCACCGACCCGGGGGCGCGGACAAGAACGGGTCCCGGGGCGGCGCCGCGTACCCGCCCCGGACGGGGCCTCGCCACGTGGCCCCGCACGGGCCACGTCAGAGGCCGGGCCGGCCTCTCCAGGAGGCCTGGCCGACCTCCAAATGGGCCCGGCCCGAGCCCATGACGGGCTCGGCCTGGCCCCCCAGCACGGCCCGGTCGCGAGACCGGGCGCGGTCAACTCGGATCTAACCACCCCCCACTTTAGGGGGTGGCGGTTAGGGGCGGGGGTCGTATAAAAACCCCCCACCTTGTCCAGTTAGGACACGATCTACTTTACAGACACACTTTGTACTGAAGAATCATTGTAATAGCCAATTCCACGGCGTCTAATACAATATACGGTCCACCGCGGCCTTTACGATATCCTTCGTACCATTTCTTTATTATTCATATTCTCATTCGGGTTAGTTAAGTCGGACCCCCGGTTTAATTAATTCCATCAATTGTATTACACTATTTTATAATATTAGAATAGAATTTTAACGCAGAATTATTGTACGAATGAGAAAGTAGAAATCAATATATTTTATAGGAAGAGAGATTTTTTAGGATTTGGGCGGAAAGTTAAAATTTCAGGATTTTGTTTTTATATATAGTATAGATTGTATTACACTAATTTTTAATATTAGAATAGAATTTTAACGTAGAATTATTGTACGAATAGGAAAGTAGAAATCAATATATTTTATAGGAAGAGAGATTTTTTAGGAATAGGGCGGGAAGTTAAAATTTCAGGATTTTGTTTGTATAGATAGTATAGATTGTATTACATTATTTTATAATTTTAGAATAGAATTTTTAACCCAGAATTATTGTACGAATGGGAAAGTAGAAATCAATATATTTTATAGGATGAGAGATTTTTTAGGAATTGAGCGGGAAGTTAAAATTTCAGGATTTTGTTTTTATATATAGTATAGATTATTATTATTATTATTATTATTATTATTATTATTATTATTATTATTATTATTATTATTATTATTATTATTATTATTATTATTATTATTATAGCCCAATCATAACATAATATCCAATGATCCTTGTATTTGTTAAATCCAAAAAAAAATAGCCCAAAGAACCTTTCTTGTGCTAAGCCCAACCCATCATCCCTCGACCCACGTATAAAAGGGCCAATCGTTATATTGTGCACCAGGGCGCACAATGCATTGTGCGTCCCGTTCTCCCAAAACTACATCATTTTGTTAAGTTGTGTGGGAGTTGACGCGACGGAGTGTATGTGTATTCTGTTATATAATTATGTATATTCATGTACATTCGGAACAGGAGATTTTTCTTTTAAGAGTTAAGAGTTTATGTGTATTATGTATTATGTTAGATTATGTGTATTATCCTTTCAAAAAAGTGCATGTGTATTCTGTTATGCAATTATGTACATTCTATTATACAATTATGTACATTCGAAACATAAAAACTATGTACATTCTATTATACAATTATGTACGTTCAAAACATGAAAACTTTTTTTAAGAAGTTAACAGCAGACACGGGAAACGAAATTTCAAAATAAAAATACAAAACGAAGTCGTTTTGGGCCAAGGCGCACAATACATGGTGCGCCGTGGTGCACCATATAATTTGCCTAAAAGGGCAAATAAAAATCTTAATTCAAATCACCATACCACATTTCAGTCTAAGAACATTATTATGTAGACCATTGTACAATGTATATTATTTAAATAATGTACTTTTAGTACTTAAATAATGTAATTTTCTTGAATATAAAGTACATTTTTAACATACTAGAAGTACATTATTTGTATACCGAATGTAGATTATTTGATAGTATACAAAATACAGAATAATATACTTTTAGTACTCAAATAATGTATTTATGTATACAAATAATATACTTTTTATTTATGATCCGCACAATAATAATTGCATTCTCACGCCTCACTTTCCACTCTGTCTAAAAGCCATTGTCTCTCTCTACCATTTTCTAAAAATTACACTCATATACATAGGCGGATCTACAGTGGGGCCAGGGATGGAGCCAGGAATTATGTTGAGGGGGGCGAAATAGGGACGGATTCAGAATTTTTTCTGCAGTAAAGGCGAAACATTAAAATAAAAGAGATATTATAAATAAATAAATTACCTAAGAAATATATGTGTAAATATTATGGGATATAAGCGAAAAATAACACATCGAAACTTTATAAAAATATTCATAACAAAATATGAAATATAATTAATTTGATAAAATAATTTGAATATATGTATGTGTGTGTATTTAATATTAAAAAAGCTATTAAAAAAAACTGTAAAACTATATTAACAACCATAGGATTCAGACTCTTAACCTTTATTATATCCAAACACAAGCTCAACCAACTAATCTAAATCATTCTTCATTTATAATTAACAGTTTTTATATACTAATACTCAAACATGTACTATATATACATATATACATACAAAGATTATATATAGGGTGGGGGTGGGGGTGGGGTGAGGGGGGCAGCTGACCCCCTTGCCCCCCCCCCCCCCCCTGGCTCTGTCCATGAGTGGGGCAGCTGCCCCCACTCCCCCACCCTCACCCCTACCCTTATATAGTCTTTATATATATGTATATATAATACATGATTAGTATAAGTACAAGAAAACAGATAGTGTAAAGAAAGCATGTGTTAGACGAGTTGGTAGGATATGCGTTTGTGTTTTGAAATGGTTTCGATTTGAATCCTTTCTTCAATACTGAGATGTGTTTTATATTCTAATTATTTTATCAAATTAATTATGTCTCATATTTTGTTATGAATATTTTTATAAAGTTTTGATATGTTTTATTTTTCGCTATATCCAACAATATTTATGGTTATAGTGTTTCATTTTTTTTTTTCAAACTTTCTCTTTGTTTTAATATTTCGCCCCCACTGACCAAATTTCTGGATCATATATTTGACAAACATAATGCAAAATCTTCCCTTTTCTGGCCATATACAACCAAGTGAACCAACTTGTCATACCAAAAAAAAAACGTTTTCATATATCCTCCTTTTGTACTTCTCTCCCCATTAACCTAACCTCATGTATGACCTTCGTCCGAGAACCAAAAACAAAGCCACTCAAAGCTACAAACCATACACAGTATTAAGGAAACCAAGGAAGTTATATTTCGAAATATCTTTGTATGTATTTTCATATCTTTGCATGATCTTTGCATATATTTATATGCAGGGACGGAGCCAGAAATTTGGTTGATGGGGGGCGAAATAGTACAAACAGATTCAGAAATTCTTTCCAGTAAAGGCGAAACATTAAAACAAAATAGATAATTTAAAAATAAATAAATAAATTACTTAAGAAATATAGTTGTAAATATTGTTGGATATAGACGAAAAATAAAACACATCAAAACTTTATAAAAATATTCATAACAAAATAGTACAAACGGATTCAGAAATTTTTTCCACTAAAGGCGAAACATTAGACAAAAGAGATAATTTAAAAATAAATAAATAAATTACTTAAGAAATATAGTTGGATTAGTTGGATATGGACGAAAAATAAAACACATCAAAACTTTATAAAAATATTCATAACAAAATATGAAATATAATTAATGAATTGTAAAATTACAAGTAATGCCAAAATTTGAACCTTTAACCTTACTATTGCCAAATATGTACTTTACCACCTAATCTAACCCACTCTTGTTAACATTTTACAATTTTATTATACTAATGCTAAAAAATGTACGATATATACATATATACATACAAAAACTATATATGGGGTATGGGTGGGGTGAGGGGACAGCTGCCCCGGCCCCTTTGGCTCCATCCCTGTTTATATGTATATTCTTAGGAAATTAATTAAGATATCATCTCTTAGGATAATAGAATATTTAGTGTTGGAGCAGGTAGGAGTACTTCTGGTTTCTTCGATGGATACAAAATATACTTAAAAAGAAATCATGCATGATGCATGCATGTAGTCATCATCTTGATTGCAACTTCTCATTGGCTAAAAATGCCTAAATGATCGTTGTCAAGTTGAGAAATTTCTCCATTGGTTATTCTTTGAATCTGTGTTGTCTCCATTGTTAATTAATCACCACAAGCAGGAGAAGGTTGCAGACACATAATCAAAACTCATATCTAAACATATTGGAATATTATCTAAACAGACAAACATTACACTTATTGTAAATCAACAGCTCGATTAAATCTTGTCATTATACTCAGTGTTGATTGATCTTATCCCCATATTCGTAATCTGTTCTTGTCTTCTTGATTTCAATCGTCCTTCTGAGAAACGTGACCATTTTCCTTCACCTCCTTAGCGGCGGCCATGGTTTCTTCTTTGCTTTTCTTCTCCTCTTCTTCTGCTTTTTTCTTCTTCTCTTCTTCTTCTTTCTCTTTCTGGGCCTTTAGTCTCTCTTCTTCTTCTTCTTTCTCTTTCTGGGCCTTTAGTTTCTCTTCTTCCTCAGCTTTCAGCTTTGCATCTACCTTAGCTTTCTCCAGAGACTCAACCAGTCTTGTCAGGCAAGTGTTCTCGTCATCTGAGGCAGATTTGGGCATCAGATTCTCTGCAACATCCGCCGGCGTCATGTCAGCTTCCCCCAGCAGCCGTCCGATCGTCGGAAAAAGCTCGTGCTCTTCAATGTACAAGTAGTTTTTCGCCAGTACCTTGAAGGCCTCGAATCGACAGTAGGAAAGCTCGATGTGTTTATCCATTCTCCCGCTTCGAATCAGTGCCGGGTCGAGCTTTTCTTTGAAATTGGTGGTGAAGACGATGATCCTTTCCCCTCCAATGGCGGACCACAGGCCGTCGATGAAGTTGAGCAGACCGGAGAGGGTTACTTCGCTCTTCTTCTCTTCCATTTTCTCCATTTCTTTCTTGATTGGGTCTTTCTCATTTTCTTTCACTGGATCGGATTTCTCCGCCTTCTTCTTCCCTTCCCTCTGGCCGGTGAGGTCCAGGGAGCAATCGATATCTTCGATTACGATTATGGATTTGCTGGAAGTGTCGATTAAGAGCTTTCTGAGAGTGGTATTGTCCTTAACCGCGGTCAACTCCAGATCATAAACGTCGTATTCGAGAAGATTAGCCATGGCGGCCACCATGGAGGATTTTCCGGTGCCGGGAGGGCCGTAGAGGAGATACCCGCGCTTCCATGCTTTCCCAATTCTGGTATAATAGTCCTTAGATTTGCTGAAAGTGCGAAGATCGTCAATGATTTCTTGCTTCCTTTTCGGGTCCATGGCGAGAGTATCAAACGTCGCCGGATGTTCGAACACCACATGCGTCCACATCCCGCGCCGGAAACTGTAATACCCGCCGTCGTTCTTGCAGTTGGTATAGAGCTTCCGCCGCCGGTCCTTCACCGTGATCGCCTCCCCCTCGTCCAAGACGTGTTTGAGGTAAGCTCCGGTGACGAAATCCCGGTGCTTCTTGTGGAACTTGAGGGTGAAATAGCGCTTGGAGTCGTCTCTGGAGTAGAAAGAAATGGTCTGGCGGTTGGGGTGGTCCTGGCCGGAATTCCACCACACTTTGACCCCTTCAAACTCGTCGGTGACTTCCTCGTGGTAGTCCATGCTGAGGACGAGTGTCTGGGAGTCCTTGATGTCCTCCGCCTTGAGACGCTTGGCCTGGGCGGAGGAATTGGCGGAGAGGTAGCGCTCGATGGCCTGGTACGCCTTGCTGCCGTTGAAGCCGTGGCCGGAAAACTCATTGAAGGTGATGTGGATGTAAGGGTAGACCAGACTCCGGAGCTTCTTGGCGTATTTCTTGAAATAGCCGCGGAATTCGTAGGGGCAATACTTGTCGAACGTGGCCCAAAGTACCATTATAGTCACCGCCGTCGTCCCCATCTTGGCCCACACTTCCTCCATTCCCCACATCATCATCGGCATCATCATCGGATTCTTGAATTTCCGGTGACTGTAGTGATGAGATCTTAATTTGCTTCTCTCATATGATATATGCACAATAAGCTAAGGATGGAGTTTGTTTATATAAGCGGTCAGAATGGTAGGAATGAAGAATATTGGGTTTCCTGGAAATTACTTTGAAACTGGGAGTCACTTTCACCGAAACCTTGTGATAGTCCATGCTGAGAACCAGTGGGCGTGGCAAATTTGTCTTCATTCGGAGATCTTTAAAGATTATGCGTAGGATTATGAATTTTTTATTTTTGTTTAGTTTTAATTTTGTATCTAATGTGGCTTGAAAGTTTGTTATTTTATCAAGTTTTCGAGCCAACAAAAGGCTGCCAGGCACAGCAATTTTTTATTTTTTTTGTTATTTTAATATGAAAAAAATTGTTAAATTGGCCCTCTAAGTCGACCGGATAGTGCAATTGGGTCCCCTAACTAAAAAAAAACTTCATTTAAATTCCTTAAACCTATAAAATTGTTCAATTAAGTCCAAAGTGACTTGTTTAACAGGTTAAGCCTTTAAATGGTTGACACGTGTCTTTTTTAAATATTTTTATTTTTGTTTTTTAATAAATTTTATTTATTTATTTATTTTTAAATATATACTATATATAAACACTAAAAAAAAAAACAAAAAAAAAAACATCCACCGGCTGTGGCTGTCTGCCTAGAAGTTCCACGGAGGAGGAGCACTGGAGTCGAGCTAGCCGAGTACAGAATATTTGTTAAATTTACGTTAACAATGGGCTAACTTGGATGTGGCAAAAAAATGTACCAGTTCTGTTTTTTGCTACGTTAACAATGCTCAACTCCGATACTCCTCCTCCGTGGAACATCCAGGCAGGCAGCCACAGCAGGTGGCTGTTCTTTTTTCTTTTTTTTTTTTTTTTTTTAAAGTTTTTATATATAATATATATTTTAATAAATAAATAAATAAACTTTATAAAAAAAACAAAAATAAAAAATATTTTTTAAAAAAAACACGTGTCAACCATTTAAAGACTTAACCGGTTAAACAAGTCACTTTGGACTTAATTGAACAATTTTACAGGTTTAAGGGATCTAAATGGAGCTTTTTTTTAGTTAGGGGACTCAATTGCACTATCCGGTCGACTTATGGGGGCAATTTGACACTTTTTCCTTTTAATATTATTTTTATAATATAATATAAAGGTGAGACCACCTTTGAAAGTAAGATAGTATTGTAGGAATGTTGAGAAAATAATAAAGAATTACAAATTTGATAATGTGAAGGTAGGATTCATTTTTAAAAGTGAGAGAGCATTGCAGGGATATAAAAATAGTCTAAAGACAAAAGCCTAGCATTTTAAATCCCGGAATCAAATTTTTTATGGGTTTTCTCACACTAAATATAATTGAAAATATTAAGTCGTGGCCCGCGATTTAACATTTTCAATTATATTCGCAGGTGAACCCAACTAAGATGACAAGAGATCCACACTGGTTACAAGTTTAAATCTTTGCCTTTTAGTTTTAGCCGATCAACTATGGGTAAGCTTGACTAGTTTACTTTCTTGTTATCCCTTTTTAGCTAGGATTACAAGAAAGAGTTTACTCACACTAAAAAGGTGTAGGGTTTTGCTTTGTCATCAAAAAAAATGTTAAGCTCAATATGATTGGTGTTAAATTAACAAGCAAATTTTAGTGTAGACTGCGGTCCACAATTAATTGTGATCCAGACTTCAAAACGGTGTCGTTCTTTTAATGAAAAGAAACGGCACCCGTTCAGCATAAAGTAGCTCTATTTGTATAACATATCCAATTTCATTTTATATACAATGCAGTTTCATTTCAACACAACTACAGTTTCATTTGGATATAACTACAGTTTCATTCAACATTATACACTCAAATATGTGAAATTGTTATTCAGTTTCATTTTATATACAATATAGTTTCATTACAACACAACTGCAGTATCATTTCGATATAACTACAGTTTCATTAGACAATATATACACTCAAATATGTGAAATTGTAATTCAGTTTTATTTTATATACACTGCAGTTTCATTTTAACACAACTATAATTCCATATCATTTCAATTACAGTTTCATTTGATAATAATATAAAAATAATATGTGAGACAGTTTTATTTTAAATATACTGTAGTTTCATTTTGTAATTAACACATTAAAAATACGGGCTCCGTTAAAGATGTAACGACAACCATTTTTTTACTTCAAAAATGATGTCATTTTTAAACCACGGTCCATGATATAACAACTGAAATTAATACTATATTATTACTACTCCGTATTTTTTTTTTTTGGTCGAGTATTACTACTCCGTATATTTATATACATAGTATGCTTTTTTAAAGACAAAGTTTAGGTAAAGTCCTATTTAAGAAAACTGTGTCACATCATTATAAATTTAAGATCAAGAATTTACTTAAAACGATTCAATTTTTTAAAAATGATAAGTACAATTGACAGGTGTAAGTAGAAGTAAAAATAAAATTAAATAAATGTAGTATTAGGCTAAATTTATCCCTGCACTTCTCTCATTGCAAGTCTAGATGGCATTTTTATTTTTAATCTTACATGGAGTGAAAGCTTTCACAATTTGAAACCTTTCAAATAGTACAAAAGGCTGCCTTTTATTTGTTTTGTTTTTATTTATTTAGTATTATATTATTATTTGATTATTATATTATAATATGATTTGAAAGTGATATTATTTTTGAAAATAAAAGAGTATTATAGGGAGGACTTGCTTTTGAAAATAAGATAGTATCGAGGGATAAATAAATAGCCTTAGACTAAAGGCTGTTTTTATACTTGCAATTCTCACCCCTTTTAAGCTGACATGGCTTTTAAAAAAAATTATTATAAAAGCCAAGTGGCTTGAGAATTCAAACTAACAAAAGGCAGTCAGTTTTTTATTTTTTTGATTATTATTATATTATTATTTTGTTATTATTATTATCTAATCTAAAATCTAAAAACATAATAAGTGTCAATACAAGTTATGTCCTTGATTTTTGTCCCTTTTTTATATGTTAATAAATATATACATTTTGCTTTAATTGTTGTACATTCATTTGCATTAGACAAAATCACCCTTACACCATTATAACACCGTTAGTTTTTAATATATCTACCAATCTTACCATACACCTACATCTATCATATCTTTTTCCTATTTTTAATTATCATTTTATTAAAATTATTATATAACAATTAATTTAATTATAAATTATATTTTAATTGAATATATATATATATATATATATATATATATATATATATATATATATATATATATATATATATATATATATATATATATAAAATATGTATGTATATTATTTGTGTATGCATATCAATATATCATATATGTGAGTGTTAGCTTAGTATTATTTGTAAATTATTATTATATAAAAATATAATTTATTTATTTTTGTTTTGATCACTATATTATTCAAATATATGATAATTCAAAAGTATCACCACTTTAAGAAATTGCAAAATATAATTTTAATTAATTTTTTAAATTTTGCTACTTACAAATATTTTAATATTGGGCATAAGTTTTCGCGCGTACAAAATGCTAGTATTATAATATAATGTAAAAGTGTGAATATTTTTTCAAGTGAGAAAATATTATAAAAATATAAGAGCATCGACATTAGAGGTTAATATGGGGATAATGCCAGATTCATTCTTAGTTCAAAATAATAACCAATGTGGAAAAGAAATAATACAAAATTATTTGTCTTGCAAGGGCCAAAGAGCATGTCAGAAAGAAAAAAAAAAAAAAAAAAATTGCGCGTTTTCGCACAGTCAATGCCCACACGGACGCGGCACGCGCCCGTGCGGCGTGTCAGCGCGCGCTGACGCACAACTGTTTTTATTTATCTTCTTTTTTTAAATTCAATTTTATACTTTTTTTTCTTCTTTTCTCTTCCCTCTCACTTTCTTTTTCATAATCACTCTTACATTCTCTCTCAATTCTTCTCAATTGATAATGTTACTTTCTTTTTCATAATCACTCTTACATTCTCTCTCAATTCTTCTCAATTGATAATGTTACTCTTAGAACATAATGAATGAATTGCAAATTTAGAGGTAATACCGACTTTTAAAAGTAAAAGAAAATTTTTAAAATAAAGATAACCTTTAGTAGGCTATAAACGAAATCACGTCCTTTTGGGATTTGGATTAAATGCAAATGCATGGTGTGTCCTCTGGGAACTTTGGGAGACCAAAATGGACAAAGAAGTTGAAAAAAGAAAAAACAAAAAACAAAAAGAGAGAGAGACTAAAACACGTCTTCAATTGTGATAACATCATTGGTCCATGCGTCAGCATCTTCTGCGATAAACATGTCAGTCATCCGTCATACGCGTGAAACCTTGGTTCATATGCATTTCGTGTTGTCCACTCCACTACATCGTCAGAACTCAGAAGGAGAAGAAAGCTTGCGTTTAGTACTATCAAGGGATTATACGTTTGCGGAGAACATTTTAGGCGGTCATTGACACAAATGAAAATATTTCAAGTGTGCTGAGCAAAAATATAAAATTTTCAAAAAAAAAAAAAGAGAAAATTTTCAAACTTAGAAAAAAAAAAAATACATTTTCAAATGTGGTTGAGCATATTTGGATTTTTCAAAACAAATGTATTTTTCAAATGCGTTTTGACACCTATTACAATTATAAAATTCTTTTTAGGGTCAAGTGCAAACTCAAAAATTCAATGGTCGTGTGTGTTGGAAGCTAAGTTTTGGGTTTGCATTAAAATAAGTAAATAAAAAAAAAGTAGTTATGAATAGATACAACATTCCCACTCAGTCGTCACTCGGTAGACCAACCGACAAAATGACCAACCGAGTGCCCTATTTTACTTGTTCACAACATACGTATTCGTAGCATAGTCGTAACCCCCAGTTTCATTTACGCTATCATTGGCGCCATCTGGAGGGACCGACATGTCACTCTGACTGTTCTCACCACTCTTTTTCTTCACCGAATACTCTACCTTGCTTAGCCGAAATGGCAAACAACAAGAGAAGTTGGAGCCAAAACCTCATGCAAAGGGAAAACTCGGCCTACCAGGTTGAAGGTGACCCTAACAATATGGCCAAAACGCTTCAAGAACAAGATCTACGACGACAACTGGATCGATCGAGAGGACTAGTAAACAACCTCGCCTCAAACTATGCAGGACGAACCATGTGGCCTACTCGAAAGGTTGACCAACCATCCAGTTTAACTATAGTCCATCTAACCGTCTCGGTACCTCGGAGTGTCGTGCCTAGTCCAAACATCGAAGTACCAGTTGCGTATACTATGTTATCCTCAACACTGTTTGGGTGAGGAGAGACCACAGTGCAATATCAACATGGGGTTCCATAACAAGATGTGTCATATCCACCACAAGGATTTGCCTAGACGTATGAACCATAGTTCGGGACCCCTAGGTACTACTTTGTAGCATCTACTCCTCCAATCCCAATTGTGGAACAACAACAACTAGCCACACAACATGTCCAACAACCGTCACCGCAACCCCAAAATTACAACCCGGAGGAAATAAAAGTGTCAGACCGACCGGGTACAGGCAGACCGATCGAGTACCCGGAGAAAATAAAAGTGGCAGGCCGATCACGAAGGCCCAATTAGGAAGGATGTGGAATTCACTAACAACCTGACGTCACTCAATGAAGAATTATTCTTACCGAATTCGGAAAAGTGTCAAGTCTCGGCTTGGTCCCTAAGACAACCGAAACCACTCAAGGTCAAAGTCTCGAAGGACTACAGAGCGGAGGGTAACATCACGAGAAGAGCAGTCAATCGGTCGATCAACCACTTGTAGAGAATCTGTCTAGCCGACTATTTGATCAAGTTCGTTCATCGACATTAAAATTGGTTTTGAATGAGTGACTACTCTTGACCCTACTTGTGAAGGCTTTGACAGGTCGGGAATTCCCGACCCTACCTGTAATAATGGTTTTGCCTAGTTGATTGAATAAATAAATTAAAAAAACTCTCGGCCTTTCCGTTTGAGGTTTCGGGCGGTTGATTTATCCCGACCCTACCTGAACGGTCTAGCCCGGTCGAGTATGTGATTAAGTTCATGTAACAACCCAAAATTTCATTTTATAAATCAAGTATTAAGAAATCCCAAAGTAGCTTTTTCACTCCATTAAATTTTTTTTTGCGATCAATCGGTGTTTGAATAAAATAATTTTGTCCCATTTTAAAATTAATTCGACACCGAAGAAATGAATTTCATTTGAAAATTCCAAAGTTTTCGGGTACTTCGCGTACCAAGATTTAAATCGAGAATTTTATCCGGGTGAGACCGGGAGAATTCAAAAGGGAATTTTGAACAAGTGTTCATCCATATAGCTTTTGGGAAAATTCAATTTCAACCCCAAAGTAATAAAAGATAACATTTCTAGCCTATGGTTCATGTTACATGGTGGACCACAAGACATCCAAAATCACTTATAGAATCATCTTTTAGCTTGGGAAATTACCCCTTTGCCCTCAACCAATCATTGTGAATCATCCTAGGGGGCGTTTGGTTCACGGAATCTTGAATTACCCCAGGTAATAAGATTACCTCCAGGAAGGTAATGTGAGATGTTGGGAATGTAATATTACCTTGTGTGTTTGGTTTGGATGGTGTAATATAATATTACCTTGTTTGGTTCAAGGTTATATTTTAGGTTATATGAATCAATTTACAATAATGTCCTCAATAATAATATATATATATATATATATATATATATATATATATATATATATATATATATATATATAATGTGTGTGTATTTATTTATATGTATGAATGTAAATGCTTAAATATTTTAAAAAGTTAAATATATAAATATACACATGTATATTTGATTATATAAACATATATTAATTTTATTATTATTATTATTATTATTATTATTATTATTATTATTATTATTATTATTATTATTATTATATAAGGATTAGTTAACAAGGGCAAAGTTGGAATAATTCAAGGTAATCTAAGATTACCTAAAAAAATGGGGGTAATCACATTACCTTGAAACATTACCGCCACATCAGCTTTCAGGTAATATAACATTACCAGGTAATCTTATAACTTGAACCAAACAAGGTAATATAACATTACCAGACTCAGATTACCTAGGTAATCTAAGATGACCTGAACCAAACGCCCCCCTAGGGTTTTGAACCCTATATAAACCCCTTCATTTCATCTCATTTTCCTGATCTCATTCTTTGCCTCTTCCTCATTTCTTGGCTGCCAACAACAAGAAGAAAGACAACAACCTAGTGGTGAAGGAGGCTCAAGCTAGGCCAAGAGGAAGAAGAGATCAAAGCAAGAAGACTAGACTACAAGAGGTATAACCCCATGGATTCCTCTTTAGATTTGGCTCTGTGAAGCCTAGTTTTGAGTAGAAATGAGTATAAACTATGAGCTTTTGATGTGTTTATGCTTAGAAGTGATCTAGTATGTGTTTGTGAGTTGTTGAGATTATTTTGGAATTGTTTGGTTGAGTTTTTGCAAGTAAAATCACATCTGGTGCACAACACAGAGTGCACCAGATCAAAGTGACGGCCCTAGCCGCGACCCATCAAAAGGGTCGCCGGCTAGAGCCGTGGTGGCACGGGACTAGGGCACGGCCCTAGAGGAGGATCGTTGCCTAGTCCCGGCACATCAACGGGACTCCAGAGGCGGACTATGAAGAGTCCCGTCCCAGGTCCCTGAGTATGGTTTGTGAAGAAATTTTGTGCAGTGGCTCAGCTACGTGTCGTTTCAGACCGAGTGTTATGGGCTCTTGTGGCTCGGCTCTTTGGGTTCGTCTCGACGCACGTTTTGGCTTTAATTTCGTGGAATTTGGATTAAAAACAAGTATGTTAAGAAGGGTTTCGTGAAGAATTGTTACACAGTGCATATTTTGCTAAAATTCTCTGTGTTTGAGAAATTGTTGATTATTGTGATCAGATGATGTTTTATTAAGTATATAAGCATGATCCTTTGAGAATATGATTTATTATGAAAGCATGATTAAATTGTATTATTTGATTAATGAGAATAGAAGCATACTTGTTGAGTAAAATGAATGGAGATTGCTATTTTGCAAACCGAGCATGATGATATATCCTTGAATACTTCATCTTAGTTTATACATGATTTAGAAGCAGGTTTAGAGCATTTTGACATTTCACATGAGTTATATTTCAAAAATGCATAAATGACCAACGTGAGTCCAAAAATACTTTCAAAAACCATGAGCATGTGGTATATCATTCTTTGATGCATTGAGAAGTAGTAGAATTGTTGCATGCATGAGATTGATGCATGAGAGATATATGTATGTATTATCTACATTAGTGAGGTTTTGGAGGATACCGTTTGGACTATGTTCCTCTCGGGAGATATTTATGGACATTGTGGTCCCAGTATATGTAACGCGGCATATTCACACGTTACGAGGTTGGAAACTTCCCGCTGGGCTTGGAATCCTGGTTAGGGGGTGTGCACACTAATAGTTCGATACCTGATTCCAAAGAGTTTGAACCACGAGATTGGTTCCGTAGATGGTAGGAGATATTGGGTCGGAAATTATACCGATCCCGATGGGGTAAGTCACACTTCTGTGAAACCCTAAGCCGTCTACGAGCATAAAAGAAAGAAAGAGAGTCAACAGAGACTCAAGAAAGAGAGTCAACAGAGACTCAAGAAAGAGAGTCAACAGAGACTCAAGTATGAGAGTCAATAAAGACTCGATAGAAAGAAAGAGAGTCAAGAGAGACTCGAGAAAGTAACAAAGAAACCTCCACAGGAAGTACTCTAATTTATATATGAGTGTATGAGTATATTATTGCACTAGATTGCATATGAACAATTGAACATGAGTATATTGTTGCACTAGATTGCATATGAACATGAGTATAGTGTTGCACTAGATTGTATATGAACATGAGTATATTGTTGCACTAGATTGCATAAGAGCATGAGTATATTGTTGCACTAGATTGCATACGAGTAAGATTATATTGTTGCACGAGATTGCATATGAGTATGAGTATATTGTTGCACGAGATTGCATAAGAATATGAGTATATTGTTGCACTAGATTGCATACAAGTATGATTATATTGTTGCACGAGATTGCATAAGAAAATGAGTATATTGTTGCACTAGATTGCATAAGAGTATGATTATATTGTTGCACTAGATTGCATAAGAGTATGATTATATTGTTGCACGAGATTGCATAAGATTATGATTATATTGTTGCACTAGATTGCATAAGAGTATAATTATATTGTTGCACGAGATTGTATAAGAGTATGATTATATGGTTGCACTAGATTGCATAAGAGTATAATTATATTGTTGCACTAGATTGCATAAGAAACATGATCATAATGTTATACATGATTGTATGCGAATGGAGCATCGTAAGAGAATTGTTTAAATGAGAAGCTTAACTTAAGGTATTCCTTTGAGCATGATTATAGTGTTGTAGTAGAAGTTCTACTTAATAAGTTATGTGATAAGAGTGTGGAAGCATGTGAATACCTGTTATATGGTCTTTTAACATGATCATATCTGTAAGCATGAATTGCTTGCTAAGCTATTTGAGAAGTCTATATGTTGATGAATATACGTGATCAGTCTTATACATATATAAGCACGCCAGCTGATATTATAGGGTGCAAGCATCTAGAAAGAACATGATAATCTAAAGATGATTTGAGTTTAGCTTATTGCTATAAAAATATCAAATGTTTTCAAAGTTATGCTAGAATGCTTTACAGGGTTGAGTGTGGTTATACTTAGCCTCGTGCTAACGGGTGTTTTTCTTGTTTGTTTGTGTGTTGCTTGCAAAACCCCTTTCAGGTGGGCCCAACAGTGAGAAGAGATCGAGTTAAATTAGTCTCTTAGTTTGAGATGTCTAAACTCTAGTTTCAATTATGATCATGTTATGGATTTAGACTTATGACTTTATGTTGGAGGATTGATGTAGACTATGTTGGGGTGACGTTCTCCCCCCTTACTTTTTCAGTATTTATTTTTAGTACCCAGACTTAATCTTATTTGTAGCTTTACCCCTTTTAGCTTGTGCAATCACCAAAGAGTGGTGGTTGTGGCGGTGACACTCCCACTGCTTATCTTCTAGTTTTCCGCTGCTTAGTTTCTGTTAATGACTGTTAAGAGATGTAATTAAGAGTTAGAAAAGTGGGGTGTTACAGTTCATTTGTTATTTCCAGCCCTACTGTTTGGGGTTTTGCTCGATTGAGTTTTCCTAACCCTACCTACATGGTTTTGCTTGGTTGATTAATTATGTTCAGTCGTCATCTCGTCTCTACCATTTGGCATTGAACAAGTAATCTCCTCAGCATTACCTACTAGGTACTTTGTACAACAGACTGACCAGGAGCACACATATCGATGATCTTGCTTAACCCTGAAACTTGATATTTGGCAACCAAATTGTTGTGATATTTGTAGGATGAAACATCAAGTTCTCAACATGTAGACCAATCACTTAGTCGGTCGGAACAATCACACAAATGTCTATGGAAAACAAAATATCAATGTTGAGCAAAGAAAACTTTTTCCTCATATTTGAATAAAATATTGTTCTAGTGGAAATTACTCTACATGAACCAAACATATGAAGTTTAAAATTGAATCTGTTTGGCATAGCTTATTTATGTGCTTATAACTTTTTAAACTATTAATAAGCTATAAGCTCTGTTTGGTAATGTTATCAAAATAAACTAGAAGTTTAAAATAATAGCTTATTTTGAAATGCTATCTAAGGTAGCGTTTAAAAAATAAGTTAGTAGTTTCTTTAACTTTTTTTTTTCATCTTTATCCTTATTATTTTAAATTTTAAATAAATGACTTTCTTTACCCTCCCAATTAAAATCCTTTTGACATTTTCTCTTTCTCCTATATTTTTATTCATCATCTCCAGCAATTCTTCACCGCCTAACAACTCCTTATTGAGACATCTATTAAGATGGAGGAGATTCGCAACAATATTGCTACTTCATTATGTGATGTTAGATCATGATTATGCTAATAGTTTCATTTCAAAATGGGGAAAATGACACTTTTTCCCCCTATGTTATATACTTATAGCACTTTTTCCCCCTCAATTATTTATGTAAGCACATTAGCCCACTCAATTATTTTAAAAGTGGTGGTTTTCCCCCCTAATATATTAAATTGACATTTCTACCCTTAAAGTAAACATTTTATTTATTTTACTTCTCCAACAAATTATTGCGTATATGTAGCGATTACCACGGTTCAGTTCGAACTGAACCAGACACTATAGCAATCGAATTAAAAGTTTTCAGTTATGATTCAGATCTAGAACCCAATATTTGGATTTCAATTTATTAAATTTAAGAATATAAAAAAACTGGATCATGAACCGGCGATTCCGGATCTCGTTCGCGATTTTGAACCGTCTTTATTTTAAAATTTTATTTTTTATTTTAAAATAGTTTAAATTCAACAATAAATATATTTTATTTTTTCAATTCGGAACATGAACCGGCCATTCTAGTTCGCGATTTTAATAAACTCTAAATATCGCGTTTTGATTATAAATTGTAATTGGAATATTTTGGTTTGGTTACTATAGTATCTGGTTTGAACCAAATTATAGTAATAATTTATTGGAGAATAAAAATAAATGAAATATTTATTTTAAGGGTAAATATGTCCATTTAACATTTCAGGGGGAAAAAGAGCCACTTAAATAATTGAGGGGGAAAAAGTGCTATAACTATATAACATAGGGGGAAAAAGTGCCATTTTCCCTTCAAAATGTTAAATTTTTAATATGTTAACAATTAAATTTAAAACTATTTAAATTTTATGAAGATTTCTTTTTAGTCTTTTTTACATTTATCATATTTTATCAAAAAGCTAACTTTTACCAAACACTTGCATAATTAATTAGCTTAACAATTTTTCAGTTTTCAACTTCCAACTTATATAACTTTTTAACTTTTAGCTACATTTTTAACCAGGTTTATCAAATATATCTAAAGAGTTAATTCTCAAAATGGTTCTCCAACTATGACCTTTTCTCAAATTGGTTCCTTGACTTTAAATTGCACCCAAAGTGGTCCTCTGACTATTGAATTTTAAGCCAAAATGGTCATTCGTTAGTTTTGGTGTTAAGTGAGTGTTAAAATGAGGGGTAAAATTGGTAATTTAAGATTTTCACTACAGGCAAAGGACTATTTTGGGTGCAATCAAAATTCAAAAGACCAATTTAAACTATCTAGTTAATATTTTAAAAGAAAATTTCATTTTTATGAACTATCTAGTTAATATAATCTAAAAGTTTCAATTGTGTATTATCGTATTTAAATTAATATAAAATATTTAGAGTTGATCTAATTAAATTTAAAAGTATTTATGAATATAATATTAATAGTGATGATATACAATTTATTCCAATCATTTCATATTTTATTATAAATATTCTTTTATCACGTTTTGATTTTTTTTTTCCGCCTCCACTGACCAACATTATTTTTACTTTAATTGTTAGTTAAAAAATTATTATTTTTTTTAAAAATAACTTAAAATAATAATTTTGATTATTAGCCTAGTACTTATATATATTGTACAAACTAACATTAACTTTGGATTAAATATTTATTATCAGGAATGATTGACATTATGTATTTGGAATTTTGGATTTTGATTTTATATGATTATAAATAGGCATACATATAATAACAAAACTATTGTGAAAAATTACAATCAAATGGACAACAGACATAAACCATTGCTTATTAAAAAGAAAAAAAAAAGAAAAAAAAAACGACAACAGTTAAATACAAACCGATAAGAAAGATAATAAAAATTAATACGATAATACACAATTGAAACTCTTAGATTATATTAACTAGATAGTTCGTAAAAATGAATTTTCTTTTAAAATATTAACTAGATAGTCTAAATTGATCCTTTGACTTTTAATTGCATCCAAAATAGTTCTTTAACTATAGTGAAAATTCTGAATTACCAATTTTACCCATCATTTTAACGCCCACTCAACACCAAAACTAAAAGATGACCATTTTAACTTAAAATTCAATAGTCAGAGGACCACTTGAGTACAATTAAAAGTCAAGGAACCAATTTGAGAAAAGATCATAGTCAGAGTACCATTTTGAGATCTATATCTAAATCCCATTGAGAATATGATGCGTCATTGCCGGATTTTGACCTATCAAAATCAAATCAAAATATAAAATAAAACTACTAATATACTCTTACGACCCGAATACCCGAAATTCTTCGCTCTCCCTCCTCTATTCCTCTTGCTGGATTCAAATTCATCCCTTCTCAATAGAAACCTAATTCGCTTCAATTCATCTCTTATACTGCCACGTCAATCGATTTTCCCAGCTCCATCAACTCAAGTAAAGGTTCCATATTTCAAAACTATGGCGGAGCCCAACAACAATGTAAGCTTAGCTCTCTCCTATCTTCATCTTTGTCTGTATGTGGCTGTGTGCGTATATGCGCGAGTGTGACTCTGTGTTTCCTGAATGTATATTAGTTTTCTACTTGTTTTCTTTTATGGATACTCTACTAAATAAGGATGCGCACATCTCAAATCTAGGTTGATTTTTGAAGAAAGAAAATTTAAATATTTTCCGCTCTATTTCTGTATTTGCAATTTGTATTTAATTTGGTGCATATGTGAAACCTTCAGGTTGTTGGAATCGATAACACTTTTCGGAAAAAATTTGATCGAGAAGAATACTTGCAGCGTGCTCGTGAACGGGAAGAAAAGGTTTTTAATTTCTTCTAAATTTGCTTCAGTTTCTTCATTTTTCTTTGTGTTTGTTTGTGTGCTTAAGTGCTTGAACTTTTCATGTTGTAGGAAGCTGAGGGACGGAAGTCCAAGGGTGAGACATCTTCTGATCATGTTCTTTGTTTTTCCTTCATTTATATTAGCTATTAGAATGTACATGAGATGTGGAAATTGTTTATTTGTTGTCCTAAGTGTTGCATTATTAAAAAGATGTACTTGGGCAGCAAGAGGTCCTCCAGTGCAGAGGAAGCCCTTGAAGCAAAGGGATTATGAAGTAGACCTCGAATCTCGCTTGGGAAAGACTCAGGTTAGTTACTTTTATCTTTTATTTTTAAAATATGCTTTCCTTTTAAATTGTTATATATGCTTGTATATAAATGTGGATAACCTCTTGGTTCATTTATTGTAATGTAAATATTACTGTTTATCTTTGTAAGTTTGTATGATTTTATAAAGGGATCTATAGGATGCTGTGGCCTAAAGCTTTGTGAATAGTAAATCTTATGGGCATCCTTAATTTTAGAGACAAAAGGAGGCAGAGGGTTGAATATATGTTAAATAGCATAATATTCACTCAGGGATCAAATTTTGACCGTACTGTGGAACTTGATCATTAGGCTTTAGTAACTAGTGGTTCCAGCCTGTTGTATTTAACACTGAGGTGTTAGGTATACATGTGGGTGCAACTTGATTTAAGCTATTGTAATATCTGTAGATGTCAAGGTGAGGACACCATTCAGTATTATTGTAAAGCTGTATTAGACAGAGGATGATTGAATCATTTGGCTGGATTTTTTTTTTTTTTTTTTTTTTTTTACAAATTTAAGGTCACTGGGTCCATGGGTGTTTTATATATGCAGGGTTTTGTTGACATTCCTGTTCTTGTAATAACCTGGTTCTCACATGTTCTGGTGGCTTAGCTTTCCCATTTCTTTAGACCCTTTTCACCATTGGTGGATCTAGCTTCTGCATAGCAGGGTCAATTGGTCTGACTGCAATAACATCCCAAAAATTTCTCATTTTATGTGTGGAGTAACATTTTACTAATTAAGATATTGAATGCTGAGACATGCTGCAGCCATGATTAAATTAGGAAGTTGTTATGATTAAAGAAGTCGTATTTTATTAAAATTACATTACATAGTTTAGATATTAAGGAACTACTAAATAGTTAGGTAGCTTATTACTTAGTTTAGTTATTTAGGAACTACTGAATAATTATTTATCTTATTACTCTTAGTCTTCAAATTAGTTTAGACAATTTAGTTATTTAGAAACTACCAAATAATTAATCATTCTTAGTTTAGGAATCCTTGTCATTAGCCGTATAAAAAGGAAATTCAATCTCAAAAAGGTGTCTAAGGGAGTTTTGGGTCTCAAGAAAACCCATGTTTTCTCTTTTCCTCTTTCAACTGCTATTCTTCTTTCTTATCTTTTGTGTTTTCTTGCCCTTGACGAAGAACTCATAACAAATGATCCCATTTTAAAGCAAAACATAAATTAATATAAGGAATGGAGTTATACCATATATCAGTATATCACCATATTAGTAGTTAGCTACTTTTGCTTCAGCATTTTCCAGCTTTGAGTGAAGCTACTTCTGGTATTGCTACTACTTTTGGCCACAATAATTTTCAAACTTTGGCTGTATTTATTTCTTCTAGTTAACCAAGGATTTATTAATCTTTTCTTGATTGTTGGTTCTTTGATCATGTTTCTGTTATATTTAATTTTTTTAGTAATGTTTTGAAATCTGTATGGTCTTTGTTTTTGTATTTCTAAATTCTTCTTATGTATGTACATTTACTTCTTCGTGGCAGGTTGTGACTCCAATAGCACCCCTAAGTCAACAGGTATGTTCCAACTTCCAGCCATTTTCTCTTTTGTATTGCATGTATAAATTTCTAATTTCTGATAATTGGCACTTTATTATTTTGAGAAATCCAGACAGGTTCTTGATTTTTAAATATGGAAACAAAAAGATCTGTGTAGCCCTTTAAAAGAAGAAATGATTAAGATGAGGAAAAAAACTGTCAATGATAAGTATGATTTTTTTATAATAACATTATAATGGAGTGGAAGAAGCAATTGTCTCTAATTGTCTTCTCTTGTGACTTGCCTTTTTTAAATAAATTTGTATTCAACAGGTGGCTGTCATAGTTTAGAGTTTCATAGAAAAGGTATTAAGGGAATAAGGGCTAGTTATTTTACTGGATTTCTTGTCTATCAATTAGACACTATATCACCAACTACACAAATGTGAACATTGTAGTGGCCATTTGTGCGATCTGAGACAACTTTCTTTTCTCTCTACTGTAAAAATAAATTGAGACTTTCTCTGATATGCAGATCAAACATTCTGATTTCTTAAGAAAGTGGGGAATGATTTATATTCAGTTGTGATGCTCATTTTCTGAAATTGTCTACTTCTGTCATTTTGTAATGCAATTTCTATT
The DNA here is from genome assembly GCF_001879475.1 of Ipomoea nil. Lineage (NCBI taxonomy): Eukaryota > Viridiplantae > Streptophyta > Magnoliopsida > Solanales > Convolvulaceae > Ipomoea > Ipomoea nil. The sequence continues at coordinate 1,833,054 of NW_017619129.1, forward strand.
GCAGGCTGGATACTATTGCTCAGTTTGTGAATGTGTAGTCAAGGATTCAGCAAACTACCTGGACCATATCAATGGGAAAAAACGTATGTATTCCTGTGTATTGCTAATAGGATAATGTGGTGGTGTATGTACATAATTAATGGTTTCTTTTTGTTGGTGTTGATGTCTTATTTTCTTGTCTATTTTCAGATCAACGAGCTTTGGGTATGTCTATGCGAGTGGAGCGGGCATCTTTAAAGCAAGTAAGTGGACTAATGTTGGCAAATGAAAGTGGTGGAGTTAGGGTTGTGGCAATAAGTCAATAACTAAGCTATTAATGCAAAAAAAAAAAACACATGTAAATCTGATTTTTTATTTTATTTTATTTTATTGGCACACCAAATAATAATGTTGACAAGAAGGGGATTGGAAGAAAATAATTAATCATAAAGAATGAGGAGAAGGTGGTGGTGTGTTGGGGGGAACCACTTGGCTTGCAAATTATATCTATTAAGTTAAAGTGTAAATTTGAGGTCACATAGCAGAACAAGAGGGTACCAGTTCTGCATCTCTTTAATGCCCTTTGAAGCAAAAGGTTACATTGGGATCAGGAGTGACCGTTTACATTGCCAAACCTTGGATATTTTGGTTTTCCAACTGCCAAAATACTTTTTGAGGCAATCTTATGTGTGGGAACATTGAAAATTCTAGGTGAAATTTTAGATTGGGGTTAGAAGTTACTATTCACATTGCCAGACTTTGGAAATTTTGGTTTTCCATCTTCAAAACACTTGTTAAGGCAATCTTATGTGAGCAAGCTATGTAATATAACCTATAAATCTTCCTTGACATCATTGGAGCTTATGTTTTGAACAATGTCTAAAATGAAAGAAGCGTCTAATATGGTCAATGATTATTATACTTAATTATCATTCATTCGGAAGTCATCAATCATTTGCCAAGTTGTCCAGTGAATGTTGAATTTGGTATAATTAACAAATGTGGATTTAATAGGTAGTACATATTGTAATTTTATATCATTAATTTCGTAAGGTCATGGTTTTAGTATTCAATTTGAATTCATCAATCATTTGCTACAAACAAGCAATTGTAAACAGTTAGTGAATGCTAAATTTGGTATAACTAGTCAACTGTGGATTCAGTAGATAGTACATATTCAAATGTTATATGATTATATAATTGAATTACTTATCTCAGGCTATACATCAATGTTTCAGGTCCAAGAGCGATTTGAAGTGCTAAAGAAGCGGAAAGATACTACTAGCATCACCGTGCAAGGTGGGGCTTAAATGGACTTGAGACTCAGTTTTAGTTAGTTTGATGATTTAACAATAAATCAATAATAGTTAATCAAAAAGCTTTTATAATAATTTCGGAGATAAATGCTTTGTATATATGCTGCCTGCTTATCACAAAATGTATAAGAAACAAACAAGACAATTCTAATTGCAATTGTTAACTTGTATCTGCTTTCAATTCTCATATTGGTTCCAGATCAGCTCTTTCTAGGGGTTAAAATGAAAAACGAATATGAAAGTTATATTAATTCCTTTTACCTTGTAGATTTCGAGGAGCGGATGTTGAAACAACAGCAAGAAGAGGAAGAGAGGAAACGCCAGCGTCGAGAAAAGAAGAAAGAGAAAAAGGTCAGCAAGCTTTCAATGCTCATTTGGTTTAAATTTTCATCAACTTTTGCGATTTGGGAATACTGATGCCATGTAGGAGTAGCATGACATGGTTTTTCTAGTTGATCTGTGTTTTCTCTGTTGGATGTGGTTTTCAACAGATTTTCATGATATCTGCTTGTACATTTGTTTCTTGTATAGAAAGAGAAGGCAGCAGAGGAGGAACCTGAGGAAGACACCGATATTGCAGCAATGATGGGATTTGGAGGCTTCCGAACATCTAAAAAGTAATCTGGGTTTTGCATCCAATCTAGGTTTCCCTGCTAATGTGCTGAGGTTTTTATGTTATAGCCTGAAGTGTGTCAATATGAGGTATTTGCTAGCAATATAATGAGTTTCACAGCAATGCTCATCACCTTCAATTTGCAGCTATAAATGTTCATTGTGTTTGAAGTATACATTTATTGTTGCAATAGTAATTAAGCGGATATCCATTATACTTGTGAAATTTCACATATTTAATTCGTAAGTTTATGTGAGTTGTTTATATGCTAATTGGGTAAGAACATGATGAGGCCTTTAAACTTTTTGTACCATAGAAAGTATTAGGTTTGGTGCTGCAATAGGGTGTTTGGAAAATGACAGCTTATTAGCCAAAGTTTAGCTTGTTTGATCAACTTTAGTTGTTTGATTGGTCAAACAATTAAAATGAGTGTTTAATAAACAGTTTTTTTGGTTGGATGCCAGTAAGTTGAAAAATGAAAAAAAAAAAAAAAACTATTTTTTATTAATATTAGCTTATTGTATTTTCGTTTAAAAGTCTAATTTTGCCTTAATATAGTTGTTGGTTTAAGGTCTTGTTTTTTTAAATTGAATTGGAAATTTACTTTAGAGTTTAGTAGTTATAGTTTACTTTTAGAATACACCCTAGAGACAATATAAAATGCATTCATCAATAGTATAAATTGCACCAATGTAAAAGTTCATTGCACTTGGGGACTTCTTTTAAGATTTATGGGTTTGATTTAGGGGTTCGCTTTTTACTGTTTAGAAGTTTAGTATTTAGATTTAACTTTGAAAAAATATGAAAATATACTACATTGTAACAAAGTCAATAGTACTTAAAAAAAAAAAAAAGAGCTCATTGAAATATTTATATTGTCAAAAAAATTTATAGTAGAATTAAAATGATATTTTAACGTTGCTATAATAAACTCTATTGTATGTATAAAATGACTCTGAATAGAAAAATTTATATAGATATGCATATTGTAACATGAACTTGATACGATCCCACATCGGTTCCACAAAAGATTGTCGAGTGGTACTTAAGTTGGGGCCAAACCTCCACTCATGAGCTAGCTTTTGTGGTGTAGTTAGGATCTTAGCTTGAGTACCGTATCATTTGGTGCTTTCATTGAGAGGCCGGAGTGTGGTGGAAAAGGGCTATCCGGTGCTTGATAAGGTTCAAAGGACCAAGAAGAGTCCAAAGAGAAAGCTATCAAGAGTGAAGCCGTTCCACTCATCCGGTGCCGGCCTAGCTAGGGGTGTGCAAACTTCGGATAATTTTTGGTTAATCGACCGAATTGACAAAGTTCGGTTAATTGTTTTTGAACTGAACTTTTTCGGTTCGGTTAATGTTTAAAAGAATTTTAAAATTTCGGTTAACGGTTAATTTGGTTCGAAAGATCGGTTAACCAAATTAACCGAGCGGTTAACCGAAGTTTTTAATATATATAAAAATAATAATATAAATATAAATACAAATTTGAAGTTATGGATGTTTGGAGTTTATAATTCATGTTTTTGTATATTTTATTATGAATTTATTATTATATGTATTTTATTTTAATTGGATTTATTATTTTACATGTTATTTTTAGAATTTTCAATTTTAGCTTTAAAAAGTTCGGTTAATCGGTTAACCGACCGATTAACGGAAAAAAATTTCGGTTCGGTGAATTCAGTAGAGTAAACTTCGGTTAACGGTTAAAGAAAAAAATATTTCGATTAATTCGGTTCGGTTAACCGATTGAACACCCCTAGGCCTAGCGGAGGGGGCGACCTAGAAAAGGGCTACCTGGTGTCGAGAAGAGTCCGAAGTGTGAGCCGTCTAGAGTAAGCCGCCGCGAATGTTGGCTTCTCAAGGGGTGGGCGATGATACAATCGTTATGCGTTGGACCCGTGTCCAGCAAGTAGAGTAAGCCGCCGCGAATGTTGGCTTCTCAAGGGGTGGGCGATGATACAATCGTTATGCGTTGGACCCGTGTCCAGCATGCTTGCTGGACACGGGTAACAGGCACTGTTATTTCCTTTTTTTTTTTTTTTTTTTTTTTTTTTTTAATTTCAGACCGCTTCATTGTAAGAGTATATGTTCATAATTTTATTACTATATGTTAATAACTATACATTCATAACTCCATAACTGTACGTTCATAACTCTATAACTGTACATTCATAACTCCATAACTGTACATTCATAACTCCATAATTGTACATTCATAATTTTCGAAGCTCTATGTTCACAATTTTAGAGCTCTATGTTCATAATTTTATCACTATATGTTCATAATTGTAAGTTCATAATGTTAGAGCTCTTTGTTCATAATTTGATCAATAACTGTACATTCATAATTCCATACTGTAGATTCATAATCTCATAACTGTAGATTCATAACTCCATAACTGTAAATTCATAACTCTATAACTGTACATTCATAACTCCATAACTGTACATTCATAAGCTTCGAAGCTCTATATTCACAATTTTAAAGCTCCATGGTCATAATTTTATCACTATATATGTTCATAATTGTAAGTTCATAATGTTAGAGCTCTGTGTTCATAATTTCATAATTGTATAACTGTATATTCATAACGGCATAACTGTACATTCATAACGGCATAACTGTACATTCATAATCCAAAAAAAAAAAATAACGCCGTTAACGCCAAAACGCGCGCGAATTTTTTTTTTATATAACTAAATGACGCGTTTTTTTTTAAAAAACGACGTCGTTTTGGGCCCGTGTCCACAATTCAATGTGGACACGGGTCCAGGGCATAATTTGCCGCGATGATACGATACCACATCCGTTCCACAAGAGATTGTAGAGTGGTACTTAAATTGGACCAAACCTCCACTCATGAGTTAGCTTTTGTGGTGGAGTTAGTGTCTTGGCTTGAGTACCGTATTAGAACTTGTAATAGAATTAAAATGATACTTGAATTTTTTGCTATAATGAACCTTTTATGTGTATAAAATGAAATTGGATACCAGAAAATAGAGTGTAATTAAAATGACAATTCAATGTTACTATAATGAAACTAGGTGTATAGATAATGAAACTAAAAAACAGAACTCATACAACGGTATCGAATTTGATTTTTTTTATTCTAATATATTAAAAATGATCATCTATCCATAGTCAGCAATTTATATCCTGCACCACGGCGTGCGTTGCATTGTGCGCCCAGATGCAAAACGACGTCGTTTCAAATTTTATTTTATTTTATTTTTTGAAATTTCGCACCCATTGTTTGACAGTTAATTTTCCTTAAAAAAATTTCATGTTCAAAAATGTACATAATGTTATACTAGAATACGCATAATTGTATACATGAATTACATAATTATATAACAAAATACACACTCTTTTTTAAAAGATAATACACATCATCTAACATAATACATAATAAACATAAACTTTTACCATAATACACAAAAATTTCCTGATTCGGATGTACATAATTGAATAAAAAAATATACATAATTATATAAAAAATGTACATAATTGTATAAACAAATATACATACTCGTTTTGGGAGGCGCAGGACGCACAGTGCAGGGTACAACGATTGTTAATAGTCATGTGAAATTACAAGAATGTCACATCAAGAATCGAACCGAGGTCACAAGAATCAAAGTCCAGAGTGCTAACCACTACACCATTGAACCTCAAACAATGCCATGATTGCAATTTGCAATTTTGAACTGTACTAGGTGTTCCTTCTAGCTTCTCTCATGGCTAGCCGTTTCTCCTTGTTCTAAGTAACTAGCCCTCTTCCATTTTTGTCTTGTGTCTCGTCAGTGTTTCTCTGATTTTATCTTGTCTCAATGGACTCCCATCAAGGTGAACCTTCAAATCCCGAGAACCCCAGTATTTGATCTAGCTCATCTAGGCAACTGGTGAGCCCTCACCCCTCTTCTGAGGCGCTAAAGATGTCTATGCAGCCCTCTTGATTAGTGTTGATGAGGAGGATGGTGTATCACGTTACGGATATGTTTATTGTCAAATGAACCTATAGTAGAATTAAAATAATACTTTAGTGTTGTTATAAAGAACCTATTGTGTGTAAAAATGAAACTGAATACTAGAGCTCATTCAAAGATGTATATTGTCTTTGTGCTTAAGTAGGTTGAGAAGGTATGTATGGACATATATACTACACTGTAACAAAGTCAGTAGTACTCAAAAAACAATTATAGCAGAACTCATTCAAATATGTATATTGTCAAAAAAACCTATAGTACAATTAAAATGACATTTTAACGTTGCTAATAAACCCTATTGTATGTACAAAATGAGTCTGAATAGAAAAAATCATATAGATATGCTTATTGTCACATGAACTTGTAATATAATTAAAGTGATACTTTATTGTTGCTATAATGAATGTTATTGTGTGTATAAAATGAAATTGGATAGCAGAGAATATAGTTTAATTAAAATGATATTTCAATGTTACTATAATGAAACTAAAAAACATAACATAATGAAACTAGTGTATAAAAAATTTAGCCACGTATAATTACAAGAAAGTCCGATCGAGAATCAAACTCAGGTCATTAGATTCAAAGTCTAGAATGCTAACCATTACACCATGAAACCTCAAACAATGCTATGATTGCAATTTGCAATTTTGAACCGTACAAGGGGATCCTTCTATTTTCTCTCATGGTTAGCCATTTCTTCTTGTTCTAAGTAACTAGCCCTCTTCCGTTTTTGTCTCGTGTTTTATTTCTCGTCAATGTTTCTCTGATTTTATCTTGTCTTGATCAATGGATTCCCATCAAGGTGAACCTTCAAATCCCAGAACCCCAGTCTTTAATCTAGCTCATCTAGGTAACTGGTTAGCCCTCACCACTCTTCTGAGGCCTTGGAGGATGTCTATGCAGCCCTCTTGGTTAGTGTTGATGAGGAAAATGGTGTACCACGTTACGGATATGTTTATTGTCAAATAAACCTATTATAGAATTAAAATGATACTTTAGTGTTGTTATAAAGAACCTATTGTGTGTAAAAATGAAACTGAATTGCAGAGCTCATTCAAACATGTATATTGTCTTTGTGCTTAAGTAGGTTTAGAAGGTATGTATGGACAGATACTACATTTTAACAAAGTCAGTAGTACTCAAAAAACAATTATAGCAAAACTCATTTAAATATGTATATTGTCAAAAAAACTTATAGTACAATTAAAATGACATTTTAACGTTGCTATAATAAACCATATTGTATGTATAAAATGAATCTGAATAGAAAAAATCATATAGATATGCATATTCTCACATGAACTTGTAATATAATTAAAGTGATACTTTATTGTTGCTATAATGAATGTTATTATGTGTATAAAATGAAATTGGATAGCAGAGAATAGTGTGTAATTAAAATGATATGTTACTATCATTAAACTAAAAAACAGAACATAATAATGAAACAAGTGTATAAAAAATGTAGCCACGTGTAATTACAAAAAGGTCCCACCAAGAGTTGAACCCAAGTCACTAGATTCAAAGTCCAGAGTGCTAACCACTACACCATGGAACCTCAAACAATGCCATGATTGCAATTTGCACTTTTGAACTGTACTAGCTGTTCCTTCTAGCTTCTCTCATGGCTAGCCGTTTCTCCTTGTTCTAAGTAACTAGCCCTCTTCCATTTATGTCTTGTGTTTCCTTTCTCGTCAGTGTTTCTCTGATTTTATCTTATCTCAATGGATTCCCATCAAGGTGAACCTTCAAATCCCCAGAACCCCAGTCTTTGATCTACCTTATCTAGGCAACTGGTGAGCCCTAACCCCTCTTCTGAGGCCTTGGAGATGTCTATGCAGCCCTCTTGATTATTGTTGATGAGGAGGATGGTGTATCACGTTACGGATATGTTTATTGTCAAATGAACCTATAGTAGAATTAAAATGATACTTTAGTGTTGTTATAAAGAACCTATTGTGTGTAAAAATTAAACTGGATACTAGAGCTCATTCAAAGATGTATATTGTCTTTGTGCTTATGTAGGTTGAGAAGGTATGTATGGACAGATACTACATTGTAACAAAGTCAATAGTAGTAAAAAAAAAAAAAAAATCCAGAACTCATTCAAATATGTATATTGTGAAAAAAACATATAGTACAATTAAAATGACATTTTAGCGTTGCTATAATAAACTCTAATATATGTATAAAATGAATCTAAATAGAAAAAATCATATAGATATGCATATTGTCACATGAACTTGTAATATAATTAAAGTGATACTTTATTGTTGCTATAATGAATGTTATTGTGTGTATAAAATGAAATTGGGTAGCAGAGAATAGAGTGTACTTAAAATGATATTTCAATGTTACTATAATGAAACTAAAAAGCAGAACATAATGAAACTAGTGTATAGAAAATGTTATCACGTGTAACTACAATAAGGTCCCACCAAGAGTCAAACCCAGGTCACTGTTCTCAAAGTGCAGAGTGCTAACCACTACACCATGGAACCTCAAACAATGCCACGATTGCAATTTGCAATTTTGAACTGTACTAGGTGTTCCTTCTAGCTTCTCTCATGGCTAGCCGTTTCTCCTTGTTCTAAGTAACTATCCCTCTTCCATTTTTGTCTTGTGTTTCCTTTCTCGTCAGTGTTTCTATGATTTTATCTTGTCTCAATGGATTCCCATCAAGGTGAACCTTCAAATCCCGAGAATCCTAGTCTTCGATCTAGCTCATCTAGGCAACTGGTGAACCCTCACCCCTCTTCGTATACCCTGGAGATGTCTATGCAGCCCTCTTGATTAGTGTTGATGAGGAGGATGGTATATCACGTTACGGATATGTTTATTGTCAAATAAACCTATAGTAGAATTAAAATGATACGTTTGTGTTGTTATAAAGAACCTATTGTGTGTAAAAATGAAACTGAATTGTAGAGCTCATTCAAACATATATATAGTCTTTGTGCTTTAGTAGGTTGAGAAGGTATGTATGGATAGATACTACATTGTAACAAAGTCAATAGTAATCAAAAAACAATTATAGCAGAACTCATATAAATATGTATATTGTAAAAAAAACCTATAGTACAATTAAAATGACATTTTAACGTTGCTATAGTAAACCATATTGTATGTATAAAATGAAATTGAATAGAAAAAATCATATAGATATTCATATTGTTACATGAACTTGTAATATAATTAAAGTGATACTTTATTGTTGCTATAATGAATGTTATTGTGTGTATAAAATGAAATTGGATAGCAGAGAATAGAGTGTAATTAAAATGATATTTCAATGTTACTATAATGAAACTAAAAAACAGAACATAATGAAACTAGTGTATAGAAAATGCAATCACGTGTAAGTACAAGAAGGTCCCACTAAGAGTTGAACGCAGGTTACTGGATTCAAAGTCCAAAGTGCTAACCACTACACCATGGAACCTCAAACAATGCTATAATTGCAATTTGCAATTTTGAACTGTACATGGGGATCCTTGTAGCTTCTCTCATTGCTAGTCGTTTTTTCTTGTTCTAAGTAACTAGCCCTCTTCCGTTTTTGTCTTGTGTTTCCTTTCTCCTCAGTGTTTCTCAGATTTTATCTTGTCTCAATGGATTCCCATCAAGGTGAACCTTCAAATCCCGAGAACCCCAGTCTTTGAACTAGCTCATCTAGGCAACTGGTGAGCCCTCACCTCTCTTTTGAGGCCCTGGAGATGTCTATGTAGCCCTCTTGATAAGTGTTAATGAGGAGGATGGTGTATCACGTTACAGATATGTTTATTGTCAAATTAACCTATAGTAGAATTAAAAAATTACTTTAGTGTTGTTAAAAATAACCTATTGTGTGTAAAAATGAAACTGAATACTAGAGCTCATTCAATGTATATCGTCTTTGTGCTTAAGTAGGTTTAGAAGGTATGTATGGACATATACTACACTATAACAAAGTCAGTAGTACTCACAAAATAATTATACCAGAACTCATTCAAATATGTATATTGTCAAAAAAACCTATAGTACAATTAAAATGACATTTTAACGTTGCTATAATAAACCCTATTGTATGTATAAAATGAATCTGAATAGAAAAAATCATATAGATATGCATATTGTCACATGAGCTTGTAATATAATTAAAGTGATACTTTATTGTTGCTATAATGAATGTTATTGTGTGTATAAAATGAAATTGGATAGCAGAGAATAGAGTGTAATTAAAATGATATTTCAATGTTACTATAATGAAACTTAAAAAAATAAAGCAAGGTCCCACCGGGAGTCAAACCCAGGTCACTGGATTCAAAGTCCAGAGTGCTAACCACTACACCATGGAACCTCAAACAATGCCACGATTGCAATTTGCTATTTTGAATTGTACTAGGTGTTCCTTCTAGCTTCTCTCATGGCTAGTCGTTTCTCCTTGTTCTAAGTAACTACCATGTTCCATTTTTGTCTTGTGTTTCCTTTCTCGTCAGTGTTTCTCTGATTCTATCTTATCTCAATTGATTCCCATCAAGGTGAACCTTCAAATCCCCAATACCCTAGTCTTTGATCTACCTCATCTAGGCAACTGGTGAGCCCTCACCTCTCTTTTGAGGCCCTGGAGATGTCTATGCAGCCCTCTTGATTAGTGTTGATGAGGAGGATGGTGTATCATGTTACGGATATGTTTATTGTCAAATGAACCTATAGTAGAATTAAAAAATTACTTTAGTGTTGTTATAAATAACCTATTTTGTGTAAAACTGAAACTGAATACTAGAGCTCATTCAAAGATGTATATTGTCTTTGTGCTTAAGTAGGATGAGAAGGTATGTATGGACAAATACTGCACTATAACAAAGTCAGTAGTACTCAAAAAACAATTATACCAGAACTCATTCAAATATGTATATTGTCAAAAAAACCTATAGTACAATCAAAATGAAATTTTAACGTTGCTATAATAAACCCTATTGTATGTATAAAATGAATCTGAATAGAAAAAATCATATAGATATGCATATTGTCACATGAGCTTGTAATATAATTAAAGCGATACTTTATTGTTGCTATAATGAATGTTATTGTGTGTATAAATGAAATTGGATAGCAGAGAATAGAGTGTAATTTAAATGATATTCAATGTTACTATAATGAAACTAAAAAAACAAAGCATAATGAAACTAGTGTATAAAAAATATACCCACGTGTAATTACAAGAAAGTCCCACCGAGAGTCGAACCCAGGTCACTGGATTCAAAGTCCAAAGTGCTAACCACTACACCATGGAACCTCGAACAATGCCATGATTGCAATTTGCTTTTTTGAACTGTACTCGGTGTTCCTTCTAGTTTCTCTCATGGCTAGCCGTTTCTCCTTGTTCTAAGTAACTAGCCCTCTTCCATTTTTGTCTTGTGTTTCCTTTCTCGTCAGTGTTTCTCTGATTCTATCTTATCTCAATTGATTCCCATCAAGGTGAACCTTCAAATCCCCAGTACCCTAGTCTTTTATCTACCTCATCTAGGCAATTGGTGAGCCCTCACCTCTCTTTTGAGGCCCTGGAGATGTCTATGCAGCCCTCTTGATTAGTGTTGATGAGGAGGATGGTGTATCATGTTACGGATATGTTTATTGTCAAATGAACCTATAGTAGAATTAAAAAATTACTTAAGTGTTGTTATAAATAACCTATTGTGTGTAAAAATGAAACTGAATACTAGAGCTCATTCAAAGATGTATATTGTCTTTGTGCTTAAGTAGGTTGAGAAGGTATGTATGGACATATACTACACTATAACAAAGTCAGTAGAACTCAAAAAACAATTGTAGCAGAACTCATTCAAATATGTATATTGTCAAAAAAACCTATAGTACAATTAAAATGACATTTTAACGTTTCTATAATAAACCCTATTGTATGTATAAAATGAATCTGAATAGAAAAAATCATATAGATATGCATATTGTCACATGAATTTGTAATATAAATAAAGTGATACTTTATTGTTGCTATAATGAATGTTATTGTGTGTATAAAATGAAATTGGATAGCAGAGAATAGAGTGTAATTAAATGATATTTCAATGTTACTATAATGAAACTAAAAACAGAGTATAATGAAACTATAAAACAGAGCATAATGAAACTAAAAAACATAGCATAATGAAACTATTGTATAAAAAATATAGCCACGTGTAATTACAAGAAGGATTCAAAATCCAGAGTGCTAACAACTACACCATGGAACCTCAAACAATGCCATGATTGCAATTTGTTGTTTTGAACTGTACTAGGTGTTCCTTCTAGCTTTCCAATTTAAGCTTGTGTTTCGTTTCTCGTCAGTGTTTCTCTGATTTTATCTTATCTCAATGGATTTCCATCATGGTGAACCTTCAAATCCCAAGAACCCCAGTCTTTGATCTACCTCATCTAGGCAATTGGTGAGCCCTCACCCCTCTTCTAAGGCCCTGGTGATGTCTATGCAGCCCTCTTGATTAGTGTTGATGAGGAGGATTGTGTATGACGTTACGGATATGTTTAACATCAAATGAACCTATAGTAGAATTAAAAAATTTCTTTAGTGTTGTTATAAATAACCTATTGTGTGTAAAAATGAAACTGAATACTAGAGCTCATTCAAAGATGTATATTGTCTTTGTGCTTAAGTAGGTTGAAATGGTCTGTATGGAGAGATACTACATTGTAACAAAGTCAGTAGTAGTCAAAAAACAATTATAGCAGAACTCATTCAAATATGTATATTGTAAAAAAAACCTATAGTACAATTAAATTGACATTTTAACGTTGCTATAATAACCCTATTGTATGTATAAAATGAATCTGAATAGAAAAAAATCATATAGATATGCATATTGTCACATGAACTTGCAATATAATTAAAGTAATACTTTATTGTTGCTATAATGAATGTTATTGTGTGTATAAAATGAAATTGGATAGCAAATAATTGAGTATAATTAAAATGATATTTCAATGTTACTATAATGAAACTTAAAAACAGAGCATAATGAAACTAGTGTATAAAAAATGAAGCCATGTGTAATTACAAGTAAGTCCCATCGGGAGTCGAACCCAGGTCACTAGATTCAAAGTCCAGAGTGCTAACCACTACACCATGGAACCTCAAATAATATTAGATTGCATTTTGCAATTTTGAACTGTACTAGGTGTTCCTTCTAGTTTCTCTCATGGCTAGCCGTTTCTCCTTGTTCTAAGTAACTAGCCCTCTTCCATTTTTGTCTTGTGTTTCCTTTCTCGTCTGCGTTTCTCTGATTTTATCTTATCTCACTGGATTTCCATCAAGGTGAACCTTCAAATCCCCAGAATTCCAGTCTTTGATCTAGCTCATCTTGGCAACTGGTGAGCCCTCACCCCTCTTCTGAGGCGCTAAAGATGTCTATGCAGCCCTCTTGATTAGTGTTGATGAGGAGGATGGTGTATCACGTTACGGATATGTTTATTGTCAAATGAACCTATAGTAGAATTAAAATAATACTTTAGTGTTGTTATAAAGAACCTATTGTGTGTAAAAATGAAACTGAATAATAGAGCTCATTCAAAGATGTATATTGTCTTTGTGCTTAAGTAGGTTGAGAAGGTATGTATGGACATATACTACACTATAACAAAGTCAGTAGTACTGAAAAAAACAATTATAGCAGAACTCATTCAAATATGTATATTGTTAAAAAAAAAAACTATAGTACAATTAAAATGACATTTTAACATTGCTATAATAAACCCTATTGTATGTATAAAATGAATCTGAATAGAAAAATCATATTGATATGCATATTGTCACATGAACTTGTAATATAATTAAAGTGATACTTTATTCTTGCTATAATGAATGTTATTGTGTGTATAAAATGAAATTGGATAGCAGAGAATAGAGTGTAATTAAAATGATATTTCAATGTTATTATAATGAAACTAAAAAACAGAGCAAAATGAAACTAGTGTTTATAAAAAATGTAGCCACGTGTAATTATAATAATTACAAGAAGGTCCTACCGGGAGTCGAACCCAGGTCACTGGATTCAAAATCCAAAGTGCTAACCATAACACCATGGAACCTCAAACAATGCTACGATTGCAATTTGCACTTTTGAACTGTACTAGGTGTTCCTTCTAGCTTCTCTCATGGCTAGCTGTTTCTCCTTGTTATAAGTAACTAGCATCTTCCATTTTTGTCTTGTGTTTCCTTTCTCGTCAGTGTTTCTCTGATTTTATCTTATCCCAATGATTTTCCATCAAGATGAACCTTCAAATCCCCAGAACCCCAGTCTTTGATCTACCTCATCTAGGCAATTGGTGAGCCCTCACCCCTCTTCTGAGGCCCTGGAGATGTCTATGCAGCCCTCTTGATTAGTGTTGATGAGGAGGATTGTGTATCACATTTCGGATATGTTTATTGTCAAATGAACCTATAGTAGAATTAAAATATTACTTTAGTGTTGTTATAAAAAACCTATTGTGTGTAAAAATGAAACTGAATACTAGAGCTCATTCAAAGATGTATATTGTCTTTGAGCTTAAGTTGGTTGAAATGGTCTGTATGGACAGATACTACATTGTAACAAAGTCAGTAGTAGTCAAAAAACAATTATAGCAGAACTCATTCAAATATGTATATTGTAAAAAAAACCTATAGTACAATTAAAATGACATTCTAACGTTGCTATAATAAACCCTATTGTATGTATAAAATGAATCTGAATAGAAAAAATCATATAGATATGCATATTGTCACATGAACTTGTAATATAATTAAAGTGATACTTTATTGTTGCTATAATGAATGTTATTGTGTGTATAAAATTAAATTGGATAGCAGAGAATAGAGTGTAATTAAAATAATATTTCAATGTTACTATATTGAAACTAAAAAAACAGAGCATAATGAAACTAGTGTATAAAAAATGTAGCCACGTGTAATTACAAGAAGGTCCCACCGGGAGTCGAACCCAGGTCACTGGATTCAAAGTCCAGAGTGCTAACCACTACACCATGGAACCTCAAACAATGCCACAATTACAATTTGCGTTTTTGAACTGTACTAGGTGTTCCTTCTAGCTTCTCTCAGGGCTAGCCGTTTCTCCTTGTTCTAAGTAACTAGCCCTCTTCCATTTTTGTCTTGTGTTTCGTTTCTCGTCAGTGTTTCTCTGATTTTATCTTATCTCAATTGATTCCCATCAAGGTGAACCTTCAAATCCCCAGTACCCTAGTCTTTGATCTACCTCATCTAGGCAATTGGTGAGCTCTCACCTCTCTTTTGAGGCCTTGGAGATGTCTATGCAGCCCTCTTGATTAGTGTTGATGAGGAGGATGGTGTATCATGTTACGGATATGTTTATTGTCAAATGAACCTATAGTAGAATTAAAAAATTACTTTAGTGTTGTTATAAATAACCTATTTTGTGTAAAAATGAAACTGAATACTAGAGCTCATTCAAAGATGTATATTGTCTTTGTGCTTAAGTAGGTTGATAAGGTATGTATGGACAAATACTACACTATAACAAAGTCAGTAGTACTCAAAAAACAATTATAGCAGAACTCATTCAAATATTTATATTGTCAAAAAAACCTATAGTACAATTAAAATGACATTTTAACGTTGCTATAATAAACCCTATTGTATGTATAAAATGAATCTGAATAGAAAAACTCATATAGATATGCATATTGTCACATGAGCTTGTAATATAATTAAAGCGATACTTTATTGTTGCTATAATGAATGTTATTATGTGTATAAATGAAATTGGATAGCAGAGAATAGAGTGTAATTAAAATGATATTTCAATGTTACTATAATGAAACTAAAAAAACAGAGCATAATGAAACTAGTGTATAAAAAATGTAGCCACGTGTAATTACAAGAAGGTCCCACCGGGAGTCGAACCCAGGTCACTGGATTCAAAGTCCAGAGTGCTAACCACTACACCATGGAACCTAAAAGAATGCCACGATTGCAATTTGCAATTTTGAACTGTACTAGGTGTTCCTTCTAGTATCTGTCATGGCTAGCCGTTTCTCCTTGTTCTAAGTAACTAGCCCTCTTCCATTTTTGTCTTGTGTATCCTTTCTCGTCAGTGTTTCTCTGATTTTATCTTGTCTCGATCAATGAATTTCCATCAAGATGAACCTTCAAATCCCCAGAACCCCAGTCTTTGATCTACCTCATCTAGGCAACTGGTGAGCCCTCACCCCTCTTCTGAGGCCCTGAAGATGTCTATGCAGCCCTCTTGATTAGTGTTGATGAGGAGGATTGTGTATCACATTTCGGATATGTTTATTGTCAAATGAACCTATAGTAGAATTAAAATATTACTTTAGTGTTGTTATAAAAAACCTATTGTGTGTAAAAATGAAACTGAATACTAGAGTTCATTCAAATATGTATATTGTCTTTGTGCTTAAGTAGGTTGAAATGGTCTGTATGGACAGATACTACATTGTAACAAAGTCAGTAGTAGTCAAAAAACAATTATAGCAGAACTCATTCAAATATGTATATTGTAAAAAAAAACCTATAGTACAATTAAAATGACATTTTAACGTTGCTATAATAAACCCTATTGTATGTATAAAATGAATCTGAATATAAAAAATCATATAGATATGCATATTGTCACATGAACTTGTAATCTAATTAAAGTGATACTTTATTGTTGCTATAATGAATGTTATTGTGTGTATAAAATTAAATTGGATAGCAGAGAATAGAGTGTAATTAAAATGATATTTCAATGTTACTATATTGAAACTAAAAAAACAGAGCATAATGAAACTAGTGTATAAAAAATGTAGCCACGTGTAATTACAAGAAGGTCCCACCGAGAGTCGAACCCAGGTCACTAGATTCAAAGTCCAGAGTGCTAACGACTACACCATGGAACCTCAAACAATGCCACAATTACAATTTGCTGTTTTGAACTGTACTAGGTGTTCCTTCTAGCTTCTCTCATGGCTAGCCGTTTCTCCTTGTTCTAAGTAACTAGCCCTCTTCCATTTTTGTCTTGTGTTTCCTTTCTCGTCAGTGTTTCTCTGATTTTATCTTATCTCAATTGATTCCCTTCAAGGTGAACCTTCAAATCCCCAGTACCCTAGTCTTTGATCTACCTCATTTAGGCAATTGGTGAGCCCGCACCTCTCTTTTGAGGCCCTGGAGATGTCTATGCAGCCCTCTTGATTAGTGTTGATGAGGAGGATGGTGTATCATGTTATGGATATGTTTATTGTCAAATGAACCTATAGTAGAATTAAAAAATTACTTTAGTGTTGTTATAAATAACCTATTTTGTGTAAAAATGAAACTGAATACTAGAGCTCATTCAAAGATGTATATTGTCTTTGAGCTTAAGTAGGTTGAGAAGGTATGTATGGACAAATACTACACTATAACAAAGTCAGTAGTACTCAAAAAACAATTATACCAGAACTCATTCAAATATGTATATTGTCAAAAAAACCTATAGTACAATTAAAATGACATTTTAACGTTGCTATAATAAACCCTATTGTATGTATAAAATGAATCTGAATAGAAAAAATCATATAGATATGCATATTGTCACATGAGCTTGTAATATAATTAAAACGATACTTTATTGTTGCTATAATGAATGTTATTGTGTGTATAAATGAAATTGGATAGCTGAGAATAGAGTGTAATTAAAATGATATTTCAATGTTACTATAATGAAACTAAAAAAACAGAGCATAATGAAACTAGTGTATAAAAAATGTAGCAACGTGTAATTACAAAAAGGTTCCACCAAGAGTCGAACCCAGGTCATTGGATTCAAAGTCCAAAGTGCTAACCACTACACTATGGCACCTCAAACAATGCCATTATTGCAATTTGCAATTTTGAACTGTACTAGGTGTTCCTTCTAGTTTCTGTCATGGCTAGCCGTTTCTCACTGTTCTAAGTAACTAGCCCTCTTCCATTTTTGTCTTGTGTTTCCTTTCTCGTCAGTGTTTCTCTGATTTTATTATATCTCACTGGATTCCCATCAAGGTGAACCTTCAAATCCCCAGAACCCCAGTCTTTGATCTAGCTCATCTAGGCAACTGGTGAGCCCTCACCCCTCTTCTGAGGCCCTGGAGATGTCTATGCATCCCTCTTGATTAGTGTTGATGAGGAGGATGGTGTATCACGTTACGGATATGTTTATTGTCAAATGAACCTAAAGTAGAATTTAAATATTACTTAGTGTTGTTATAAAGAACCTATTGTGTGTAAAAATGAAACTGAATACTAGAGCTCATTCAAATATGTATATTATTTTTGTGCTTAAGTTGGTTGAAAAGGTCTGTATGGACAGATACTACATTGTAACAAAGTCAGTAGTAGTCAAAAAACAATTATAGCAGAACTCATTCAAATATGTATATTGTAAAAAAAACTTATAGTACAATTAAAATGACATTATATCGTTGCTATAATAAAACCTATTGTATGTATAAAATGAATCTAAATAGAAAAAATCATATAGATATGGATATTGTCACATGAACTTGTAATATAATTAAAGTGATACTTTATTGTTGCTATAATGAATGTTATTGTGTGTATAAAATGAAACTGGATAGCAGAGAATAGAGTGTAATTAAAATGATATTTCAATGTTACTATAATGAAACTAAAAAACAGAGCATAATGAAACTAGTGTTTATAAAAAATGTAGCCACGTGTAATTATAATTACAAAAAGGTCCTACCAAGAGTCGAACCCAGGTTACTGAATTCAAAGTCCAAAGTGCTAACCACTACACCATGGAACCTCAAACAATGCCACAATTGCAATTTGCAATTTTGAACTGTACTAGGTGTTCCTTCTAGCTTCTCTCATGGCTAGCCATTTCTCCTTGTTCTAAGTAACTAGCATATTCCATTTTTGTCTTGTGTTTCCTTTCTCGTCAGTGTTTCTCTGATTTTATCTTGTCTCGATCAATGAATTTCCATCAAGATGAACCTTCAAATCCCAGAACCCCAGTCTTTGATCTACCTCATCTAGGCAACTGGTGAGCCCTCACCCCTCTTCTGAGGCCCTGAAGATGTCTATGCAGCCCTCTTGATTAGTGTTGATGAGGAGGATTGTGTATCACATTTCGGATACGTTTATTGTCAAATGAACCTATAGTAGAATTAAAATATTACTTTAGTGTTGTTATAAAAAACCTATTGTGTGTAAAAATGAAACTGAATACTAGAGTTCATTCAAATATGTATATTGTCTTTGTGCTTAAGTAGGTTGAAATGGTCTGTATGGACAGATACTACATTGTAACAAAGTCAGTAGTAGTCAAAAAACAATTATAGCAGAACTCATTCAAATATGTATATTGTAAAAAAAAAAAAAAAAACAAACCTATAGTACAATTAAAATGACATTTTAACGTTGCTATAATAAACCCTATTGTATGTATAAAATGAATCTGAATAGAAAAAATCATATAGATATGCATATTGTCACATGAACTTGTAATCTAATTAAAGTGATACTTTATTGTTGCTATAATGAATGTTGTTGTGTGTATAAAATGAAATTGGATAGCAGAGAATAGAGTGTAATTAAAATGATATTTCAATGTTACTATAATGAAACTAAAAAAACAGAGCATAATGAAACTAGTGTATAAATAATGTAGCCACGTGTAATTACAAGAAGGTCCCACCGGGAGTCGAACCCAGGTCACTGGATTCAAAGTCCAGAGTGCTAACCACTACACCATGGAACCTAAAAGAATGCCACGATTGCAATTTGCAATTTTGAACTGTACTAGGTGTTCCTTCTAGTATCTGTCATGGCTAGCCGTTTCTCCTTGTTCTAAGTAACTAGCCCTCTTCCATTTTTGTCTTGTGTATCCTTTCTCGTCAGTGTTTCTCTGATTTTATCTTGTCTCGATCAATGAATTTCCATCAAGATGAACCTTCAAATCCCCAGAACCCCAGTCTTTGATCTACCTCATCTAGGCAACTGGTGAGCCCTCACCTCTCTTTTGAGGCCCTGGAGATGTCTATGCAGCCCTCTTGATTAGTGTTGATGAGGAGGATGGTGTATCATGTTATGGATATGTTTATTGTCAAATGAACCTATAGTAGAATTAAAAAATTACTTTAGTGTTGTTATAAATAACCTATTTTGTGTAAAAATGAAACTGAATACTAGAGCTCATTCAAAGATGTATATTGTCTTTGAGCTTAAGTAGGTTGAGAAGGTATGTATGGACAAATACTACACTATAACAAAGTCAGTAGTACTCAAAAAACAATTATACCAGAACTCATTCAAATATGTATATTGTCAAAAAAACCTATAGTACAATTAAAATGACATTTTAACGTTGCTATAATAAACCCTATTGTATGTATAAAATGAATCTGAATAGAAAAAATCATATAGATATGCATATTGTCACATGAGCTTGTAATATAATTAAAGCGATACTTTATTGTTGCTATAATGAATGTTATTGTGTGTATAAATGAAATTGGATAGCAGAGAATAGAGTGTAATTAAAATGATATTTCAATGTTACTATAATGAAACTAAAAAAAACAGAGCATAATGAAACTAGTGTATAAAAAATGTAACTACGTGTAATTACAAGAAGGTCCCACCGGAAGTCGAACCCAGGTCACTGGATTCAAAGTCCAGAGTGCTAACCACTACACCATGGAACCTCAAACAATGCCACGATTGCAATTTGCAATTTTGAACTGTACTAGGTGTTCCTTCTAATTTCTGTCATGGCTAGCCGTTTCTCCTTGTTCTAAGTAACTAGCCCTCTTCCATTTTTGTCTTGTATTTCCTTTCTCGTCAGTGTTTCTCTGATTTTATTTTATCTCACTGGATTCCCATCAAGGTGAACCTTCAAATCCCCAGAACCCCAGTCTTTGATCTAGCTCATCTAGGCAACTGGTGAGCCCTCACCCCTCTTCTGAGGCCCTAGAGATGTCTATGCATCCCTCTTGATTAGTGTTGATGAGGAGGATGGTGTATCACGTTACGGATATGTTTATTGTCAAATGAACCTATAGTAGAATTTAAATATTACTTAGTGTTGTTATAAAGAACCTATTGTGTGTAAAAATGAAACTGAATACTAGAGCTCATTCAAATATGTATATTGTCTTTGTGCTTAAATAGGTTGAAAAGGTCTGTATGGACAGATACTACATTGTAACAAAGTCAGTAGTAGTCAAAAAACAATTATAGCAGAACTCATTCAAATATGTATATTGTCAAAAAACTTATAGTACAATTAAAATGACATTTTATCGTTGCTATAATAAACCCTATTGTATGTATAAAATGAATCTGAATAGAAAAAATCACATAGATATGCATATTGTCACATGAACTTGTAATATAATTAAAGTGATACTTTATTATTGCTATAATGAATGTTATTGTGTGTATAAAATGAAATTGGATAGCAGGAATAGAGTGTTATTAAAATGACATTTCAATGTTACTATAATGAAACTAAAACCAGAACATAATGAAACTAGTGTATAGAAAATGACACTAGAAAACAGAACTCATACAACGGTAATGAATTTGATTTTTTTCCGAACCCAGGTTACTGGATTCAAAGTCCAGAGTGCTAACTACTACATCATGGAACCTCAAACAACGCCACAATTGCAATTTGCAATTTTGACCTGTACTAGGGGTTCCTTCTACCTTCTCTCCTGGCTAGCCGTTTATCTTTGTTCTATGTAACTTGCCCTCTTCCGTTTTTGTCTTGTGTTTCCCTTCTCGTCAGTGTTTGTGTGGTTTTATCTTGGCTCAATGGATTTCCATCAAAGTGAACCTTCAAATCTCCAGAACCCCAGTCTTTGATCTAGTTTTTTTTACAAATTTTTTGGAGTCAATAGAAAAGAGGATGGAAGAAAAAAGTCAATTGGCGACCATCCTCAACGCGAGAGCACTACTGGTACGTGTTACTTTTGTTTTTATTTATTTATTTATTTTAGTGAGGCCCACATTCAAAACAAAAAATTATTGCAAGACTATTTTTCCTTTTGTCCTTTCTATCTCCAACCTCTTACATTTTGTCTCACAAAAAATTACTTAAAAGCTACTGATGAGGATGCTCTTTGTGGATTCATCATAGAAAGATTGTAGTTTGGGAAAGTAAGTTTACAGAAGTAAAGAAGGCAGGCATAGAAGTGATAACCAGAGTTGGCGCTAAAATTTAACATCTGCGCAGTTGACGACATTTGACATCCTTGCCGAGCGCAGATGAGATGAGGCGAGCGGTTGAGCGGCGGATCCTCAGCCTCCTACACGGCCAAAACACCCGAACCCATCTTACCCAAATCCACGCCCACATCTTACGCCACCTCTTGCACAATTCCAATCAAGTCCTCTCCCACTTTGTCTCCGTTTGCGGGTCGCACAACAAGATGGACTACGCAAATATCATCTTCCAACGCTTCCCATACCCCAACATTTTTCTCTTCAATTCCATGATAAAGGGCTTCTCTCTTTGTGGCCCCTTTCTTAACTCCATTGCGCTCTTTTCCGGTATGAAGAATCGTGGAATTTGGGCGGATGAGTACACGCTTGCGCCTTTGCTCAAGGCGTGTTCGAATCTCCCAGATATCCGATTGGGCCAAGCAGTTCACAAAGAAGCCATTGTGCTTGGTTTTCATAGGTTCACGTCCATAGGTATTGGGATTGTGGAGCTGTACTCGAGCTGTGACCGAATGGTGGATGCAAAGAGGGTGTTCGATGAAATGTCTCCAAGAGATGTGATTGTTTGGAATTTGATGGTTCAAGGGTATTGTAGAAGTGGGAATGTGGAGATGGGCTTGAGGGTGTTTAGGCAAATGGATGAGAGGAGCGTTGTTTCTTGGAATCTGATGATTTCGTGCTTAGCTCGAGGTGGGAGGGATAAGGAGGCTTTGGAGCTCTTCAGTGAGATGAATGACAATGGATTTGAGGCTGATGAAGCTACTGTGGTCACAGTTTTGCCAATCTGTGCTCGTTTGGGAGAAATTGAAGTGGGGAGTTGGATTCATTCTTATGTTGACTCTAAAGGTCTTATAGGTGACTATGTATCTGTAGGCAATGCATTGGTTGACTTTTACTGCAAATGTGGGGATTTGGAGCCTGCCTCTCTAATATTCAAGGACATGGCTGGAAAGAATGTTGTTTCTTGGAATGCAATGATCTCCGGTTTGGCTTTCAATGGGAAGGCTGAACTTGGGGTTCAGTTGTTCGACAATATGATAAGTGAAGGCACGAGGCCTAACGAATCAACTTTTGTGGGGGTTTTAGCATGTTGCACTCATGCAGGTTTGGTGCAAAGAGGCCGAGATTTGTTTGCTTCAATGATCACAAATTATGATATTGAGCCAACACTCGAGCATTATGGATGCATGGTTGATCTCTTGGGCCGTAATGGACATGTGAAAGAGGCATATGATTTGATAAAATCCATGCCAATGAAACCAAATGCTGCTGCATTGTGGGGCTCTTTGCTCAGTGCCCTCCGCACTCATGGTGATATGGAACTAGCAGAATGCACCGCTAAGGAACTTATTAGTCTTGAACCTTGGAATTCAGGTAATTATGTACTGCTGTCCAATATTTATGCAGAGCAAGGAAAATGGGATGAAGTTGAGCAGGTGAGAGAGTTGATGAGAGAAAGGAACATTATTAAAGAAGCAGGACAAAGTATGGTCGGGTAGATATTATATTATATCTTACATTAGTTGAGGAGGTGCCTGTATTGCTCCCTTACAGTTACATGTGGTAATGAATCTCCTGCACAAACAGATAAAGCATTAGCAGTCCCTGTAAGCAATAAGCCTTAAGAATGTAGCGGTCATTAGGTTCTGCAACCAGGCTAACTGATATTCAGTTCTAATGATGAAGAAATTGGAAACTTACAAAGTAGACTCTGCAAAGGGGAATAGCGCAATACTAACCTCAAAAGATTGAATCCCCAACCCCAAGGATCCCCACACCCTGGTCCGACAGATCATTTGGGAGAATGT
Organism: Ipomoea nil; assembly: GCF_001879475.1. NCBI lineage: Eukaryota > Viridiplantae > Streptophyta > Magnoliopsida > Solanales > Convolvulaceae > Ipomoea > Ipomoea nil. Next base: position 1,856,985 of record NW_017619129.1, read on the forward strand.
AAATCACGATAACTCAATGGCTCAGTAGACAGGGCATTAATGCCGGTGCGCACAAGAGATCTGCCCATTTTGATCATAATCCCCACACTGTCGCCGTCATGGTTACTAATTTAGATTGGAGGGAACATATCAAGACGTTTGAGTTTGACTGATCTTATTTTTTTAACTTCGTTCAAATAAGAGTTGTAACCGTACGGAACGAATCTACAGGGCTATCACCTTCTTTGGCCAGATCTTCCAATCTTTTCACATTTACAGTTCACTGCGCTTGCTCCTTCTAGTTAAGGGCGGCGGAAGAGATGTTGCAAAAGATGTAAGCCAATCAGCCGAGAAGTTGGACTCTCTATAAATTGAATGAATACTTCCCTATATAAATCAAGTAATTGCAGTGGAATCGAGTACAATAGAGTTAAATCTGAAAGAATTTTATGCATAGTACAGTGGCTAGTTTAACCTGAAAATGGATGCTGATATTTGGCCCTTTTGGTCGTGTCCATTTCTAAGAAACTGAAGAGAGAAATGATGAATAACACTGACTGTTTTTTGTTGTTCATGTTAAACTATTTCTAAAAATATGTTTTGAAACTTGATTCTCAAGACCAAATATGACACTTGTGAATGACTAGAAGGTATAAATTTATCAAAAGGATTGGAAGAAGGATGGAAATAACTGAGCTCAACAAAAGATAATAAACATATACTAAATCTTATACAATTGTCAATTGACTTCTGATCTTCATTCTTGAAACTCTTATTTGATGAGTGGAGCATACTTTAATACCTGCAACTACATGGGCCATATAACTATTTCAAACACAGTACTTGGGCTCTGGTAACTGAAAAAAAAAGTGTCAAATACACACCTAAACTTGAGAATATATGTCTGAATATATTAGCTGAGGTCTAAAGAAGGAAATGGCATTAAAGAACTAAATATATGTTCCATCTCAAATTTGAGAGGTGATGATGTAACAGAAATGGTTCTTTGTCATTTCACCAAAAACTGAAATCAATGGCGACATATATTCAACCACCACTTTTCACAAGGGCAAACACTCTTTGCCTAGAGCCCTAGAGTACGAAATAACACTTGCATCTACTTTTTTTTTGGAAATGGATCTACTTGATGTATTGAGACATCCATTTGAAGCCTTCTCCATAACCCATTTTGCGGACTATGCTGCACATGAATACCTCAAGTGGGCGAACATTAGTGTCTGCCAGGTTTACCTTTCCCTTGCCAGTGGTGATGCCAGTCAGCCCCATGTGGTATTGCAATTCATCTTCTGAGGCAGCATATGGGATGTCAATCTTGTTACCCAAAATTAGAAACGGTACATTAGCCAAAGACTCATCTGACAGGAGAGCATCCAGCTCTTTCTTTGACTCCGCAAATCTTTCTTTATCGTAGGCATCCACCAAGTAAACAACAGCATCCACCTTCATGCAAAATTAAAAACCACACTATGAACTCAGCTAAATGACAAATAGATACTGTAAGAACTTCCAAGGGTACCAAAGGAAACAAAAACTGACTAAAACATGCATTTACAGTGACAATTATTGAGATGAAAAGACAGAAATGAGATATTACAACCCAGTGATCTGCTGTAGAGATTTCTTTTTCATCACCTGTGCCTGCTTACCACACAGGAAACAAAGCACTGCCAACTCTAACAACAGATATAATCTATAATTGAGACATACTCAAATTAACAATCCATTCAAAGATAACAACATAAATATAATCAAAGAAATTTACTTGCAACATGGTTTTCATTTAACTGCATTTCCTCTGACTAAATTTAGTCCTTCCCCTTCTCTTTTGCTGCAGTCTGTTTTCTCCCCTCTTTTGAGTCGCTTAGCCTTTCCATTTTGATTTATAATATAAATTCTACCAAGAGACTTATTGGGTTTAAGGACTTATTGGGTTTAAGAGACAATTGTATGGTGAGATGCTACTGAAACACCTTTTGAGAAAACAAAAAGGTGCTATCTGTGAACTCCCATCATCAATATGTGCCTCCAATAAATCAAATAAGTACTGGTACATTTATTTGGGATTATTAATGCATACACACATTTTACTCTGTCAATTAATAGCTGTGCGTGTGAAAAATGAAAAGCAGGCAACACTTATGGCCCGTTTACTAACAAGAGAATTTCTCCATTTTTCTGAAAAACTGAAGAATTGGAGAACAAAAAACAGAAAACATGTTAGCACAGTTTTCCATTTTGAAAACTGAAAACATTTTCCAAATTTCTAGAAAACTGGAGAACTTTTAAAAACTGTTTTCTAAATGGAAAACAAAATCATCTATCATCTATTTGACTGCATATCACTATAATCACATTCTCACCACTATCTAATTACATATTTATTCATTACTGTTAGTGGACTTAGGTTTGGTTGAGAGAATTACTCTCAACCCTTGGGTTTGTTTTTTGAAATAAGTGTCTTAAGACCTTCCTTAGCTTGTATATATTTCATTTCTCTTCTGTACATGAAACACACAGCAATACAGATACACAGTTTACACATATTGCCAGTACTTGTCTAACAATTACTATGGTTACATTCATTACCATCTTCTTTTACTTATCAAGCATATTCTATCTTTCCTACTCGCTTTTACTTATATAAACCTAATATAATTTTTTTTCCGTTTAAAGTTAGACATTATTAACATTATCACAATTAAAACTTGAACTGTACACTAAGTTTTAGATTTTGATTGAACTCAATAGATTGTTGGTTCGAATATTTTTAGTTATGTTCGTAATACAAGTTTGGTATGGATATCATATATTGAAATCTCACATATATTAGACTTCAAAATAAAAATTATCTATATACATTTCATTCAAATGAATATATCCAAAAATATTTTAAATATTAGCTCAAAAAATATTAATATTATTGAAACTAAATTTTAGGTGAACTTAATAGGTTATTGGTTTATTTTTAGTTACGTTATATACGGATATAAATTTGGTTCAGATATCAAATGTAAACATCTTACATATATTAGACTTAAAAGTAATATATTTATTCCATTTAAACCAAACATATCCAAAAGTATTTTAAATATAAGGTCTAAAAATCACTCAAAATTACACTTGTTAATTTTATAACGTTAGTCTAAAAAATAAATTAAAAATGAGTGTTATTAAACAAGTTTTCTAAACAAAAAAAGATAATGAAAATTGAACAATTAGAAAACAAAAAACAGAGAACAATTTCCTGAAGTAAACGGGCCCTTAGATTTCTATATGCACAGGTGTACAAAGCAAAAAAAACAAAAAAAAAAAAAAAACAAAAAAAAGGGACAAAATATGAAGCAGTTGGCAGAAACCACACATGCAAAACTACTTTTTCCCTTCAGACAATTTAAAGAAAAGGAAGGGCATCTCAACTTAGCACAAGGTAATCTGTTACAAAGTGAATTCCAAACAACTCAAAAGAGCACAGTGATACGTTTTTTTCCTTGGTAGCTTGTTATCATCATTCGTCATAGAATTAACAGTCAAGTAAAAGCTGGAAACTCCTAGTATATACAATGTCATGTGAGACCTGGTTAGAGTATTAATCAGAAATGCTCTCAAAAACCAAGAGACATATTATAATCAAGATGAGCAAGATAATAACAATAATCATGGCTAATTAATGATAATGCTAGTGGCAGCACCCATAATGAAAGTACAACTCCTAGCACACAGATTCACAGAATATACAACAGAAACACAAAAAGATCCAAGAACCCCAGTAATCAGTCTCCTATAATGCATAGGATGCTAGAAGTAATTCAATTTCAATAAAGAGGAAAAAATAAGAAAAGCAAATGAATGGAAAATAAAAAATAAAAAAATTATACCTTAGCATAATAGTCCTTCCAAACGCGGCGGGCAATTTGATGCCCTCCCAAGTCAAAAGCCTTAAACTTGATTTTCCCAATACTCAGCTCCTCAGATGTTGGGTACTGTGTAGGCTGATGTTGGACTAATCTCTGCTTAATGGAAAAAAAAAAATATGAGATTTACTCACACAAATGCATCAAACAAAAGCCTAGTGGTATTCAGAGTAGTTTATATTTAAAAAGAAAAACCTAGTGGTATTCAGAGTAGTTTATACAATCAACTGTTATCTAAATATATTTAAATTAATAAGAAGATTAATTAACAATAAAAATAAAAATAAAAAAGAAATTGCAGAAAAAATGAAGAGACCTCATCTTTCAACATGTGAAGCAAGGTCGTTTTGCCAGCATTATCGAGGCCCAAGAACAAGATTTTAGCCTCCTTCTGCCACAGGCCCAGCGATGCGAGAATCCCGTAGAACCAATCGACCAAGAACATCCTTCCGTGTATACGTTGATATATGAGGTGAATTAAATTAATACTACCAGATTGCAGACAACCCTCTGATCCGACGAATAAACCCTAGAACTTCAGAAACGGAGAAGAAAAAGGATAAAGAAGCGTAAAACAAATAGTGGAATCGATGGATTTACCTACGTTGATTTCGCAATCCCTTTCGATTGATTCAACAGAGAACTCCTCAAAACGCTAACGCATTTTGGAGCAATGCGTAGGTGTGCGTTTGGTTCATCGCCGTTTACAAATGCTTCCAGCTTCCACACTGTCCAGTTATACGGTTCACAAATTCCTCAACCATAAATAGTTGCTTTTCGCAACTAGTAAATAATATACCATAAATTATATTTTTTTGGAATAAGGGTTAGGCCACTTAATTCCGCACTAAATTGCAATTAAGTCATTGAACTAAAAAAAGAATATAATGGGTCATTTGGTTCACAGAATGTTAGATTACCTTAGGAAATGTTAGATTGTTGAAAATGTTAGATTGTTGAAAATGTTAGATTTCTGCGTTTGATTAAAATTGGAGTATGTAATATAATCATGTTTGGTTTAGAGTTATCTTTTATACACACACTATAATATCTTTAACATATTTTTATATATTTTAATAATTTTAAAAATTAAAATAAATAAATAAGATAACAGTATCATATATAATTACATAATTTTAGAATATTAACTAAAATCTTGAACTTTGAGAAACAAAATTATTTTATATGTTAATATAACATAATAAAAATAAAAAATATATAATTACAAATATATATATATATATATATATATATATATATATATATGTATATATATATATAAATATATATATATAAATATATATAATAAATTACAAATATATATATATATATATATATATATATATAATAAACTAACATAACCAATGTTATCTTACATAACTTAAGAAATTGAAGAGAATCACATCCCCTTCAAAATTTTATGTGGAGGTAATGTGACAGTCCCGAGGAATATTATATTTCCTAAAATAATATGAACCAAACATAGGAATGCGAGCTTTAAAATGTCACATTCTCTTGATTATGTTATATAACCTGAATCAAAAGCGTTTAGATCTTGAATAACACAAATTCATACAATTCAATTCAAAATGACATATTTTACCCGTGCAACACAAACTCATGCGATTTGATAACAAGTTTTGACTAGTTATTTTGTTTAAAGAAATCATGATTATGGAGCACAAACAAGAAGGTGTTTAATGAGACAATGGACGGTTGAAAACCTGATGTGATTGGACTAGTATTGAACGACGGAGGTGGGGCAAAGGTAGTTAATTGATTAGGAGATGTACATGATATTTAGGGCTGGTTTGGTTCGCGAAAAATATTTTAAGAGAAGTGAAATTGAAATTTTATGAAAAAATAATTATTAGAAAGATGAATTTCATTATTTGGTTGGTGAAAAAAGAATTACTGGGAATACTAATTTTATTATTTAGTTAGATTTGAAATTGTAATGAATAAGGAGTATAAAGACCTATATGTCCCTACAAATTAATAAGAGTAATATAATTAAAAAAGAAAACAAGTGTAAAATTAGTAATCCATCTCACTTTTTTTTCATGGAAAACAAAATCCTTGGTCCAACCAAGGATTTTGTTTTCTTGAAATTTGAGGAATTCATTTTCCAATGGAAAATGAATTCCATGAACCAAACACCTGAAAACAACATTTTCCTCCACTTTAAAAAAAATGTTTTCCTTTGGAAAATATTTTCCATGAACCAAACATCCCCTTAGAAATAAGGGTAAAATATATCACTTATCAAATTGCAATTAGGCCATTAAACTTTTAAAAAAATATAATTGAGCCATTGAACAACACAAAAATATTTAATTTAGCCCAAAATAACATGTTTACCTGGTGTAGCAAGTTACTGATTTTAAAATTATTTTTTTTTAAATAATTTTTAATAATTAAGTAATTAAAATATTTATTAAAAAAAAAAAGGAACTGCTAGCCGGAGACAAATTGTCTCTGGCTATGGAGATGAAGAGACCTTCGTCTCCATGGCCAAAGAGACGAAGTGACGGTCCCTTCGTCTCTACAGCTATGGAGACGAAGCCAGCTCGGCTGGCAGTTTTTTTTTTTTTAATATTTTAATGAATTATTTACTAAAAATTATTTTAATAAATTAATTTTAAAATCAGTAACTTGTTACATCAGGTAAACACAAATTATTTTGGGCTAAATTGCATGTTTTTGTGTTGTTCAATGACTTAATTGCATTTTTTTAGTTCAATGGCCTAATTGCAGTTTGGTGTGCAGTTGAGTGTCCTAAACCCTTGATATTTATATAGTGGTAAGATTTTTTATATATCAACTTCATTTTTTACTCCTAAACAGTGTTGTAAAACTCGGCCTCCTCGGCGCTAGGCGGCGCCATGCCGTGCCGCTTTTGATTATAGTCGGCCATTACTCGACCGGCCGCCTAGGCGTCCAACTCGGCCAAACTCGGTCAAAATCGGCCAACTCGGCCAAACTCGGTCAAAATCGGCCAACTCGACCGAGTCGACCGATTTCGTCTGATTTTGACTGATTTCGTCCCATGTTGTCTTTCATTAATTATTGATTTTAATATTATTATGATGTTATGACTTATAAATTATCGTTATTTCATTTATTTGGATGTGTTATTTGATTGAATGTTGAAAACAGTCTCATTAAAATTGTCAAACTACAAGTCTGTCACTATTTTTTTTTAAAAAATTTGGTGCCTGCATAGGCGCCGCTTAGATTCCGCCTAGGCGATAGGCGCTGCCCGAGCGCCCGACTAGCGCCTACTACAACCATGCTCCTAAATCATATTTCCTCTTACAAATTTTTTATCTAGACACTTTTTCTGAGATCCACATTATTTAACTATCATATCATTATTTGTCCCATCATGGAGTAAAAATAATGGAGTAAAACTTGGGAATACATATATTACATAGTAGAATTCAAAAATAAATGAACATTAATCGTAGATGGTGGTATATATGCAATTGTTATACTATGAACCATGGTTCATATTTCATTGTGATCTTAGTCCAAAAATTATGTCTACAATTAACACTTTTTGTACTTTCAATTAATAATTTACAGTATATGCAATTAACAGTTCATGTGTCGATAATTGTCATGTTTGCAGATACAGAATGTGTCATACCAAATTTAAAGGTTATTTTTGAATTAAGGTTCACAATGCAAGGTAGACTCAAACCAATACATAGTATAATTTGTCGTATCTTTTATCTTTATCTTTTATCTTTATACCTTTATTATATATAATAAAGCAGAATCTAACCACAATCTCTCTCTCTCTCTCTCTCTCTCTCTCTCTCTCTCTGTATATATATATATATATATATATATATATATATATATATATATATATATATATATATATAAAAGTAAAAGGAATAAGGTTCAAATTGGCCACTGAACGTAACCTGAAAATGCAATTAGGCCACTGAACGAAAAAAAAGTGCAATTAGGCCATTGAACACTCAAAAAATGTGCAATTAGGCCACTGAATTCTCCAAACGTATGCAATTTTACCGGATAGCAGGTTACCATCAATTTTAGCAGGTTACCTGCTTACGTGGCAGCTTAGTTGGCATTTTAAATAATTTTTAAATAATTTTTAATAATTAATTTTAATAATAAATTTTATAAAAAATTGGAAAAAATTAAATAAAAAATAAAATAAAGTCATTTTTATTTTAAAAAAAAAAATTTAATAAAAAGTTATTATTAAAATTTATTAAAGATTAATTAAAATTTATTAAAAATGCCAACTCAGCCACGTAAGCAGATAACCTGCTAAAATTGAGGGTAACCTGCTATCAGGTGAAATTGCACATTTTTGGAGTGTTCAGTGGCTTAATTGCATTTTTTTTTCGTTCAGTGGCCTAATTGCATTTTCAGGTTACGTTCAGTGGCCAATTTGAACCTTATTCCTAAGTAAAATCCTCCAAAACAATTTTCCCCCCAAAACTTAGGGCCATTTATGTAAATTCATATACATTCTGTTTATGGAAATAATAATTATAGATATAAAAATTTATATATATATATATATATATATATATATATATATATATATATTAGATGTATATATTGATATTGATAATATATAAATTAGGTAGCAAAAGAATAAATATTTACTACATTTAATTATTTAATTATTCTTTTGCTACCTAATTTATATATTATCAATATCAATATATACATCTAATATATATATATATATATATATATATATATATATATATATATATATATATATAAAATTAATATTTAATTTAATCTATATATACTAATAATAATAATAATAATAATTTTATTACCTTACTTACTTACTTTCTATATTTTTTAAATAAACTATTATACTTTCCTTTCGAATTACTATTTTCACCTATAAATACAAATTTATAGACTTTGGCGTTCATTCATCTTCCCTCACATTACTGGTTCTTCATGATTTTCAATATATTCTTACGTTTTCTTCAATCCTAGCAAAACTCATTCACTTAATCTCTACTTCAGGTAATTGTTTCTACTCTCCAAATTTTTTTGTTTAAATCAAAGTTTGTTGAGATTGATGATGATGATCAATGAATAATATGCTTCGCTTATTATTATTATTGGATTTATTTGATTCACAGGTTTCTTATCAAGGTGGTTAGGATGCTATTAAGGTTGATAGAAAGTTTGCTTTCGAGGGTAAGATTTTATATTCACCAAAATTATTATTTTCCCCGAGTATTGTATGTATTGATATTATATATATGATATTATATGATATATGTTATTCATGTGAACACAAGTACATTTATCGATAAATGGTAATATTGTGAGTGGTGATTCTCGAAATATCGAGAATGAGTTTCGATTTGTCGAACTCGTGCATTATGTACATACTTGGCTTGAAATTTTTGGTGTTGTATACGTAGTAGTATTGTGAAATTGTATTAATACTGGATTATGGACTATAATTATATTTTGGACAAATCATGTGGAGAAAATTGTATTATTTTTTTTTTGAAAAATGTATTTGGAGAAAATTATATATTCTGGAGAAAATTGTATTTTTGTGGAGAAAGTATTTATTTGTGGAGAAATAATGAAATTTTGAAAAAATTAATATATTTTGTGGTGTTCAAGTAAGAGTGAGTACTGTTTACTTGGACTATTTACTACTCATTGGGCTTGGAATCACATGAGAGTGTATCACATAAGTTATGATTCAGTTTCCAAAGTGTTTGAGTGGTAGTAGGTACGAAAACCTAACTACTTGGATCATATATTACCCAGTGGCTTGAAATCTTCTAGGGTGTGCACATAGGTTTTAGTCCAGTTTCAAAGTGGATTTCAAAAAGTTTGGTTACTTCTCCATAAATAACTATTTATTCTCCATAGAAGAAAATGTATAACTCCACATGTATTTTGGAAAAATATGAAATTATATGAGTTTTGAAAATATAAAAAATTCAAACCATTATTTTACGGGTTGAAGTGAAACTTACTTAGCTTATGCTAATTTTTGTGTAAAATTATTTATACAGGTGAACATGGATAGGACTTCGGGATGAACAAGTTGAGAAGGAATAAAGTTTAATTATTTGTTATTTTGAGGAAAATATTGTTGTATAGTAATTTCAGTTTTAAGTACTAAGTTGATTTTGAGATATTATTTGATGTTGTAAATTTAGCATAATTACCAAAAATAATGTTAAATAATTGACAAATTCTATTAGGCAATAAAAATTAGCATTATAAAATCTTTTGTACTATGTATACATTATTTTTAATTATTTCGGTTTAATAATGTTATATCTTATTTATATCTTATTAATTGAAATAAATATACAATTACAAATAAATATAGCATGATTAGATTTACTTTAATTAGTTTTAATTTTTTTAATGAATTGACTTTTCTTTATCAGTTTTTGATGGGAGACTAAGGGAGTGTTTGTGTTGCCGGAAAATATTTTAAAAATAAAAATACTTACTAATAATAAATAATTTTAAAATATTTTTTTAACCCCTAATAACATGTGTAAATCTTATATTTTTTTTTAAAAAAATACAAATTTAGTCATGGGTGTCCCCCTTCCACTTGATCCAAAAAAAATAAAATTACAAATTGATAAATATCATAAATTAATTAGTACAATATCATTTTTGTTTATAATAATTATAAAGAAAAAATAAATAATTCTTTTTTTTTTTTTGAAAAAAAAATAAATAATTCAAATATGTGAAGCAATGATTTCAAAATGAAATTAATCCATCTATACTATTAATTTAATAAAAGTAAATAATAATTTACACCAATCTATATCTATACTATTAATAAAAGTAAAATCTTCCATTAAAATGTCTCTTACCCCTTTTGATACGAGATTGCCCTTCAAGTTCTAGCATAAACAATTCCTGTTGATGCTCGCATATACCATGACTGTTAACAAAAGTAAAGGTCAAACACTAACTCACGTTGGGTTATTACTTAAAAAACCAGTCTTTAATCACGATCAATTGTACGTGACTTTTTCCCAAGTCACCCATCCTGATGGCCTGAACGTTTTAACTCTACACGAGGATGGACAAAATTCTGTTACTACTACCAATGTCATCTACAAAGAGATTTTCAATAATGTGTAATTCAAGCCAGTGATATTATAAGGAAATAATAATTTACATCAATCTATATCTATACTATAATTTCGGTGTAATTTTATAAGGAAATAATAATTTATTAATTATTATTTACACCACTTTATATCTATACTATTAATAAAAGTAACATCTTCCAAAAATAATGTTTAATAATTGACAAATTCTATTAGGCAATAAAAATGACTATTATAAAATGTTTTGTACTATGAACACATATTTTTAATTATTTCGGTTTAATAATATTATATCTTATTTATAAAAATTCAAAGTAATACTTTTAGTACTATTGAATATTGATTGACTAAAAATTATCTTAAGGGGAAATTGTAAAAAATGCCCCTCTATAATATGTCAATTATCAATGTCACCCCTGAATTATGAATGGTGTAAATGTTGCCCTTCAATTATCAAAATGATGCACATATAGCCCATCCCGTAACAGACCTGTGGTTCCCCACCGCTGTCCATCGCTGGTACTTCGAATCGAGGGAGGGAAAAAACAACTAAATTACATATTTACTCCGACTTAACGGTGCCGTACACTGACGGAGAACCACATGTCCGTTACGGGAGGGGCTATATGTGCACCGTTTTGATAATTGAGGGGCAACATTTACACCACTCATAATTCAAGGGTGACATGGATAATTGGCATATTATAGAGGGACATTTTTTACAATTTTCCCTTATCTTAATTATTATTAAGATAATTAATAGGTATTGAGCTTTAACAAGTCTTCAAATATATGAATTATATATAGTAGCATTGAATCAATTAGTAGGACAATTATATTAGATAATCTAATTAATAATTTACTTTTTAAATTATATCTCATTTTCAATAATGAATATTTTCTTAAAGTATATACACAGACTATGCTTATCAATATAGAATTAAAAGTGTGCGTTTTTGTGTGTGTGTGTGTGTGTGTATATATATATATATATATATATATATATATATATATATATATATATATATATATACACACACACACTTAATGTATAATATGTATTCAAAATAATTTTAAAATATTATTTAACCCCTAAACATGAGAAAATTTTATATTTAAAAAAAAAAAAGATACAATTTGATAAATATCATAAATTAATTATTGCAATATCATTTATGTTTACAATGAGAATAATTAAAGAAAAAATAAATAATTCAAATATGTGAACCAATGATTTCAAAATAAAATTAATATACAGTTACAAATAAATATAGCATGATTAGATTTAATTTAATTAGTTTTAATTTTCTTAATAAAATGGTTTTTCTTTATTAGTTTTTGATGGGAGATTAATGGAGTGTTTGTCAGGGTTGCTGAAAAATATTTTAAAAATAAAAATAATTTAAAATTTTTTCAACCCATATTTTAAAAAAGATACAATTTGATAAATATCATAAATTAATTATTGCAATATCATTTATGTTTACCATGCGAATAATTAATGAAAAAAATAAATAATTCAAATATGTGAACAAATGATTTCAAAATGAAATTAATCTATCTATACTATTAATAAAAGTAAAATCCTCATTTTCAACATTTCCGCCCAAATTAATATGAATATTAATTAAATAGTAAAAAATTAATAAAGCTTAATTGGTAACAATAATATTTCTAATTGAGTAATTGACTAGAATGAAAAAATAAATTGTCATCATCATTGCATTTTAATTAAAAAAAAAAAAGGAACAAAAATTAAAAATTAGACGAAAATATTTCAATAATATTTTAATCATCAATAGGAAATGCATATTTTAAAGTTTAAACAATATAAAGGTGATAAATATAACGAAAATATTTCAATAAAAATATTATACATCATTGAAAAATGGAACGAAAATTAGGTAAAAATATCAGTGTATCTAATAGTCTAATTGACTGAAAATAAAAAAGAATAATTGGTTGAAAATGAATCTGATATTACTAATTGACTGAAAATATAAAAGGATCACTAATTTGACTCATATTCTACCATTATATATTTTCACCCGAGTCACCCATCCTGATGGACTGAAGGTGTTAGCTCTAGACGAAGATAGACAAGATTGTGTTGCTATTACCAATGTTGTCTACAAAGATGTTTTAATAATGTGTAAATACAATCGGTGATATTATATTTTTTTTTAATGACAAAATTGCTAAATATCTAGACAAAAAATATATTTTTCATACAAACGAATTAGAATAACAATTCATTCTTATAACTGAGTTGCTAAAGAACGAGCACATTTGCCTAATTTATAAAAATACTGAACAATGATAAATAAAATCTCCAAAGCTACAACACCGCATGCGTAATCTACACATTAGCTATTAATTTGAACAATTATTTGCTCAAATTCAAGCAATGATAACATAAAAACACAAAGGATCCAAATCATACCTTCAATTGCACTATATAATATTTGATGTACATTCAAAAAAATATAATATTTGATGTTATAATTTAAATAATTATATATCGATCCAAATATTCTTAATATATTACAACAAATTCATATCCTGCATCGCACGAGTGAAAATACTAATAATAATAATAATAATAATCCAAACAAAACTAAATACAAAATAAAATTAAAATTAACCAAAAAAAAAAAAAAAAAAAAAAAACAAAGGGGAGCCACGGGCTCCCTTTGTAAATGATGTGGGATCATTTTGATCTCATATTGAAAATGCTTGAAAAGAGGAGCTCTTGAGCTCTTCTATATAAGAGGTACAAACATAATTGTTTGTCCATCAATGTGGCAAGTATTGAGAAGTCAAAATGTTCTTATTTAAGAAACCTTAGCTTTGTTTCTTTTTTTAGTTTTTTATTATTTATTTATTTATTATTAGTGGGATTTGGGAAAGATTAACCCAAAATGTATGTGTTGTTTTAATTTTTAGCAGTTTGGAGCAAATTAGTGAGTTATTAAATAATATTTTGGTGTTTTGATTAAAGATAAATTGTTAAAATAGCGAATTTGTTAAAATTTTGATGAAATTGTCAATAATAATAATAATAATAATAATAATAATAATAATAATAATAATAATAATCCAAACAAAACGATATACAAAATAATTTTTTTTTTTTTTAAAAAAAAAGACAAAAGGGAGCCCGTGGCTCCCTTTGTAAATGATGTGCGATCATTTTGATCTCTAGCTCCTCTTACAAACATAATTGTTTGCCCATCAATGTCAATAAGTATTGAGAAGTCCAAAGTCTTTTTTTTTTTTGTTTTTTTTTTTTTTTGTTGAGAAGTAAAGAAAAATTAAAAATTGAAAGAAAATATTTCAATAATAATATTTTTACATCATCAAATAGTAAAGGCATATTTTAAAAAATAGTAAAGGTAAATTAAAAATGGAACGAAAATATTTCATTAATAATATTCAACATCATCAAATTAAAATGGAATGAAAATTAAGTAAAAACATCACTGTATTTATATTATAATTGACTGAAAAAAAAAGAATAATTAATTGAAAATGAATCTAATATTACTAATTGACTGAAAATATCAAAGGAAATGAATATTAATAATTGATTGCAAATAAAAAAAATGATCCATAATTGACTAAAATAAAAAAAGAAATGGCCACATCATTGCATTTTAATTAAAAATTGAACAAAAATATTTCAATAATAATATTCTACATTATCAATAGTAAATGCATATTTTAAACAATAGTAAAGGTAAATTAAAAATGGAATGAAAATATTTCAATAATAATATCTACATCATCAAATAAAAATGGAACAAAAATTAGGTAAAAATATCATTGCATTTGATATTCTACTTGACTAATTGACTGAAAATATAAAAAAAATAATTGGCTAAAAATGAATCTGATATTACTAATTAACTGAAAATATAAAAGGGTAACTAATTAAGTGATATTCTACCATTATATATTTTCACCCAGGTAACCCGTCTTGATGGATTGAAAGTGTTAGCTCTAAACGAAGATGAACAAGATTGTGTTGCCCACTACCAATATCGTCTACAAAGAGGTTTCAATAATGTTTAAATACAATCGGTGATATTAATTTTTTTTAAATGAAAAAATTGCTATATATCTTGACAAAAAAAAAAAAAAAAAAAAAAAAAAAAAAAACTTCCATACAAGTGAATAAGGACAACAATTCATTTCTATAACTAAGTTGTTAGAGAGCGAGTACATTTGCCTAATTTATGAAAATACTAAACAATGATAAATAAAATCTTCAAAATATAACACCGCATGCGTACATCTAAATATAGCTATTAATTTGAGCAATTATTTGCACAAATTCAAGCAATGATAACATCAAAATATATAAACGATCCAAATCATATCTTTAATTGATATTATATGTGATGTTCTAATTTAAATAATTACATATTGATTCATATATTATTAATATATTACAACAAATCCATTTCGTGCATCACAAGGGTGCAAATACTAGTACATATATATATATATATATATATATATATATATATATAATAATAATAAAACAGAATCTAACCACAAAATTTTACCTCCAAAATGTGAATGCATTTTGATAGAAACAAGATTAGCAAGTATTAATGCATTAATTGTGTGGGTAAATATATTTATACATATTTTTTAAAGTTATTATGTGTATTTTCATTTTATAAATCATACTTTATTATTATAGCTCTATCTCTATCTCCATCTCCATCCCTATATATATTAAAGCATAATGAAGTATGAAAAAAAGTTTATTGTGTTCAAATTTATTGGTAAAGTTTTATATTTAATATAATTTGTGTATATATTCATTTAATCCAAAGCTTGCAAAATCAATGCAAATAATTAGATATAAAATAAATATAGTTCTTAAATAAATAATCTTTTTCAAATGAATAAGTTTTTGGTGGAAATTTCTGACAAATATTGTTAGTTATTTTATTTACAAGTTTTATTTAAATACATTAGTTATATAATTAAAGTAGTTATTTCAAATTTAAATTCCTTTCAAAAAAAAATTCAAATTCAAATAATAATACAAGTAACAATAAATTTTAAAATTAACATAATAATAGCATAATTAATCTTTTAAAAATATTAAATATTACATTTTATAGTTATACTTATATTTTTAATAAAACTAATTCTGAGCTCAAGAACTCAAGTACGTCTTCCATAACCATTACCATTTTTGCTAATTCAGAAAATGTCAAAAATTTAATTGGTAAATTTGTTAAATTAATAATAGTTCGTGCATCGCACGGGACAATTACTAGTATATATAGAATGCCTAACCTATAAATACAAACAAAGGTAACAATTGAGGACTTGTTTTTTTTTTTTTTGTTTTTTTTTTAATTTATTAGAATGGAACTGAGGACTTTTTTTTTTTTTTTTTTTTTTTTTAAGATTGACAAAATTTACTTTTTAATATTATTGAGATTATACTCAGGTATTCAGTGTTTGCAAACAATCATGTTTCCCATACAAAAAGTACTAACTACTAACTACACCTATTTATGGTGTCATTAAAAAGAAAAAAAAAAAACTACACCTATTTATCATTATTTGATTTAGGAATAATGTTTAAATTTGTCACTGAATGTAACTCAAAAATGCAATTAGGCCATTGAATGAAAAAAAAAAGTGCAATTAGGCCACTGAACACTTCAAAAACGTGCAATTAGGTCACTGAATACTCCAAATGAATGCAATTTCACCAGATAGCAGGTTACCATCAATTTTACTAGGTTACCTGCTTATGTGTCAGCTGAGTTGGCATTTTTAATAATTTTTAATAAATTTTAATAATTAATTTTAATATAAATTTAAAAAAGTTGAAAAAAAACTAAATAAATAAATAAATAAAATAAAATAAAAAATAAAATAACGGGGTGACCGGCCTTCGTTTTTTTAGTTTTTTTTTTAAAAAAAATTATTATTAAAATTTATTAAAAATTATTTAAAATGTCAACTCAGCTGCCACGTAAGCAGGTAACCTGCTAAAATTGATGGTAACCTGCTATCAGGTGAAATTGCACACTTTTGAAGTGTTCAGTGACCTAATTGCACTTTATTTTCGTTCAGTGGCCTAATTGCATTTTCAGGTTACGTTCAGTGGCCAATTTGAACCTTATTCCTTTGATTTATTTCACACTTATCTTACCATCCTCTTCTCTCTAATCTTCTGCACTAGACAACAGTTCACCCATATAGGAGGTCATGAGATTGAACCTCAGTGGAGGCAATATTGGCTCTTTGTACTTCAACAGGTTGAGAAAGTATAGATGAACAGATACTATAATGTAATAAAGTCAGTAGTACTCAAAAAAATAAATATGTTCAATATACACACAATAGCTTCAACAAAACAAGTATAGAATAAAAAGTTTGCAATAAGACCACTTTATTGATATGACAATGAAGAACTCTAACTTACAGATAATCAGTATACATTTTTCACTTCCAAATCCAATAAAAGTTCTATGACAAACTTGATGGCTATGTAAAGAAGGAAACAAAAAATTTCTCAGTCTCGATTGAGAACCTAAAACTAGTGTACAGCCTAGGAACTTCAAAGCCTCTCAAAGGAACCGCCATGATCAGAAAATAATGAACCGAAAAACAAGGGAACCCTTGGAAAAATCCAACTAAATCATGTGTGTAAAACACTGCTGAAAAGCTTAGACCACAACTGGTTCATGAACTGGACTGTGTGAATCAACTTTAACCTGCAATACAGAAGTGCAGTGAAGTATGTTATTATCAAAGCTGCAAGATGGATTTCCAATCATTTGGGAACAATCAACACATAGCCGCAAGGGTGGGTATATAGACACTGTGTGTTCAGGCACATTACTCATGCAAAACAGGCGGTCTAATATGTATGTACCAGTTAAAAGTGTCAGAGAATCTCAGTTCAGAATCTAAGGAGGATTTATTCCCTACCTGCAATTTATACACATGCATAGAAGTGAGGGGATCTTACAATCATTTTGTCATCTTTTAGATAATTCATATATCAATTTAGACGAAGTATAGACGATTAACCATCTCAGTCAAGCAATTTCTTAAATAGACAAGCTATAGTGCAATGTAAATAATTTGCCAGAAAACTAGTGAGGGCATCACGGAAAGCTATTTGTCAGTGAGATGAAAGGCAATAGTTAATGAGGGAGCTTGGCTCTCTTTGGGAGACATTCTTCTAGGTCAGTGACTGATACTGACGAAGGCACTAAACCGAGAATTTACCTTTGCAGATTTGAAGAGTTCATCGAGCACTTCTGACAAAGTTGGATGAGCATGAACCGCAAATTTAATATCCTGTACAATGCAAAAGTTGGATTAATGGCTAGGCATAAAGAATGTCTCCACTAAAAGGCTTCTGTTATTTTTTAATGTAATCATTCTCAGGACTTTTTGTGCAACTGGATAAAGTGACAAAGTTTTCAAAAAAATAAAAAATTAAATCATCCAGAAAAATCCAATCAGGCTTACTACTTTTAATAGTTATAAGATATGCCATCATTGCAATTTACACTATGAGCCAGGGGTAGTTGTTCGTCACACTTGACCTAAATGTTCATTGCAGCTCATGTAGTTACATGGTCCCTGAGACCCTGACTCACAGCATACCAAGTGACACGAGTCTGACTTCCTCAGTGTTTTAAAACTCAGGTTCGTTTACTGGCTAAAACTTTTTCTATTTTATATTGTGTATAAAAGTCACATCCCCTTTTAAATTAATGAGTAATCAAGGTATTTGAGAGAACCTGTATCTAAGCTCCAAGTATCCAGGGTGTTTAAAAAGAAGACTAACCTGAATGCGAGTCCCCATAGCTATGGCATTGGATGCTTCATGTACAAGGTCAGCGGCATGCAAACCAAAGATGTGAACTCCAAGGATCTCTCCATTGTCAGGTCTATATATCAACTGCATCAAGCAACAGAAAGACGTTAGAAGTCCAAAACAAAATGAACAGGAAGCTGATCAACTTGATTGCAATCTAGTATATGCAACATCAGACAACATCAAACTCTTAAAGTAAATCATTATGCATCACCTTGGCAATTCCTTCTCCTTCATTCTCGGCTAGAGCTTTTGTATTAGCCTTAAAGCTAGTCTTTGAAACACTTATTTCAAATCCTTCCTTCTCAGCCTTTTCTCTTGCCTGAGGCTGCAGAAAATGAAAATGTTAGTATACATTGCAATATGAAAGCAAAGCATTATAGGAAAAATAAAAATTCTGCTTAGACTATTGAAGATGGTTTGCTTAGGTAATAATTATGTTTCTGCAGTCATTGTCAGAATCTTTTAATGCTGCAATGTCACCACTAAGATATAACTAAAGCTATAACGATGTTATGATTTCGTCAGACAAAAAAGCTATAAATAGTACTCTGTAAAACTTGGTAGCTCAAAGTTTAATATCCAGAATGTAGAAAAATAAAAAGCTCAAAATTTGTGCATTGGTTGTGCAATAGTACTATTAAACTGCCCAAGAGCTAGGTAAAATTTTCCTTTTTTAATAGTACAAAATGCTAGTGAAGAGTGTTCTACATTCTTTAAATCAAACTCCAGACAGTCAGCAGATCACTCAAAATTTATGCG
Source organism: Ipomoea nil (assembly GCF_001879475.1). NCBI lineage: Eukaryota > Viridiplantae > Streptophyta > Magnoliopsida > Solanales > Convolvulaceae > Ipomoea > Ipomoea nil. The sequence goes on from NW_017619129.1 coordinate 1,876,655, forward strand.
ATATGATTGTAGAAATGAAATTTTATCCTGTTAAACCAGAAAAGAAGAAAATATATCCAACATAAAATAGCAGCAGCATTCAAAATAAAATGTCATACCTCTGTTAGTCCAACCATACTAATTTCAGGATGAGTAAAACATGCTGCTGGAACGCTTAAATGGTTCAACACATGGTCCCTTCCTGATACTTGCTCAACAACTACAAAAAGGCAGTCAGCTTTTACAAATGTACTACTAAGTTTAAAAAAATAAAAAATCCAATCGCATATTCAGAATAAGTTACCAGAGATTCCTTGTGCACTTGCCGCATGAGCAAGCATCATTTTTCCATTTGCATCACCAATGCAATACAAGTGAGGAACCTATTGACAAAAAGATCATACAGATAAAATAAAATAAAATAAAAAGTTTAGCAAGCTAAGAAAGATAATGGCATACCAACTCCCCATTTGCATCAATGACTCGCATTCGTTCATCAACAGGTACAAATCCACGTTGTGTTTGAACATTTATCTGCATAAGAATGCCACATATTTTCCTGATATGTATCAATGTTGATATTCAAAAATGGCTTCCATAAAAATACTATGCAACTAACATTTTCCAATCCAAGTCCATGTGTAAAAGGAGCCCTTCCAGTTGCTATAAGTGCTGCATCTACCTGCAAGGTATGGTACAGTTCAAGTACAACAAAGTTAAGAGAATAACAAACAAATTTTTAAAATTAAAAGTAGTACCCTCTGAAATGTGTTTTATTTGGTACAGTTGCATTCTGAGTTTCAGGTTACAAACAGGTAATCTTTAAGAGGATATGTAAACTCTCTTTTTGGGCTTTAAACTAGAGTTTCAGAAAAGTTCCAGCACATCTGTGGCATGATTGGTGATGTAATTACTTGTTAAAAATATGATTGGTGACACCATCAATCAATCTTTCCTTGCTTGTTGCTCTCTCTCTCTCTCTCTCTCTCTCTTTCTTTTCAGAAGCCATGTTCTTTAACCTTTCATGAAAATAAATTTTTAAACCTTTCATGAAAATAAATTTTTACTCACATTTAAACTCTCTCAAAGACTGAAATGATGCATAATGCTTTTGAAACATTATCACATGCACATGTTAGAACGTATCACACAGCATAATAGACTGGTGCTCTAAAGCTAATGGCATCCATGCACATTACCTCTAAACTATCCTTTGGTTCCTTTGTCTTTGCATCAATTAGTTCAATGGTCACTGGTTTTCCATCCCTAGCTGGGGTAATCTGTCAAAGAAATAAGAGAGCATGAAAAGTAAATACTTATTTCTTAAATGGCATTGTTCTACCTTTAAAAGAAAAACTATGAAAGATCAAGTACCTTGCTGGCAAATACACCAGTATGATAATCAATCTTTCGAGGATTAATAAGAACTCGCTGAGCCAACTTCCCAATTTCAGGATCAAACCCAGGCATGAGTTGATCTAGAGCTTCAATAAATGTGACCTGTGCAATTGACAATTGTCAATAAGGCAAAAAGTCTAGACCTTTTCTATAATCATAAATTAAGGAAAAAACTACTAACTATGACCTAATAAAATGTTTAACGAAGGTCCAATAATCAAAGTCAATTCAACTCCACACCAAAAGTAAAATAAAAAATAAAAAATAAAAAATAAAATCGATCAGTACCAAAGCAATTGTCAGAAGGAAAATTGAGTTACACGATAAGTAATGGACAACAGGCTCTTATGCAAGCATGATAAGTTCCTTAAAAATAACAGCCATTTGACCACAAAATTTGTTTTCATCTATATATTCCTGGTTTTTGTTGTGTTATATGTTAGTTTACATTTAGGACCCCTTATGTATATATTGCCAGCACAAATTACAAGTAAATAAAATATACCATCTTACCTTTTCTAGTTTAAAGAAAGAAATTGCTTGGCATTAAATAGTATATAGAATTTTTTTTAAGGGAGTTTTCACCTCACTTCCAAGGGCAGTGTACACATCACTGAACTCAAGCCCAATATAGCCACTTCCTATTATAGCAATCCACTCGGGAACAAATTCCAATTTGAGAGCATGATCACTAGTTATTACAGTCTTACCTGCAAGCAAATATACTATAGCATTAGTAATTTAATATCTATTGGCATAAATGTTAAACAAGGATTTCCTTAAAACTATACATGAGGCACACACAATTTTCTCAATCAAGTTGTTTTGTCTATGCAAAAGACAACACCGTCAACTTGTGACAAACAAAAGAAGACATAGTGGGTGTTTATTGTGTCAGTTCTCTCATTGTCTGTGGCCTTGTAGACGGTTATTTTAATAAAAGCTCTTGCATTATCAAATAGAAGTCCTCTGATCAGGAGCAAAAATGGGGGGGGGGGGGGGGGGGGGGGGGAAATAGTGCATGTGAAGAACTATAAGGAGAAACAATTTCATAAGTGAAACTATCAATGCCAGCCCCAACCCTCAAAAGATGCTCAATCAAATATAATAATCTTATACGGAATAGAACCTAAAATGTAAAAATTCCCATTTCAACACCAACCAAATCAAGACTTAAATGCAAGCACTTCATGACAGTTGTTAAACTGAATATGCATATATTGTATTTCATGAATAGAGCTACAGAAGAGGACCTATATATGCACACTGCTGAGACCTCTCAGCCACATGATTTAAATTTCAAAAACATGAGCTAAACTTCAACAATGCCCTTGACTCTCTCTAACAACAGTAAAGTCTGTCTCATAATTTATTCTTCATGTCTTTTGAAAGAACGGAGAGAAGAATTTTGATTCACATTATATGCAGAAAGTATACCCTCTAACATCACCATTAATATAGTTGAACCTAGGTCTACTACCTGGAAAAGGTTGCTACTTCCCACCAAACCCCCAACAAATACTAATGCAAACTGATAGAAAGTATGAATATTGGTAAGTCATGTTTCAACCTCAAGAAAATTTTTGCTTCTACCACATATACTGCTTCACAAAATTTGGATGGAAAACTTTGGGTTTCTAGTGATCTTCAAACTTTGATAAACCCCAGGCAACACTTACCATCAACTTCGATTCCTTTGGGTACAAAGGGAGTAGAGCCAGTAGCAATAATTATGTCCTTTGCTGTTACTACTGTATCCCCAGACCCAATCTTCACTTTTTGTGGACCCTAAAAATAATGGCAGCATATTTGGAGGTTATCTATCATAGGTAGGAAGTAATTAGTTTATCAAAATGTTATCTAAACTTACCAAAATTGTGCCTACTCCTGTCAATATATCAACACCAAGAGCTTTTAATGAATTTGTCAAGTTGCTTCTAATTTTTGATGCCAAGTTATTTGCATGATCAGCAACTGCTTGTCTGTCATATCCAGCAGCAGCAACCTATCACCAATATAAACAATTTAACATATACAGAGAGGGAACTGTGCATCAATTTTCATGGAGAAATATAAAAGAAACCAAACTTGAAGAATCAAGAAATCATGAAAAAGAAATACCTGTAAACCGAAAGACTTCATATGGTGCTCATTTTGAAGCTCCCGCAAACGCCCACTTACGGCTAGAAGAGCTTTAGAAGGAACACAACCCCTATTCACACAAGTTCCTCCAACTATATCACCTTCAACAATAGCAGTTTTTAAGCCCTGTAAATGTACATGATAAACACTGCATTTGATCAATTTATTAAAATTACTAAAAATCGAAGCCTATTATACAGCTCATTACACGGGGAAGACTAGCAAGGATATAAACTGAATAAAAACATTAAACTCGAGTAACGAAGTTCTTTTTTACTTTTTCCTTGTTGTGTGCTTATAAATTAGAAGAAAGCTTAACCTTCTCAACAGCGTGAAGAGCAGCACCATGACCGCCAACACCAGCTCCAATAATCAACAAATCGTAATCAAAACCGCCCTGAGACGGAGCTCCATTTCCCGCCAAGGCTGAAGTGATCCTTTTCGAATGCGAAAGCTTCAGCGAAGTAAATCGAGTCGAACACACTGAAGAGTCCGACGATCTGGCTCCGAGTGCCTCTCTCCTGAGCCCGCAGAACCGCAGCGATCTAGGAGCCTGCGCGCCTGAAGAATGGACGGCAGCGGGGGAGTCCCATCTGGCCACCGCCGCGGCCGAAGAGTTGGAGAGAGAAATTAAAGATTGCATTTTTTGGGAGGAGAAGATAATGCGGGGGGGAAATGGAGGTAAGAAGCGGAGAGGGAGAAAGCCAGAAAGGAGAGAGTTAGAGTATATGAAGATGACGAGCAGAGGCTTTGCTGTTGAGCTTTGAGAAGTCCGCCGAAATTCGGAAATGGCGGAAATAACCAAGTAAACTCTATTTATAGTGACGGGCTGGCTTCGTATCTTTTTGTTGGCAGGGTTGAAAAAAAGTTAGCACGCACAACTATTTTTAGGTGATAAATTATAAGTAAAACATCTAATTTGATAGTGACAATGTTAAAGTTACTCTCAATATGGTTAGCAGGAAATTTTTTTTTTTTTTAAAAACAAGGTCACACTTGTTTGAAAGATGTGTAAAACAGGTCAATAAATATGAAAATATAATACTAATAAGGACTAAAGTTTTTATCTTAAAAAAAAAATAAAAAAATTTGAAGTGTTTCTTACTTATAATGTAATACTTTTACATTGAAATGTAAAAATATTACATTTTTCATCAAAAGTATTACACTTTCTGTCAGGGACGGAGCCAGGATTTGTTGGTGTGGGGGGCTATTCACAATTTGAAAGAGAATAATTAAATACATTAATATTCATTTAACATAGTCCAAAATACATCATTATATTATAAAGTCTTGAGGGTAAAATTTCTCCACCAACTTGCAAACATCATCAATTCTAAATGATCAAGAGTCGTGAGCCGTCAGTCCACAAGGAATCACCATTAACCAAAGAGCAAACATTTCTTAAATATGGGTAGTTCACATATAAACATTGTCAGAACCCTTTAAACAAATTCAAATCAAAAGTGTGGATCAATAAGAAAAAAATTCATTAATTTTAAAAAAATGAATCTGGGAAACAAAAAAAGAATAAGAAATATGAAGCCTGTTAGACAATATGTGATTGTGTATGTTCAAGAAGAAGAAATCATATTCTTGGCAAGGCCAGTTGCGAATCAAATGGCAAATTATGCTCTGGAACCGTGTCCACCTTGTAAGGTGGACATTGTTCCAAAACTATTCATAATTATGAATATATAGTTCAAAAGTTATGAACATATAGTTCTATAATTATGAACATAGAGTTGTGAACATAATTATGAACATATAATTCTGTAGTTATGAATATAAAGATTCAATAATTGTGAATATGAAGTTCAAAAATTATGAATATATAGCTTTATATTTATGAATACATAGTTCTGTAATTATGAACATAGAGTTCCGTAATTGTGAATATAAAGTTTAATAATTATGAATATGAAGTTCAAAAATTATGAATATATAACTTTATAATTATGAACATATAGTTCAGTAATTATGAATATAAAATTGTGTCCACAACATAACTATTGGAATCAAATAAGATTTTGAAATCTTAGCCTGAAAGTTTTTGTTTGGAGAATAAAAATACTTTGGTGAGGGGCGAAGGGGCTACAAACAATAATAATATACTACTAATAATTTTTTTTGGAGGGAGGAGGGGGGCCAAGGGCCCAAAGCCCCAATTACCTTGTTCCTCTAAATCTTCTGCCAATACCAGTGTTAATAAAAGAAATTTTCTTTCGGGGGGGGGGGGGGGGGGGGGGGGCTAAGGCCCCCTGTATTTAGCATGTCCGTCCGTCCCTGCTTTCCGTTATAAGTAATATTGTAGTGTTTGTTGCTTATAATAGAAAATGTATTACTTATGAGAAAAAAATGTAATATTTTTAAATAAAAATGTAAAAGTATTATATATATTTTTTTTTATTATTACAAAGGAAAGGGGATACCCATATACTATCTACGCCTACACCAAGGCTCGAACCTAAGACATCCCACATAAGGGGCCAATCGGATACCAGTGGACCACAAGCCACTTGGTGTTTTTTTTTTTTTTTTCAAAAGTATTAACTTGCTCATATAAGTAATAAACATTTTATTCTAGATTAGTATTACATTTTCAGTATAAGTATTACATTTTAATCTTGACCCGACCTATCACACAGACAATGATCTGTAAGACAGTATCACACAAGTTGTTACCTTGTAAACAAGGGTTGAAAAAGAAAGTGTCATTAAGGGTATGTTTGGAAACCCGAAAAATGATTTCTAAAAATCATTTTCCGGGCTTCTAGTGTTTGGCAATGAGGAAAACGTAAGATCAATGGGCAACAATGCATTGGCCAATGGAAAATAGCTAAGATTTTCAGGAAAATGAATTCCTTTTTTTGGGAATTCATTTTCGAACCTTTCTCTAGATTCCAGAATCAAATACCACTCAACAGTCACGGGACATATCAACGGGTTCAATAGAGCCGTTGAACAATCACGTTGGACTTGACGAGTCTATTGAACTCGTTAGAGAGCCCGTTGATGGACCAACTTAATAAGTGTTATGGCTTAAATTCTCACATCAGGGGTGATTCTCATGCAAACCTATCACAGTCATTCATAGCAGTCAAACCTTTATTGTCATTCATTGGAATCAAACGTTTTATAAAAATATCAGTTCTGTCTCTAATATAAGAATCATGAATAGCAGGATTGAAATTGAAAGCAAACCTACCAATTCTTCTTCTTCCAAATATTGTCTACTGAACTAGTGAGTTAAGCCCACGCGGACAACCAACCATCATTATTATGTGCATCATAAGCTAGACAACTGTGTGGACCATAAATAAAAAATACATTATTTGTATACATACAAATATATTATTTGAGTATTGAAAATATATTATTTTGTATACTATCAAATAATGTATAGTACACAAATAACCTACTAAAACACAAAGAGTCAATATCCTATGTCGCTCGACCACAAAGCCTTTCGCCGCATCAAGTGTTATTTGTATTGTTAACTTAACAAAGTTGAGAAACAAAAAGCTAGTCAAATAATTCAACGATTTTTATTTAATACACTATAAACTCAACTATTTTTTTATTCTTTGACGTTTCAAATCAATCAATTTTTTTTAACCCAAAATATTCGAAATGACTACACCATTCTTCATATGAGAATATTAAACCGAATTTATTTCACTTTAAAAATATGAAAAACAGAAAAAAAAAAAAAGTCAAATCAAATTTTTTATAAAAAAAATAAAAATAGCACAATAATCAATAACAAAAATAACATTAACTATTTTCGAAAAAAAATTAACTCAAAATACAATATAGTTCACAGGTAAAGATCTATAAATCAAACCCTTGTCGTACAAATCAAACTACAATAGATGATTATTGGACAAATGTTTTTTGAAAATGCCTGGTAAGGTAAGGTTTTGTCCATGACTTTTAAGGACGTTTGGTTGGAAAAAAAAAAGTAGGTGAGAAAGGAATTATTATTCTGTAAAATATAATAATGTGAAAATTTAAATTACATTATTTGATATGCGAATAGAATGATTAAGAATTGAAATTGAAATAAAATAAAATAAGTAAATAAAGACTAAAAGATGTTATTGTATAATAATAATAATAATAATAATAATAAAAAGTAAAATGGTAATTCACTAAAATGTGAAATTGCAATTCCTTTCATAGTTAAGGGGGAGTTTGAAAGGAATAAAATTACAATTTCATCCTACCAAACACCCTTCATAGTTAAGGGGGAGTTTGAAAGGAATAAAATTACAATTTCATCCTACCAAACACCCTATTAGGGGCACATCAAGTGAGATTTCTTGTTCGATAACCTTGAATTACTTAATTAATAATGCATAATAAAACTGATCAAATATGACTAAATTATGACATTTTTCGCTAGGCATCCTCACTTGTAAAGAAAAGGGGTATAGTCCAAATATCATTTTCATGGGAATTAAATCCATGAATTAAGCAATCAAAAGCATTCGGAGTATACTTAAGACCCTAGTTAAGAAAAAAAGTTCCGTTTGTTGCAGAGGCCGAGACACATTATCATTAAAGCAATCAGCCATAGGCTTGACTCACATAGCAAACTATCGTTTCCTTACATTGAAAACTAAACCTAAAATAATCTAGAGAAAAATAGCAAAAAGAAGTTTTCAGTGATGAACTGCCAAAGTAGCTGTCTGGATAGCAGCAGTAATCCGTAGCATTTTGGACCCTCACAATTCATCCTACAAGATTAGAAAACATTATAAGAGTGGCGCAAAAGCAGTAGTAAAGTAAGTTTTTGAAGGTAATGGCCAGAAGTCTTACATGTGCATCATCTTCCTTGGACTCAGACTTGCTTTCATCTTGTTTTGATTCGGATTTTGAGTCAGCATCATCACCATCTGTGTCGTCAGCATCATCATCTTCATCCTCAGCCTAAAAAGACATGTTTCACAATTCACCCATAAGAACATATTTTTTTCTAAAAAAAAGTGATGTCTCAGCATTTATATTTCCAACTAATGCAAATCCATTTTTCAAATCCAAGTTCCGGGGAAAGGGGTTGGGGTAGTCATGAAGAGATATAAAGAGGGGGTGGGGGTAATATGGAAGTTTTGGAGACTTACATCAGAGTCAGCTGGATCATCCTTGGATTCCTGAATTGAGAATGAAATTAAGTCAAGAAAACCAAGAAAAAGAGAAAAGAAATAGAGAGAACCACCTAAACTCAGTGTCAAAACACATTCTAGTGTAGACATGATGTATAACACTCTGGTGGAAGGGCCGGAAGACTTTTTATAGTATTATTATTATTATTATTTGGCCATAACAGCATGGCGTAATGCATGATCAAGATCTTAAATTCTACAAATGAAAGTATGATCATAAGTGTTGGCAAATGAAAGAACTTCTAAATGAAATGTGAAAGAAAAGGCTCAGATTGTAGTTTAAGATTACCTCCTCTGCTATCTTCTTTTCTGCCTCATCAAATGCAGCCTTCTCACCCTGCAAATTGACATAACAAAATATTGAGAAACACAAATTTCAATTTATTTTCTCTATTCAAAAAAATCTAAGATTAAGAATACATACATCCTTGTTCTTGGCCCATGTCTCCTCAGCCAATTTCTTTGCATACTCGGGATCATCACTTACCAAAACATTGTCAAACAAGGTACCAGATTTCACCTGTAAAAAGCAGCTGATCCCACTTAGCAGATGCATAATATACTTGAGACAAAATGAAAAATGCTATGAGCCATAACACAATAAGAACAGGTAAAGAACATTTTGACCTGCCACAATTCAATGCCAACATACTTCAGATTTGGGAAAACATAGAGATCTGGATCATCTTTGAAGTCTGGTGGTAAAGGGAGTAAGAATATTATATTTCCAACAAATTTATTAAGCAAACAGTCCAAAAACCACAAATATCAGAGAATAGCTTCAAACATACCTGGGTTATCAATCATAGGTGCCTTCCACTTCCCCTTGTAGTTGGGGTTTTTAATTTTCTGAGTCAAGGAGAGGCTAGTTAGAACTTTAGAAAGCATCCTGGTAGAAATAAGTTACTGAAGAGACTCTACAAACCTTTGGCGTCCATGGACCCTTGTACTCAGGGTTGGCAACGGTTGGGGCAGTCCACTCGCCATCCTCTTCATCATCCCAATCCTCAGGCTGCAAAAACATATTTTAAGTTCAGTAATTATGAATTGACATCCCTTTCCATGTCTGTGGTAAAAAGGAATAAATAGAATACACAGTAAATTGGATTATCACCTTCTTAGCATCAAGATCTGGTATCTCCTTGGGGATGTCATCATAACCCTGCAGAAATTCAAAACTTTTGAATCATTTTTCCAACTTCCAACCAAGTAGTTAAAATATCAGCACACAGATAAAGTGAGGAAAAAAGGTTACAGATGCAGACCTCTGGCTTCTTATCTTCAGGATCATCAATGTATTCCTTGTCATCCCAATCTTCAGGCTGTTATACACATGCAGCTCATTAAGTTCATGAATGCAAACACACACCATTCACTAGTAAAAAGGTATGATGTTCAAGAAATTACTTTCTTGGCTTCAGGATCCTTAATTTTCTTTGGTGGAAGCAGATTCCAATCAGTGTATAAGCTACCAGACTGCTTCTCCTCATTGTCAATGAGAATACTATATGTAGCATCAGGGCGGAGAATGAAGGTATAGACATGGGTTAGCTGGTCAGTCTCACATGGAACATCCTTCTTGATCAATTGGTTTGTCCCATTATAGGTAAGAATAGCATGGACTTTTTTGGTGCTGTAGCCACAGATGTCTGGTCCAAACATGATACTGCATTCAGCGAAATATTATTGCAAATCAGTTATAATACAAGGATGGCAAATTTATAGAAAAACAGACAGAACTCTAGTTACAACTGTATCCAGTGTGTAACCTGTAAGGGGTGTCACCGCCAAATTTCTTTTGATCAATGTCACCACTAAGCAGTTTCATGTATCCACCACCACAGTCAAGCTTTTGCTCATGCTTAACTGAAAATTGGAAAACTAGGGTCTTGCCCTTGTTATTAAACTCCGGGAACTCAGCTGAGATGGCATAGAACCTGTAGTCTTCACTGGTCTGAATACCTGCAATGCATTAAAATTTGAAAATTATAACTTAAAAACAGACAGACTCATAACTGAAAAATACCTGAACAGTTAAATGTGACAATCAATCAATTGGCAATTATCAAAGACGAATCCTTACCTTTGTCGTTAGGGTCTCCATTCCATTTACCAGAGGTGTAGTTCCACTCCCCAGCCATATTCTCATCCTTCTTCCAGTCAGACTTGACCCATCTACTCTCCCACCCATCTACAGAATTAAGCAACACAAATAAATTAGTACAGAACATCCTACATATTGACGCAGTTAAAAGAAGCCAACACAATATATGAGAAATCTATTGATGGACAAATAAAGAAGAGTAACAAAAGTGTTTGCAGCTCGCAATGCAGCTACGTAGGCACATTTCAAATTCCTTTTCAAACAAGCCATGCATTAGCATACTTGTACTGATCAGTAGGGTACTAAATTACAATTCTGTTAAATCTGGAAATCAGTTATACGTCCACAATCAGATATTCAACAACATTCAGAGGTTTAAAAAGAAATAAGTATGACATCGTACTCGTTTTATGATATTGCTTCGAAAAGAAATCACTCGGCATTTACAATACACACTAAAGATGTAAAAGCTGGCATATAATTTCTTATAAATCCAAACAATGCGATTAATCATCTATAGTTCACAGATCTACATCGAAACTCAAAAATCGCAATCAGATCAAAACATAAATCATCAATTAAGCCCCGATCCTTCAGAAACTCCGGCGACAAACGAAATTAACTTCTAAAAACTATAAATGCAAATATTCATCAAGCTCTTTTCACCAATTCAATCACATTTCAAAAAATATCACGCAAATATACGCACTGCACTTGTTTGTGTGCATCGTGTGTATCTAAAGGGAGGGAGAAGAAGTTGAAGAATTGTACCGTCAAAGCGCTCCTCGAATATGACTCCCGCGGAGACGAAAGCAACAAGGAGATATAGCTTGGCTAGAGAGAGAAACACCGAATTTAATCTTCTAAGAGCAGCCATGGCTGAAGAGAGAAAATGGACTGAATGAAGAACTGAGAGAGACCCTATTTGTATACGCGAAATATACTTTGGATTATACGTCGTGCTATGGAATCCCGCACTTAACATGTGACGTGTAGATGACGAGGACGTATTGTTATGTGACACGTCAGATAAGAGTGTCATTGAATTGACGTGGCTGATTCTAATTGGTAGTAGCTACACGAAGCGGAGCTAGCCACCAGGACAGCGTTCGTACCTATACTGTTGGACGGTATTGATTAGTGAACTTTTTTTATTAAATTAACTAGTTTTTGGCCCGTGCGATGCACAACATAAAATTTAAGTAATTTTATTGTTGATAATATTTTAAAAATAATAAAATAAAATATTAATTATGAAATAAAAATTCATTCTGAAATGTATTTTTCTTTAACAATACTAAATTGGTTGTTGTATCTAACATCACATACTATTAGCATATATTATAAAGAATTGTGTTATTAGATACCACATGAGATTTTAAAATTTTACATTAAAATAATTATATATATATATATATATATATATATATATATATATATATATATATATATATATATATATACACACACACACACACATTTTTATAAAAATTTAAAAAATTCGGAAAACATTTATTAATATGATTTGCAATTCAGAAATTTAAAAAATAATGAAATTAAATTTTCATTAAGGGAAAATGATTCTCAAAATGATGCAATTTCATTTATTATTACCTTAAAATAATGCAATTTCATTTAGGCGGGAAACTGATGTGGCAAAAAACATTTTGCTATTATATAGAGTAAGATAAGATTTCACCTTACGAGAACTCCTACACAACGAGTAGTCGACTAGACGATAGTTCGATACTATATCCAGTAATGGGGTGTTTGGTTAGATGTAATTGTAATTTTTTTCCTACTTTATTCAATGGCAATGAAAATTACAATGTTTAGTTGAAAGAATTGTAATTTCATTTTTGTAATTCCATAGAATTGCAATTCCCTCGTTTTGTTGAATTGCAATTCAATGTTTTTAAGAAAGGGAAAAAGTAAGCAAATGACAATAGTACCCTTAGTTATTATTATTTTTATTATTACACAAGGACATTTTAGTTTTTTTACCACTTCTTCATTCTCATCCTCAATAATTATATTCTTCCATATAACACTGTAATTTGAATTGCTACATTATTCTCACCTAATTCTTTTTCCATCAAATTACAATTTCTTTCCTACCTAATTCATTCCTCCCAACCAAACACTCCATAAGTATTTCCAAATTCAAGCCTCCAAAGTAGTAATTATAATATTTTAAGTTTAATTTTTTATTAACGTTGTTTATTATTCTTTTTAGTTAACTAGTTATAAATAATTTAAGCTAGTTTATTTTTTGTGATCCTTTATTAATTATGATAACACGGAGGACTTACTAGTAACATACTTTCAGATAATAACTACGAATTTTCTCATAAATCAAAGCATTTTTAACTGTCACATTATTTTTATTAAAATGTAACATAAGAAATGTAATAATTAATAAGTATTTATAAGATTACAAATAAAGGAAGGGAGAATCATAACTCACATATCCAAACAATTGCTAGAGCCAAAGCATGAGTCACCCTATTAACAAAGCACATTACGTGACAAACATATAAGGAAATTTAAACATAAACTAACCTCTAGCCATAATTGTTCTTAGTAGTCCGCCTTGTATTGCTGTGAATTGCCTTAGTTGTTGTTGTAGTTGTTTAGTAAGGTGTTTCCCACTTTCTCACAGATTCAAGAAGATGGTGTATAGAATGTCAAAATGACAATTATCTGTGCAGTGGGAGACTTCTCCTTTTATAGTCTATATGTCATCAATATAGACTTTATAACGGTTACCGTTACAACCGTTAGAACATAAAAGTGTTCCACTTAATGACTAGTAATCTTGCACCATTTATTGTATTTTTTCAAATTGAAAACGTTACAAAATAGAGATACAATAATAAGTATAAGTACTCTGTAATAATCCAATACAATCTTTAGTTATGAGAGGAATAAGGGTCAAATAAGTCACTCAACTGCACACTAAAGTGTAATTAGGCAATCGAACTAAAAAAAAAAATGCAATCGGATCCCTGAACAACACAAATTCATGCAATTAGGTCCAAAATGACCTATTTACCTTAAACTTTGCTGACGTGGCGGTTGCTGATTTTAAAAATAATTTTAAATAAAATAAATAATTAATTTTTTTTAAAAAAATAAAATAAAATAAAAACTGCACTCGTCTCCGGCCGATTTCGTCTCCCTGGCCATGAAGATGAAGAGACCTTCGTATCCTGGACACAGAGAAGAAGCCGGCCGGAGACGGTTCTCCGACCTGCTGTTTTTATTTTATTTTTATTTTTAATTAATTATTTTATTTAGAATTATTTTTTAAATCTGCAACCGTCATAGCAGGTAAACAGGTCATTTTGGACCTAATTGCATGAATTTGTGTTGTTTAAGGATCCAATTACATTTATTTTGAGTTCAATGGTCTAATTGCACTTTGGTGTACAGTTAAATGGCTTATTTGACCTTTATTCCATTATGAGACCAACATATGAATAATCATAAGAATGATGCAAGAGTCCATGTTGAAGAAGAAGTCAATCAGTCTCTAGAACAATGGTTGATAAATCTTGCTCCTTAATCTACAATAAGGTGTCCTTACGTCGAAGTGCTTAAGCTATATAGCATGATCAAAATGGGAGTTCAGCAGACCAATTGTTGCAGCAATAGATTACCCTTAATCCGACAAATCACAAAGCCAAAAACCACATGATGAGATTGTAAGGAATATACTTCTACGAAAAAGGATTATTTCCACAAAAAAAAAAAAAAAAAAAAAAAAAAACAAGCATAAGAAAAAATGAAAGGTTTATGGTTAGTACGAGTTGAGCGAAACACTCTTTCCTTAAAATCTTAGTTGCTCTTCTCAAATATAACGTACTACAGTTTAATATTTGAGTACTCAAACAGTTAAACCCAACGAACTAGAACTAGGGATGAACACATAAATTTGAGGAGAAGATTGCGCATAATTTAGCGAAAGAAAGCTTGGATTTTCAGTGTATAAAAACACCTGCTCAACTTCGATATATATAGGAGAAGAGATGATAAATAACATTATCATAGCACTAAAACTGATAATAAAATCAGTCTGTGTAACCTTCATAACATACAACCATTACTCTGAAAATTAATTCTAAAATTTGAAGCGACCTCACTTCTCTCTCACATAAGTGATTCTTTCTCGAGTGTCCCGCATACTCACACATGTTAACTGGCATTTGAATCACTAAAGCATCAATATGCTAGCCCCATGTTTGACTCACTATTCTAATAAGGAATGATAGGGAGTCCGAGACCCCCCATAGTGACACGCTTTGGTCCATAATTTAGTTGTCCCATTGAACTTAGGTGCCAACTAGGTTGGATATCCACTATAGAACTTTATTTCAATGGCTTTAAACCATTCTCGTGTCAACTTCTCTACAACATTTTTGCTCAACCATTTGGTTAGTCGATCCGCTATATTATCCTTTAACTTTACGTAGTCA
This sequence comes from Ipomoea nil, assembly GCF_001879475.1. Taxonomy (NCBI): domain Eukaryota; kingdom Viridiplantae; phylum Streptophyta; class Magnoliopsida; order Solanales; family Convolvulaceae; genus Ipomoea; species Ipomoea nil. The sequence goes on from NW_017619129.1 coordinate 1,891,924, forward strand.
ACAAAGAAAACATCTGTTGTAAGAAGTTGCTTAATGGCATTATGTCTACGATGTATATGTCTAGACTTAATGGCATTCGTACTATACCAATTGTGGCTTGACTATCGCAATGCACACATATTGGAGGTACAAGTCTTTCCTAACTAGAAATATCCTCTAGAAAATGACGTAGCCATTCAGCCTCTTCGCAGCATTATTTGTCTAAGGCTATCCGCTCATATTCTTTCGTGGATTTGGCTATCACGATTTGTTTTGAGGATTTCCATGAAACAGCTGCACCTGCGAGTGTAAACGCGTAGCTGCTCGTGGACTTAGAATCCTTAATATTAGATATGCAATTAGTGTCATTGTACCCTTCAAGTACAATAGGATATCTTGTATAGTGCAGTCCAAGATCTTGAGTATACGTAAGGTATCTCATAACCTTTATGGTTATTTTTATATTTGTCATTCTAATTGTATGGCAAATGACATATCTATCCCGACTTTTGACGGCTTAGATGGAAGAAACTAACGGGAGGATGACAACATGTCAAATTTTGCAACTCGGAATGTAACTGCGAAAGTTAGGGACTATAAGTGGTGAAACCACCAAACTCGAGAAATCTTGGCAGGTATTTATTCTATTCAGAAAAACATAGATTGAATCCTAGTGAGAGGTTTATTCACTAGCTAAACTAAATATAGAAACTTGTACTAACCTAATTCCTAAGTGTATGTGGAGTCAAATTAAATTCTATAACTCTCCCTAGGGTTTACCGCTAGGGTTCCGGCTTCTTCCTTGGATCGCCGAGGTAGTCACGTACATTCCAGTCCATCTTTACGGCAAAGCGCCGGGCTTCTCTTCTGTTCGTAGCTATGGAATCGACCGGACGACGGGGCGCGGTCGAGGGGTTGGCAAGGCGGTGGGCCGATATGGTCCTTGATGACGAGGAGGAGGCGTACGCACCGGCTGGGGAGGTCGACGCCGGCGGAGCAAAACCGGTGGAGGAGACATGGAGGTTAGTAGGACGTTTTTTTGACAACTAAGATCATTAAGCTTGAGTTTATGAGTCAGGTCATGGCATCTGTATGGCAACCGGTAAAGGGGGTGCAAGTGTCTGAGATTCAGCAAGGTTTGTTTTTGTTCATTTTTCATCATGAGACGAACATACAACATGTTCTTGAAGGTGGACCATGGTCTTTTGAGAATCATACGCTAGTGTGTAGGCAGGTCCGGGATGGTGTAGTCCCTATTATGGTACCACTTGATACTGTTGATATGTGGGTACAAGTCCATGAGCTACCTCTCGGTTACACTTCGGATGTGATTTTGGAGCAGGTCAGGATTTTTTTGGGGACTTTCGTAAAGATTGATGACAGATTTGCAAATTCACCATGGAAGACTTTCTATCGCATTAGGGTTTCGATTCGTGTCTTGAAACCGCTTAAGCGACGTATGAAACAATTGAAACGGGACAAGACCACCTGCTGGGTAAACTTTAAGTATGAAAGGCTGCATAATTTCTGTTTTTTCCGTGGTATGCTTGGACATCTGTATAGGTATTGCTTGAAGGCCCGGGACTCGACTCTAACGGTGGATCAGTATCCCTACACTGATGATCTCCGTGCCGGACAAAGGAGGGGGTCGCGTAAGGTGGGTGCGCCGTGGCTCTTGGATAAAGATGGGAAACCGATGCGGCGGTGGCAACCATGACTTCTGGACTGCCGAGGGGACTGAGCGATGCTTCCGCGGCATGCTCGGATCCTGGCCGGCGGGGGCCCGAGCCGGTTATGGTGGCGGCGATGAAGAGGAGGCGGGAAGGCGGTGAGAATGATATGCATGGGGGTGAGGATGATCAGGATGTAACAATGGCAGAAATCTAAAAAAACTTGTTTGTGGCGAGTTCTGGATCTCAGGCCCGCCCATCATCATGAGTACCCTAAGCTGGAACTGTCGTGGCTTGGGCAATCCACGAACAGTTCACGAAGTCAGTGACCTTGTGTCACGTAAGAAGCCTGATTTTGTTTTTCTCATGGAAACTAAGGTTGGCAGGAGTCATGCTGAGCGCATTCGTGTCAGTCTTGGTTTTGATGGTTTTTTTTATGTTGATAATGATGGTTTGAGTGGTGGTTTAGCTTTGCTATAGAGAAAGAATATTACGGCAAGACTTATGAGTTTTTCGAAGAATCATATCGATGTGGAGGTTAGTATAGCTGGTTTCCCGAATTGGCGTATGACATGTTACTACGGGTTCCCGGAACGTCATAGGCGTTATGAGGCATGGGAGTTGATTAAATCGCTGGCATCACGATCTAGCCTACCATGGGTTATGATTGGCGATTTTAATGAACTCATGTATTAGTATGAGAAGAGAGGGGGAAACCTACATCCTGATAATCTCATACGCGATTTTGGGGATGTTATTGAGCAATGTGGGTTATCTCAGCTGCTAATGAATGGCTACCAATTCACATGCGAAAAGGGAAAGGGAACAGCTAACTGGATTGGTGTGGTATTGTGCAAGAAGCCTATGTGACAAATATACTAACAAGAAAGTCGAATCACTTTGCTTTGTTCCTGGGAATTCGTGAAAGTCGTGGCAGGCCAGGAAGGAGGGGTTTTCGTTTTGAAATGGCTTGGATATATGATGAAGGATGCAGGAAGGTGGTGGAGGAGTCATGGGAACATGAGAGGGATAGGGGCCTTGTATTCTCCATTGTGGTAATCGCCTCTTACGACCGGGGGGGGGGGGGGGGGTGGAGGGGGGTAGATCGGTTCAATAAGTTCGGTGAGCGCATTTTGACTCTTCGGAAGGAGCAGTTAGGCCTACGGGGACGTAGGGACCCAGTCTCTTTGGCTGAGTTCCAATGTCTAGAAGGAATGCTGACTAATATGGAGGCACAAGAAGATGCTTACTGGAAACAAGAGCCAAGCAACACTGGCTAAAAAATGCCGATGCCAACACGACTTGTTACCACAGGTATGCATCTCACTGTAGGAAGAAAAATACTCTGTCTAGACTTATGAATGATAATGGGAAGTGGGTGGAAGGGAGTGCAATGACAAGCGTTATAATTGATTATTTTGATAAGATTTTTTGCTCTGGAAATCCTGTCCCTGGGGAATCGTTGTTCTAGAAAATAACGCCTAGGGTCACTCAAGCTCGGAATGAGAATTTATTGCGACCTTTTTGTGATTGATGAAGTTAAGAGTGCCCTATTTGCAATGTTTCCTGATAAAGCTCCAGGCCCTGATGGAATGAATCCGGGTTTTTATCAGCACTTCTGGGATGTGGTAGGGGGATGTTTCGGATTTTATACTAAATTGCTTAAATTCATACTCTTTTCCCCCTGGTTTAAATGATACGGATGTTGTGTTAATCCCAAAGAAGAATATGCCCGAATTGGTTACGGATTTAAGGCCTATAGCTTTGAGTAATGTGGTATACAGGATTATGGCTAAAATGATCACTAACAGAATGAAGCCTATGATGGGGAATATTATATCGGACTCGCAGAGTGCTTTCATGCCTGATAGGCTCATTACTGACAATATTTTAATAGCTGCAGAGGTGGGGCATTATTTGAATAGGAAGCAATGTGGAGTTGTTGGCTGGGGAGCTCTTAAGTTAGATATGGCCAAAGCTTATGACTGTATGGAGTGGCCTTTCCTACAAGGAATGCTTGTAGCTCTGGGGTTTGATGAAACATGGATTAAACTCATTATGTTGTGTGTTTCTTCTGTATCCTATAGTTTTTTGATTAATGGATCACGCACTGGCTCCCTCACACCCACACGTGTGCTACGGCAGGGAAATCCCCTATCTCCCTATCTATTTATTATCTGTGCGGAAGGACTATCTTTGTATTGCAACAGGCGCAGAATGATGGTTTGATTCATGGGTGCAGAGTTGCTAGAGGTGATCCCCCAATCTCTCATTTATTTTTTGCAGATGATAGTCTTCTATTTTTTTAAGGCTAATAGGCACGAGGCCACTGAGATAAAAAATGCATGTCAACATATGAGGCTTTCTCTGGGCAGGTGGTCAACTATCATAAGTCTAGTATATGTTATAACAGGATTACGAGTACAGAGGACAGGGATGAGGTGGCACAAATATTACAGGTCACTCAGGCTCCTAATTTTGGGAAATATATGGGCCTACCCTCATTCGTGGGAAGGAATAAGAGAGCAGCATTTGCATATATTGAGGATAAAATAAAGCAGAGGATTGGTTCCTGGAGTAAAAAGTTGCTATCGCAAAGAGGTAAGGAAATCCTATTAAAAAGTGTGGCTCAAGCAATGCCTACCTTTTCAATGGGAGTTTTTTTGCTACCTATATCTGTCTGAACGGCTATTGAACGAACAATGAATAGATATTGGTGGGGGGACAGGAACTGACCGTGGTATTCATTGGAAGGCATGGGACAAGTTGTGTATCCCAAAGAAGACTGGGGGATAGGGCTGTTAACGAACCGAACATAAACAAACGAAGGTTGTTCGTGTTCGTTTATTAAGAATTTTGAAGTGTTCGTGTTCGTGTTCGTTTGTTAAGGTTTTTGAAAATTCTGTTCGTGTTCGTTTGTTAAGCATTCATTAGTGTTTGTTAACGTTCACGAACACGTTCACGAACGTGTTCGTTTACGTTAACGAACATGTTCGAACACGTTCACGAACGTGTTCGTTAACGTTAACAAACACGTTCACAAACATGTTTGTTAACAAGCATGTTCACGAACATGTTGGTTTACGTTCATTAACATGTTCGTGAACCTTTAATAACCAAACACCTCACATATTCATGACCACAATTCGATCATGAACAACAAATAATCTATGTTCAAGAAATAATCAACGTTCATGATCACAATATAATCTATGTATATATATGTTTGTGAACATGTTCGTGAACATTATTAAACCAACACAAAACGAGCTTGTTCACGAACATTATTAAACGAACACAAACGAGTTTGTTCACGAACATTATTAAACGAACACAAACGAGCTTGTTCACAATCTCTTAGGAAACGAGCATACAACTATTCAAGCTCTGTTCGTTTATCAACCGAGCTCTAAATTTTGTTTGTTAATGGTTTGTTTACCTTAACAAACGAACATAAACGAACGCTCACTGAACACGAACACGAGTAGTTTGCCGAAAGCTCTGTTCGCTAACACCCATACTGGGGGACTGGTATTTAAGGATCTAAGAGCTTTTAATCTGGCAATGTTAGGTAAGCAGGCATGGCGGATGCTAACTAATGCTGACTCATTGGTATCTTGTGTTTATCGGGCCAGATATTATCCCAAACATACCTTTTATGAGGCAGGGCTGGGGAATAATCTCAATTTTTGTTGGCGCAGTATTATGGCAGCTAAGGAACTGGTCTATGGGGGAGTAAGGCGGGAACTGGTCTGTGGGGGAGTAAGGCGGCGTATTGGGACTGGAAATTCAACGCTAATCTGGGAGCACCCGTGGCTCCAGGATGAATTGGATCCTATGATCCATAATGAGATGTCACCCCAATTATCAGGAGCTAAAGTAAGTGGATTGATTGATCCGGATACTGGAACCTGGGACCACCATATTCTCTCAGATATTTTCCAACCAAGTGACATACCCCGTATTCTAAAAATACCAGTATCTCTGGAATATGATGATGATTGGTATTAGCATGGCGATCTTAAGGGTACCTACTCAGTTAAGGATGGCTACAAGCGTATTGTAGGAAATTATACGAGTAGTAATGATGGGCCATTTAATAAATGGCTCGCTTTATGGAGATTAAAAATTCCCCCAAAATGGAAGACATTTTTATGGATGTCAGACTCTACACTGCTATCTATCCTCAATAAGACCCCACCTCAGATCATACATCGGCTATGCCGTTGATGCTTGCAAGACTTGCATATCTACTTTTGATTTTTGCTCAGTTAATTTTATTCCTAGATCTCAGAATTTATTAGCTCATACCTTAGCCTCTACAGTTTCAGAACAGTTTACAGCTTTGTATTGGGACTCAGTCCCCCCTGACTCTATTCTGGTTTATCTATAAAATAACCGCGTATGGTTGCCTTCAAAAAAAAATTCCTAAGTGTATGTGAGAAATTGGTATCTAATGTAAATGTCGCTCTTGTGTGCAAGCATGTAATTAAACTGTACAGATTCTACTATTGTAGCAAACCAAATTCGACCAATTAAGGACAAATTAAACAATATAAAGTCCCCTCCTTTCAAAAAAATATAAAGTTCCCTAGAAAATCAACAACTCTCGTGTGATGCCTAAGTTAACACTACTCTCGAGTGCAATTAACAAACAAGAATCAAATACAACTTGATCACCATTCTATGCAATTAATAATTAAACCACACAAACACAACACTTAAAGATTATTCTAATCCGGCCCATTGCAAATAACAACAACAACAACAACATCAACAACAACAACAACAACAACAATAATAATAATAATAATAATAATAATAATAATAATAATAATAATTTACATCTACATCTACAAACCTAATAAGAGCCAATAACGGAAACTAAAAAATATTGGTGTAATTGTTTGATGAAATGAATGGTTCATATTATTTTGATTTTAAACCAGTTTGGCTGGCGTGAGTGGTCGTGCATTCTCGTCCTTAAGAGATGTCGGGAGTTCGAAACCCTCTTGTATGGAAAAATCAATATGGTAAATACTTTGCCCCTTAATTATTGGGTCGGCTTGGTGCGAACGGAGATTAGTCGGTGCCTCCTACAATTAGGACTGTTCAGGACTCCTACAATTAGGACTGTTCAGGACACCTCATGGTCTGACAAAAAAATATATTATTTTGATTTTAGTATCTTTTATTATTTTTCCTACTTTATCCTCTATTATATCATTTACTTTTCTTAAATACCCATGTATTCTGTCAGTATAAACTTTAGTAACGGAATATTCCATTAACTATTTATTATTCTTAACATACTCATTGATTTTCATAAGGTCTTAGGTTTGAACCACATCCCAATCAAAATTGACATAATTGTTAAACATATACTATGAATAGGTTATATTATATTAAAAAACATACAATATAAAATTTAACTTTGGTCAATTAATTAGAATCGCACATTAGGCATTGATGAAACAGTACACATAATTTACAATATATATGGTGTATGGGAAAGAGATGGTGAGTAACGGGTGTAAATTTGTCGTTCCGCAAGGGATTGGGACTATGGCACGTACTTGAGTGACAACTAAAATTCTAGGCACCAAAGTATTGGAACCCACAAGAATCCAAGCAAATTCAAATTCATGGTTGGGTAATGTCAACAATTAAAGGCTAAAAATCTAGTTGAGACAAAGTAATTTAAACACAAGTAAACACAATGATTAAAGATGGGCTCAAATTAGGGGATGTTGCCTTCTAGATGCTTTAACAACTTAGGGATTAGGGGAGAACATCAACCAAGGGAACATAAGGGCAAAGCACATAAAAATCCTAGCTTAAAGCCATTTTCATAAGCTAATAAACAAGGATTAGAGCAAGGATTGCCCCACTTTCATGGTGTATCAAATCCTAGCTCTCAAAGCACATAAGCATTTAGGCCCCCAATTCTTCCCTATTTTCATAGAAAGAAAATGGGTTTAGAGAAAGGAGAGGCTTAAATTCTTCCCCCAACTTTCATTGTAGAGAAAAACTATCCAAAAGCAAGTTAATAAGAGTTACGTACCAAATATTAACAAGATTCAACATAAATCCTTCACAAACAAATGAACCCTAGGTTAGATATCTTCCCCCTTATGCAATAATCACCTATTTAGCATCTAGGTTGGCAACATCACCCTAATCCAAGCCCAAAAACGAACTACTCACACTTCATAAACATAAATAAAAACAAAGCACAAGAAAGTATCATAAACATTGCACAAAAGCTTAAAAAGAAGAGTAAGAAACTTCTCTATTGAAGATGAAGATTTTGTGGTTGAATCCTACTCCAATCCGTGATTACAAGCTTGGAAGATGAGTTTGAGATGTAATACTAGACTAATCTAAGCTAAGGAAATGAAAGGAAGTGAAATGGAATGAGTTTTTGCTCTCTAGGGTTCTAACTTCTCTAAAAAAAAAAACAGAACAAAAGGTATTAAAAAGCTGTCAAATTTCCGCGCAACGACATGGCCAGGCACACGGCCGTGTCCCCGGCCGTGTCCAATTTTCAGCCAAAATCTGAGGCATTCTGCCTCAGATTGGCACGGCCGTGCCAAATTTCTTCAGACATGGCCATGTGCTGACACGGCCATGTACACGGCCATGTCAGTGGCCATGTCAGTTGTCCTGAATCCATTTTTTAAATGTTGCTCCAATTCTCCATTCTTTCTTGCACTGCTTCCTTGACTCCAAAATAGACTTGAAATGCTCCAAAGTGCTCCATTCTTTACTCATTGTGAATAATTGTACCTAAGAAAATAAATCACACAAATGAGTCTCAATTAACACTTAGTTAATGGCACTTTATGTACAAAATGGACTTAAAACATGGGGTTAAAAGAAGTCAAGAATAAGTGTTATCAATATACTCAACACAGATGAAAAACTATGTCTATTATCACTATCTTTTTGAGTAATGAGGATTTGGTTATATTTTTGAAGGTGCACTGTGCCAAGAAACTAAAATTGCAATGAAGCACACCATAGGACTAGATTAAATCAAGAATGCATTTCTAGCGGAAGTGGCAACAAGAGGAAGCATAGATCATGCCAATTAATAGGATTGTTTGTTGCAACAATTATAAAATGGTACTATCTAGTGAGAGTGTTTCCCTCTAAAACTGTTATTGCATCAATTAATTTTATAAAAAAATTATGCCACACGTCATAGTGGTGTTGGAAAAGAAAATAATATTTCTAACTTGAATCTTGTGGTACAAAGAGAGACGTGAAGGAGGTTTATTGGTGGGAGGCATTCGGAGGAGGAGGTGACTGCTGTCTGATTATGCATTCTTGAAATATTTACTTTTATGAAAAATTTAATAATTTTGCATTAATATACACTAGTATTTTCGCCTATGCGATGCACGGAATGGATTTGTTGTAATATATTATGAATATTTGGATCAATATAAGATTATTTAAATTAGAACATCAAATATTATATAGTGCTATTAAATATGTGGTTTGGATCATTTATGTGTTTTGATGTTTCATTGCTTGAATTTGAGCATATAATTGCACAAATTATAGATAATGTGTAAATGTACGCATGCGGTGCTATAACTTTGGAGATTTTATTTATCATTGTTTAATATTTTTTTTTATAAATTAGGCAAATGTGCTCGTTCTCTAGCAACACAGCTATCTTAATTCATTTGTATGGAAGATATATTTTTTTGTCTAGATACATAGCAATTTTGTCATTTAAAAAGACATAATATCAACGATTATATTTACACATTATTGAAACTTTTTTGTAGACGACATTGGTAGTAGCAACACAATCTTGTCCATCATCGTCTAGAGCTAACACCTTCAGTCCATCAGGATTGGTGACTCGGGTGAAAATATATAATGATAGAATATTAGTGAATTAGCGATCCTTTTATATTTTAAGTCAAGAGTAAATACTCAAAAGAGTAAATACCCAAAATGGTCCATCGACTATAGCTAAATTCACAAATTGGTCCTCGACTTTCAATTTCAATCAATTAAGTCCTTAACTTTGTAATTTTAACACAATTTGGTCCTCTGTCTATTTGACCGTTTGTTGACTGTGATTTTTGAGGATATATATGTACTTTCATGATCCATAGTCGGTTTTTTAAGGTTCCGGTTACATTTCCAGACCGCACTGTTACATTCGAATCCACTGCCGAAAGCAATCTACCAAATTCGGTCGCCTTTCTTCATCCTCCCTTTGGATTCAATGTAGTTGAGTTCGTACCAGAGCGAAGAAGACGATGTGTTTCTGAACCGGTGCAACGTCATCCTGGAGGCCTCCACATGCTCTGACGAGAGCTAAAGGTTCTTCTGGAGATCGTCGATCATGGTCAAATAGATGGAGGACCAAATAGTGTCAAAATTGCGAAGTTAAGGACTTAATTGGTTGAAATTAAAGTCAAGGACCAATTTGTGAATTTAGCTATAGTCGAGGGACCATTTTGGGTATTTACTCTACTCAAAATGGTCCATCAACTATAGCTAAATTCACAAATTAGTCCTTGACTATTGATTTTAACCAATTAAGTCCTTAACTTTCCAATTTTGACCCAATTAAGTCCTCCGTCTATTTGACTATTTGTTGACTGTGATATCTAAGGATATATATGTAATTTTATGTGATGGTCCTATGCTTTTCTGGCCTAAAGCTCTCCATTGTTTTTGTTTTTTAATTGGGGTTGTCTGTTGAGAGAGAGACCCGAGGTTGTCTTTTTTATTCTTTCTTTGGCTTTTAAGTTAAACACACAAAGATAAATAAGAAACCGTCAAATTTTGATTTGAAGGATCCGAGTCGACGATATCCGCCTTGGAGTGGGAGCTCAAGAACACAGTGTAACAAACCAAAATTTTATTTTATAAATCTAATTTTAAGAAATTTCAAAATAGCCATTTTCATTCTATTAAAAATTTTTGCGATCAATTAGTGTTTGAATAAATTATTTTTATCACATTTTAAATTAATTCGACACCAAAATTTATTTTATTCGAAATTCCTAAAATTTCGGGTACTTCGCATACCAAGTTTTAAATCGAGAAATTTATCTGAGTGAGATCGGGAGAATTCAAAAAGATTTTAAACAAGGGTTCATCTAAATAGCTTTTTGAGAAAATTCATTTTCAACCGCAAAGTATTTAAAGTTAGTATTTCTAGCCCATGGTCCATGAAGCATGGTAGACCACAAACCATCCAAAACTTGTCTGATTCCATCTTCTAGCCTAACTATTTACCCTTTTGCCCTCCACCAATCATGAGTATTTCTCGTAGGGTTTTGGACCCTATATAACACCACTTTTGCCTTGTGTTTTTCCTGATCTCCTCCCTCACTTCTCCACTCTTGATCTCTGTTAAAAGATAGAAGCAAACACAGTAAGTTTTAGCATTCTTTTCCTCCATTCATTTTCCATCCTAAGGTTCCCTTTCCTCAACCTCTGAGTTTTTAGGCATGGCTTGTGTTGTTGTTTGAGGTGTCTAGGTGGTGAATGGAATGGTGTATGAGTAGAGAGGGGGTTGAGATACAAGCAAGAAGAAAGAGGCAACAAGAGGTATAACCCCATGGATTCCTTCTTGAAATTTGGCTCTGCGAAGCCTTGTTATTAAGTAGAAATGAGTAAAAACCATGGTTGCAAAAATCGCGCCTAGGCGCCCGGCCGCCGCCGCGAAGAAGGCCGGAATCGACCTCCTCCGCGGCCGGCCGGCTAGGCGGTCTAGGCGGCCGCCTAGACCACCTAGCCGGCTGAACCTGCGCTTTATTATTATTATTATTATTATTATTATTATTATTATTATTATTATTATTATTATTATTATTATTATTATTATTATTATTATTATTATTATTATTATTATTTTTGGCGTTTTAAAATTGCCAAAACTTCGGGAATGCATAACTTTTGACTCGGTTGTCCGTTTTAGACATTTTTTTTTTCAAATCGCGTATTTTTTCGAGATCTATCCACTGCTGCCAAAGGCGGTTTGGTCCACTAATTTCTCAAAAAAAATGCTTCTTTAGCTCTTAATTTTAATTTTTTTATGTATTTAGATGGTTTAAACAATCTTTTGAACACTTTTACAACCACTTTCGTAAATAGTTTCTAAGAAATAACTATGGAAACCTTATGTTTTATTACTAAATTTTAAAAAAATTTAATTTTTAATTTTATTTTAATTAAAAAAAATTTAAAAAAAAAATCGGCGCCTAGGCGCCCCCTTGCCGCCTAGGGGGCGCCTAACGTGTTTTGCAACATTGGTAAAAACTATGAGATTTTGTTGTGTTTATGCTTAGAAGTGATCTAGTATTTGTTTGTGAGTTGTTGTGAATGTTTTGGACTTGTTTGGATTGAGATTGCAGAAGAAAAAACATGTTGGTGCACACACAGAGTGCACCAGATCAGACCAGCGGCCCTAGTCGTGGCCCATTAGGAGGGCCACCGGCTAGAGCCGTGGTTACACGGGTCTAGGGCACGGCCCTAGAGGAGGGCCGCCGCCTAGACCCGATGGTGTAACGGGGTACATGGGGCGGCTCTTGAGGAGTCCCGCCCCAGGTCCCTGAGTTTGATTCTGAGGAGATTTTGTGCAGTGGCCGGGCCTTTGTGGCTCAGCTACGTATCGTTTCGGGCCGAGTGTTTCGGGCCTTTGTGCCTCGGCTCTTCGGGATCGTCTCCACGCACGTTTTGACTTTGATTTCGTGGAATTTGGATACAAATTGAGTAAGTTATGAAGGAATTGTGAAGAATTTGCTACAAGTATAATTTTGGCTAAGTTCACCTTGAACAAGAAATACTTGATAATGTGATCTGTTGATATTTTTGTGTTGAGTAGAGAAGCATGACTCTTTGAGAATATGATTTATTATGAAAGCATGACTAGATTATGATATTTGATCAATGAGATTTGAAGCATATTTTGTTGTTAGAAATGTATAGAATTTGCTATATTGCAAACCGAGCATGATGCTATATTCTTGAGTACTTCATGTTATTTTATACATGGTTTAGAAGCATGTTATAGAGTATTTGGCATCTCACATATGTCATATTTCAAAAATGCATTAGGGGCCAACGTGAGCCCAAGAAATATTTTCAAAAATCATAAGCATGTGACATATCATTCTTTGATGCATTGAGAAGTAATAGAGTTGTTGCATGCATGAGAGATATATTCATGTATTATCTATATCGGTGGGGTTTTGGAGGATCCCGTTTGGACTATGTCCTCTCGGATAATTATTATAGACATTGCGGTCCTAGTATATTAACGCGGCGTGTTCCCACGTTACGAGGTTGGAAACTGCCCGCCAGGCTTGGAATCCTGGTCAGGGGGTGTGCACACTTAAAGTTCGATACCTGATTCCACAGCGCGAGAACCACGAGATTGGTTCCGTAGATGGTAGGAGATATTGGGTCGGACTTACGCCGTTCCCGATGGGGCAATTCACGCTACGGTGAAAGCCTGAGCCGTCTATGAGCGAGAAGAAAAGAAAGTGAGTCAATAGAGACTCAAGAGAAAGAAAGCGAGTCAAGAGAGACTCAAAGAAAGAAAGTGAGTCAAGAGAGACTCAAGAGAAAGAAAGTGAGTCAAGAGAGACTCAAGAGAAAGAAAGCGAGTCAAGAGAGACTCAAAAGTAAGAAAGAAAGAAAGAGACCTCTACAGAAAGTACTCTATTTTTATACAGAGTGTATGAGTGTATATATATATATATAAGTGTATATATATATATATATATATATATATATATATATATATATATATATATATATATATATATATATATATATATATATATATATATATATATAGTATTGCACAATATTGCATACGAGTATGATTATAGTATTGCACGAGATTGCATATGAATATGATGTATAGCATTGCACGAGATTGCATATGATTATGATGAATAGTGTTGCACAAGATTGAATTTGAGTAGAATATTGCATGAGATTACATAATGAGAATGTTGATTTAAGATTGTTTATCGAGCATGATTATTTTGTTATATTTGAAGCCTTGTATATCAAGTTTATGTGATGAGTATGTGAGAGCATAAGAATACCTGTTATATTGTGTATTAGTATGATCCTAACTGTAAGCATGAGTTGCTTGTTAATGTAATTGAAGTGTTTATATGTTGAAGTATCTAAGTGTTCAGTCTTATATGTTTATAAGCATGCCAGTTGATATTATACGTTGCAAGCATTTAGTAAGTATGTGATAGATCTGAAGATGATTGAGATAAGTTTGTTGTTTCCAAGAGAAATCAAATGTTTCCAAACTATATCTATAATGCTTTACAGTGTTGAGTGTGGTTATACTTAGCTTCGTGCTAACGGGTGTTTTCCTATTTGTCTATGTATTGTTTGCAAAACCCCTTTCAGGTGGGCCCAGCAGTGAGAAGAGATCGAGTTAGATTAGTCTCGTAGTTTGAGATGTCTAAAACTCTAGATATGTTGATGACTTTGTTTTCGGATTTTAGACTCATGGTTGTTATTATGGATTTGATGATGATGTAGACTTTTGGGGTGACTTTTCCCCTTACGTTTTTAATATTTATTATGGATGCCAGATATTTATGTTATTTCTAGTATTACCCCTTAGCCTGTGCAATCACCACAGAGTGGTGGTTGTGGCGGTGACATTCCCACTAGTTATCTTTTTAGTTTTATTTTCCGCTGCTTAGTTTATGTTAATTGGTTGAAATCAAAAGTCGAGGACAAATTTATGAATTTAGCTATAGTCGAGGGACCATTTTGGGTACTTACTCTTAAGTCAATTAGTAATATCAGATTAATTTTCAGCCAATTATTCTTTTTTATTTTTAGTCAATTAGTAAATTAGAATATCATATGCAGTGATATTTTTACCTAATTTCGGTTCCATTTTTTTTTTTTTTGATGATGTAGAATATTATTATTGAAATATTTCCGTCTAATTTTAGTTTCCGTTCAATTTTTAAATTAAAATGCAATGATCTAACTATTTATTTTTTCATATTAGTCAATTATGGATCATTTTTTTTATTTGCAGTCAATTATTAGTATTCATTTCTTTTTATATTTTCAGTCAATTAGTAATATCATATGCATTTTTAGCCAATTATTCTTTTCTATTTTCAGGTAATTAGCCAATTAGAATATCAGATGCAATGATATTTTTACGCAATTTTCGTTCAATTTTTAATTGATGATGTAGAATATTATTATTGAAATATTTTTGTTTCATTTTTAATTTTCGTTGCATTTTTAATTACCTTTACTTTTGTTTAAAATATGCATTACTATTGATTATGTAAAATATTATTATTGAAATATTTCTGTTCCAATTTTAATTTTCATTCCATTGTTTAAAATTGTGAAAGATTTATGACACAATTGTGATTTGATTGATTATACTGTATAATATTATTGTTTAAAATCAATGATCTGGCCATTTTCTTTTCCATTTTAGTCAATTATGAATCATTTTTTATTTTCAGTCAATTATTAATATTCATTTCTTTTTACAATTAACCTAATTTATGTTCCTTTTTTCATTTTTAATTTTTAGTCAATTATTAATATTCATTTCTTTTTTCAATTTACCTCATTTCCATTCCATTTTTAGTTGATGATGTAGAATATTATTGTGAAATATTTTTCTTCCTTTTTTTTTTTATTTACATTCTTTTTTTAATTTATTTACTATTGTCTGGAGGAGAAATCTAGTAAATATGATTTGATATTTAGTTACAGTATAGATTAGTATGACATACACTTATGTTCAAAAAAAATCTCTCATTTGACCTTTCGTCTTCTTCGTCAGTTCTCTCTCTCTCTCGAAGAATGTCGACGCTTCATTCTATACACACGATTCTTTTAATGATTTTACCCTTATTTTGATAGTTTTTTCTTTCATTTGTGATTAAAAGTTCTAGTTTCGAAAGCTCACCCACTCGCAAAGCACCGATCTACAAAAAAAAATAAGTTTTTATCTCCATTTGATATGTTTCAAAATTCAATTATATATATATATATATATATATTGTATTTAAAAAATCAACACATTACAAAAATCAGTTTTTGATATTTCAAATGTGATCTCTATTACTATATATATTGCGTTTTTAATTTTATAATATGTTAATTTTAGGATTACTTTCTCAAAGTCAGAGAATGAATACATGAACTGATATTTGAACGTTTTAGCAATTGCTCTTCTAGGTCAATTCATTGTTTATTTTGAAGTGAATATAAAATACAAAAAATTAAAACAAAACATATGGTCGTTACATATACGGTAATTTATTTTTGATTTAGATTTATTCATTCTTATAACTCAAACACATGTTATCTTCAAAAAAAAAAAACAAAAAACAAAAAACAAAAAACAAAAACAAAAACAAAAACAAAAAAAAAAACTAAAACACATGAATATTTTCTTCATTTATGTAAAATGTTCAAAACAATGCTATGGTTACGGTTTTGATCCTCTTTTAGGGTAATTTTAAAAAAAAAAAAATTCCATTCGGTTTTTATCCTCTTTTAGGGTAATTTTAAACCAAATTTCCATTATAATCAATGACTCTTATTCATAAGGAATATCAACATTTCCCTAAGAAATAGGTGGAAAAGATGAATGTTAGAAAGTGGAAAAAAAAAAGTTATATAGATAAAAAATCAGATTAATAGCATTTTATAATACAATTACCTCACTGTTCTTTTGGAATGAAGTCCCTGCTGCCATTCCCGCTTCATCCGAACACTCCCAGTCCCATACCATAGGAAAAAGGGAACATCACCTATTGTGTACAGGCACCCTTACAACCAAATTTATTTGCTCTCTCCAGTCATTTTCTATTACATTTAACACACTACGTAAGACCTGCATCATGAACAGTTAATTTCTTATTGCATCTTGTGGACTTGCACGAAATATAATACAATTCACAGTGATTTCAATACCAACTATACTGGCAGGAACATAAAAATCCCCCACCTACAAATTTTGGTCAGTTAATATGATACAATAATAACTAAATAAAATTAAAATAACCTCTTATCGGCTATACAGATCTTCAATAGTGCTTATAACGACATCACCACTGGTAAAATCATAAATACCAGTTTATTGAGAAAGCATAAATGCAATACTAATACTGCAAACATGAGCGTTTTCAGCATAGATGTATTGAGTAGGTATTGTAACTTTGCGTGAGCTCTGCACAATATATTAACATTGCAAACCATATTTAAGTAGGCTTATATAGGCTGCAATATGGCGGAGACCAAAGTGTTCTATAATATTACCAATTATATTATAGAATAGTATACATAATATTAGCAATTAATATAATATAATACCATACATAATATTCACGTATGCAATATCATAAATATACAATATTACCAATTAATGCATTTTAATTAATTTTCATTAAACATTTACTTACCAAATAAGATTTATTAATGGTGTAATATACAATAATAATATAACCATAATTACCAGGACTATGTGGTCTAATGGTACCCGGTTGGACTTCCATTTGGAAGATTATGAGATCGAGCCTCAGTAGAGGCGTTATTGGTTCTTTGTGTTTCAGTAGGTTGAGAAAGTATATGAACAGATACTACAGTGTAATAGAGTCAATAACTTTCAAAAAAATATTATTCTATGAAATATTTTCTTCTATTCTATATTCTTCTAGAAGTTCTATTACCATCATTAATTATTTCATATATATATATATATATATATATATATATATATATATATATATATATATATAAATCAAGATATCAAATTATATACTTTAATAAATTTTAAAACACTAATTTAAAAATACACATTAGACATTGAATTATTAACATAATGTGCATGTGTAACTAGTAATATTATGAAATTGAGTTTGGTTGTCGGTTTAAAAAAGAAGAGGACATGATGTGTATCTAGAAGTTTCTTGAGTGTATTTAAAATGGAAATCACGTGATAGTGATCCAACTAATCAATGAAGCGTGACGAGTAAGTGATAACCATACATGCAATGATGCTATTGTTGTTGTGCGATCTTTCTGGAAAACAACTTTTGCGTGACAGACAAATAAGACGTCGTCCCGGCGCGACCTGATTTAGATGCAGCGGTAGCTTCCTTTTTCTTTACATTTTCGTTGTTATTATTTAAGATTTAAGAATGTGTATTAAATAAAATTTATTATCATGTGATAATTCATAAATCATATAAAAATATTAATTGTATTAAAAAATACTATGCATCTATATCTTCCTTTTGATTTTTATATAAGATATATTTCCCAAGGTCCAAATTTGAATACAATGACGACAATGTTAATCGTTATTTTTTAATGGTATATATTACTTATAACTAGTATTTTCACCCGTGCGATGCACGGAATGGAATTGTTGTAATATATTAAGAATATTTATATCGATATATAATTATTTAAGAATTAATTTCACCAGAAGTCGCTTATCTTTTCTGACAATTCCAAATTTAATCATAGATTATAGTTATTAATTATTACAATTTATTCTATGTTATAACTCTTACCTTAATATTCTTACTATTATTATTAAAACTTAATTACTTTTAGATATTATTATTACCACTTATATTATTATTATTATTATTATATTATTATTATTATTAGTTTCTTTTCAAGTTCTGTTAGTATATAATGGCCGTGAGGCACAATAATAATATAACCATAATTAAATATTCTAGTATTGTATTCCGCGAGTCACAATAATAATATAACAATAATTAAATATTCTTCAATTCTATATTCTTCTAGGATTTCTATTACCAACATTAATTATTCTCTAATTTACCATAATTAAATAATTTGATCAATTATAAAGAGAGATTATTAAATAATGCACGAGAAAATTTTTTAATTAAGAATTTTAAAAATTCATTAATAAAACATAAGGTTCTCATAGTTTTTTCTTAGAAACTATTCAATAAAGCATTTTTTTTATAAATTGGTGGGCTAAAACGCCTACGGCAGTTTGCGGTGGATAGGTTTTGAAAAAATACGCGATTTCTAAAAAACATTTGTCCAAAACGGATAACCGAGTCAAAAGTTATGCCTTGCCGAACTTTTGACACTTAACAACTTAAAAAAAAAAAATAATTAATCGCCGGTTCTGCCGGCGAGGCGGCCGCAGAGGAGGACGATTCCGGCCTTGCTCGCCGCGGCCAGCTGTGCGATTTTTGAAACACTGATATATAGAATAGATATAGATTAGAATATGAATAGTATTACACAATTTTATAATATTAGAATACAATTTTAACCCATAATTATTGTAGAAATCAATATATTTTATTACAAAGAGAGATTTTTAGAAATTGGGCAGGAAGTTAAAATTTCAGTATTTTGTTTTTATATATAGTATAGATTACAATATGAATTGTATTACACTATTTTATAATATTACATTAGAATTTTAACCCAGAATTATTGTATGAATGAGAAAGTAGAAATCAATATATTTTATTAGGAAGATATACTTTTTAGGAATTGGGCGGGAAGTTAAAATTTCAGGATTTTGTTTTTATATATAGTATAGAAGTATAGATTACAATATGAATTGTATTACACTATTTTATAATATTATAATAGAATTTTAACCCAGAATTATTGTACGAATGGGAAAGTAGAAATCAATATATTTTATTAGGAAGAGAGATTTTTTAGGAATTGGGCGGGAAGTTAAAATTTCAGAATTTTGTTTTTATATATATTTTTTTTGAAGGTCAATCTTGCGATTGTATTAATGAATCAAAGCCGAAATAGCGTCAGGTGGGATAGCATCCCAGTACATAGCTTGATCCTGAGTAAATGCTAACGTAGCTAAAGTATGCGCATGTAAATTAACCTGCCTAGAAATATAATCCAAAGTAATACGATTAAACAACGACATAAATGTCCTGCACTGGTCAACTGTGACCCCAACGTACGAATGGGTCGGCGTATGATGGTGCCTGAGCATCGCTGCCAATTCCATGCAATCCGTGAGTAAACTTACTGATGTGGTGTCCCGTTCAAGTAGCCAGGACAAAGCCTTCTTGTATGCCTGAGCCTCCGCCATAAGTGGTGAAAAACAAATTGGTAACTTGCCATTCCTTGCTGCCACAAACGAGCCATCTGGCGCTATAATTACCATGCCGTAAGTAGCATCGCCCGTGTTGTGCCGGAAACCCGCGTCCACATAACATCGTAGACCACCCCCTCCTAGGCCATTCACATGGTCCGCCACCGGTGCCGGGTTGGTTCGGCCAACATGAGCAGTGCCGTACGCCTGCAGTGCTACGGTGGCTGCTCTGACCAACTGGGTAGGCCGCATCATTGATCCCTTCCAGACAGCTGAATTTCGGGTTCTCCAAATATAATATAATATTGCTACCATTAACCGGATCTGCTCCTCCGTCAGGACTGCCATAACCCCTTTTAGCCATGTTGTAAACGAGTCTGCAACAATATTAATAATAGGCAATTGTGTTATATTCCAAACAAGTCTAGAATATTCACAGAGCACTAAAGCATGCAACACATCTTCATGATCTAAACCACACATAGAGCAAGTTGGGTCCACCTCCACCCTTTTAAATATCAAGTTTAGGGTTGGCAAAATATCACATATGGCTCTCCACAAAAAAGTTTTCCATTTCGGGGGGACTTTTATTTTCCACATTGCGATCCACTTATCAAAATTCGCTGGATTATTCTCATAATCTCCCACAATATGCCTATAGGCATTTTTTACTGTATATGTCCCATTTGGGTCACCCATCCAGTACCATGAGTCCTCATACTCAAGACTAACAGGGATCATATTTATTCGCTCCACATCTTCAGGAATAAATAAATCAGACAAAATATGCGGATCCCAGGTATGAGTCTGCAAATCAATTAGTCCTGCAACTCGTGCCTCTCTCAATTGTTGTGGCATTTCTGTTTGAATCAATGGGCTAGGATTATCTCGTAACCACGGGTGTCCCCATATTAGAGTTGTCTGTCCATTCCCAATCCTCCTTCGCACCCCTGAGACTACCATTGCATGGGCCGCCATTATACTTCTCCAACAATAACTCGGGCAATTACCAATAGTTGCATCTGTAAAACTAGTTGTGGGATAATACCTTGCCTTATAGATTTTGGCTACGAGTGTTTCTGGGTGTATTAAAAATCGCCATGCCTGTTTACCTAGCATTGCTATATTAAAAGCCCTTAGCTCTTTAAAACCCATACCACCATACTTTTTTGGTATGCACAACCTGTCCCATGCCTTCCAATGTATTCCCCTTTCTCTTCCACTGCCCCACCAATATTTATTCATAGTTCGCTCAATGGACTGACAAACTGTCTCAGGTAACAAAAAAACACTCATCGAAAAGGTAGGCATAGATTGTGCTACACTTTTCAATAATACTTCCTTATCAGCCTGAGAGAGTAGCTTTTTACTCCACGAACCAATTCTTTGCCTGATTTTTTCCTCCACATATGAAAAAACAGCTCTCTTGTTTCTCCCTACAAAAGATGGTAGGCCCAGATATTTCCCAAAATTGGGTGCTTGCACCACCCCCAGACAATTCGCCACCTGTGCCCTGTCAGCCTCCTGGGTATTTCTGCTAAAACATATATTTGATTTATTATAATTAACTACCTGGCCTGACAATTTCTCATACCTTGCAAGGCACTGCCTTATAACTCCTGCCTCCTGGATATTTGCTTTAAAAAATAGGAGACTATCATCCGCAAAAAATAGGTGTGATACAGGCGGTGCCCCCCTTGCTACTCTACACCCATGTATTGAACCTGCCAACTGTTCATACTGTAATATCATCGAGAGAGCCTCTGCACAAATAATAAACAAATACGGAGAGAGCGGGTCTCCCTACCTGAGTCCCCTGGTTGGTTTTACTTGCCCCCTTCTATACCATTAACCATTACAGTATAATTAACAGTCGTTACACACACCATAATAAGCTTTACCCACTTCTCACTAAAACCCATAACAGTCAGCATCCTTTCCAGAAAGTTCCACTCCATTCTATCATAGGCCTTTGACATATCTAGCTTTAATGCACTCCATCCCACTATACCACATTGCTTTCTATTCAGATAATGCCCCACCTCCGCCGCCACCAGGATGTTGTCCGTGATTAGCCTTCCCGGGATAAAAGCACTCTGGGATTCTGAGATCAATCATCCCATTAATGTTTTCATCCTATTTGCTATCATTTTGGCCATAATTCTGTAAATGACATTACTCAATGCGATCGGCCTTAAATCTGCTACTGTCTCAGGCATCTCCTTCTTCGGTATCAAGACAATGTTAGTATCATTCAACCCTTCAGGGAATACACCGGAATTCAAAGCATTAATTATAAAACCAGATACATCTCCTCCCACTATCCCCCAAAACTGCTGGTAGAAACCCGGGTTCAACCCATCCGGGCCCGGTGCCTTATCCGGATACATTGAAAAAAGAGCCTCTTTAACCTCATTAGTTTCAAAAGGGCGGTCTAGCATCATATTCTGCTCCAGCGTTACTCGTGGGGTTAGGACTCCAAAAAGTGGATCATTACAACTCAGCCCATTTGAGGCAAAAATATTTTCAAAGTAATTCTGTATAACAGCATGCATATCATCCCCCTCCACCCAGTTACCAGCATCACATTTAATAGTAGAAATAAAATTCTTTTTCCGGCGTGCAGAAGCATACCTGTGATAAAATTTTGTATTCGCATCAGCCCCGCGTAGCCAGTGTTGCTTAGCCCGCTGCCTCCAAAACACATCCTCCTGGGCCTCTACTCGTTTCATGGCATTCTCAATCTGTTGGTACTCAGCGAGAGCTACCAAATCTCGTCTATTCCGTATGGCATCTTGCCTCCGCTGCAGGTGGTTAATTCGCTTTCCAAATTTATGAAACTGATCTCCACCCCACCGCATCAACTTTTGTCCACACAACTGCTGGCAGTGCAGCAATCCCTCCGTTCTCCCCTCTTGCCAGGCCGTTTCCACTACTCCTTTGCACCCCTCATCTAATAGCCATGCCATTTCAAATCTGAACTTCCGCGGTCCCCTTGTCCTAGGCATGCAAATCGCATTAATACTGAGGAATAAGATCGAGTGATCCGATGCCCGAGTTCGAATATTTTCCAGCATTGCATTCTCATTGAGCAGACCCCAATCACTCGTTATTAAAGCCTTATCCAACCTTTCCTCTATCCAATTCGGCGTCCCCTTCCCCTTCTGCCACGTATACTGATGGCCCCTCATTGGCATTTGCATCAAACCACAGTCATCCACAGCATCTCCGAAACCCCGTAACAGACTATTAGGATACGGATTTCCCCCCTTCTTCTCATGCTGATATAGTAGATTATTAAAGTCCCCTATCACCACCCAGGGCAATAAGGATCTAGTCTTGAGAGTACCAAGTAAATCCCATGTCTCCTCCCGCCTACCACGCTCGGGGATACCATACATGCATGTCATGCGCCATAACTTATTAAACAAGCTTACCTCCACATCAATATGACTCTGAGAATAGCTTAAAAATCTCACCGTATTATTCTTCTTCCACAAAAGCGCCATTCCTCCACTCAAACCATCGTTATCAACATAAAACAAACCTTCATAACCAAGCGTAACCCGGATCCGTTCTGCATGTATCCGTGATACCTTGGTCTCCATCAAAAACACAAAATCAGGCTTCTTACTGGACGCAAGGCCCACAATCTGTCGAACTGTGCGTGGATTGCCCAAGCCACGACAGTTCCAGCTCAGAGTACTCATGATGATGGGCGGGGCTGGACACCAGCTCCCGCCATGGACAAGTTTTTTGAAACAGCTGCAACTGTTACCTCATCGTTTCCACTTCCCTCTCCCCCCTCCGTTCCATGTCTACGACGCTTTGTCGTAGCCACCACCACCTCATCCTCAGACATACTCGTGGGTGTGACAGCCCCACTTCCCTGTCTCCCATCCACTGCACGTAGCTTGACTCCCAGTGGTCGTGGTTTCCCGCCTACCGGAACAAGCCAGCTATCCCCAACCGCTCTAGGAGCGCTCCGGGATCCACCAGCTCGCAAATTCGGACCGTACAGGTACCTCTCAACCGGAATTCCAGCCTCCCTAGCGTGTATACAGAAAGTATGCAAGTGACCCATACAGCCACAAAAGTAGCAAAACTTGTGCAGCCGTTCATATCTGAAATTTACCCATGCCGTTGTCCCATCTCTCTTCATCAACCTCATCCTCCTTCTAAGTGGCCTATCAACCGAAATTGACACCCGAATACGATGAAACGTTAGCCATGGCGCCCCCTCAAACCGGTCATCATGTTTAACAAAAGAACCCAAAAAATTTCCTGCCTGCTCCAGAATTGCATGCGACGTGTATCCCTTAGGCATGTCATGCAACTGTACCCACATATCAATCATATCCAGCTTCACATCCACAGGATTCACCCCGTCTAATACCTCCCGACACACGAGAGCATTATTCTCAAAGGCCCAGGGTCCTCCATTCAGCAAGTATTCCATATCTGTCTTATGGAAAAACACAAACAAGAACAAACCCCTCTGAATCTCCGTTACCTGTACTCCACGTACCGGCTGCCACACAGATGCCAGAACCTGTCTCATAAAATCCAATTTTACCATTTTTTGTGTCAAAAACCGCCCAACAATCCTCCAAGTCTCTTCATCCTCCTCCCCATCACCCTCTACTACCCCATCCCCACCTTCCGGCATAAACACTGCCCCTTCCTCCTCCATCAAAGCCATCTCCGCCCATCTATCCGTCAACTCCGCCACACCCCCCTCTACCCCTTGCTGCCGTGTAGTCCTCCCAACCCCCTCCTACACTGATCCGTACTGCCACCATTCCCCCTCTACCCTTACTACCCATGTCTCCCCTATTTCCCACAACATCCCCATTCAAACCGCCCACTTCCTCTCCAACATTACTGCCATGATCCCCTGCCAACGCAACACCCCCATTCCCTAATCCACTGCCTTGTTCCCCCCTTCCCCCACTTTCCCGTAGCATCCCTCCCTCCAAATTGAATTCCTTCCCCACTTGCCCCCAATTAATTGCTTGCCGAATTTCTTGTCGGCCATCCATCATCCGTTGCGTACGAACCTCCTCCGACACTCGTTTTCCACGCGTTTCTTCCATCTCGGATTGCCCCACATCACGCCGGTTGTCCACACCATCCATTACAATATCATCGGCCATCTTTCAGGAAGGATACGAATAGAATTGTCTGAAAACCTAGGAAAACCCTAGTAGGTATGCAAAAACCCTAGAGAGAATCTAGAGAGAAAACTTATATAACTTTCTTCTAAATCAGAACATGTCACTTTGTTTTTATATATAGTATAGATTACAATATAAATTGTATTACACTATTTTATAATATTATAATAGAATTTTAACCCAGAATTATTGTACGAATGAGAAAGTAGAAATCAATATATTTTATTAGGAAGAGAGATTATTTAGGAATTGGGCAGGAATATATTTTATTATGAAGAGAGATTTTTTAGGAATTGGGCGGGAAGTTAAAATTTCAGGATTTTGTTTTTATATATAGTATAGATTACAATATAAATTGTATTACACTATTTTATAATATTATAATAGAATTTTAACCCAGAATTATTGTACGAATGGGAAAGTAGAAATCAATATATTTTATTAGGAAGAGAGATTATTTAGGAATTGGGCAGGAATATATTTTATTATGAAGAGAGATTTTTTAGGAATTGGGCGGGAAGTTAAAATTTCAGGATTTTGTTTTTATATATAGTATAGATATATAGTATAGATATAGACTACAATTGGAATTGTATTACACTATTTTATAATATTATAATAGAATTTTAACCCAGAATTATTGTACGAATGGGAGAGTAGAAATCAATATATTTTATTAGACAGAGATTTTTTAGGAATTGGACTGGAAGTTAAAATTTCAGGATTTTGTTTTTATATATAGTATAGAGTATAGATATAGATTACAATAGGAATTGTATTACACTATTTTATAATATTATAATAAAATTTTAACCCAGAATTATTGTACGAATTGGAAAGTATAAATCAATATATTTTATCAGGAAGAGAGATTTTTTAAGAATTGGGCAGGAAGTTAAAATTTCAAAATTTTGTTTTTATATATAGTATAGATTACAATAGGAATTGTATTACACTATTTTATAATATTATAATAGAATTTTAACCCAGAATTATTGTACGAATTGGAAAGTAGAAATCAATATATTTTATCAGGAAGAGAGATTTTTTAGGAATTGGGCAGGAAGTTAAAATTTCAAAATTTTGTTTTTATATATAGTATAGATTAGAATATGAATTGTATTACACTATTTGATAATATTATATTAGAATTTTAACCCAAAATTATTGTACGAATGGGAAAGTAGAAATCAATATATTTTATTAGGAAAGAGAGATTTTTTAGGAATTGAGCGGGAAGTTAAAATTTAAGGATTTTATTTTTATATATAGTATATATTTCATTTTTTTTTTAATTTTATGATATATTATTAATCATTTATTTCAAGGTGATGATAATATTAGACAAATTATATAGTAAATTCTAAGGTCCACATTGTAAGATAGACATAATACATGTTCATTTTTAATATATTATATTCATTTTTAGTATAGTACATGTTTGTTTTTAATATATTAATTATATTTTGATACAAATTTATTTTTAATGTATTTCAAGTCAAAATAAACCTTAAAAATTAACCTGCAATAATATACTAAAAAAAAAAAAAGCAAACATGAACTTGCATGGGGTAACATTAGGACATGAGTATAGTTTCATAGGGTTTTCTCTAACTATCTTTTGGGTAGCATTGTCATTATCTTTATCTTCAGTAAATGTTTTTATTTTATTTTATTGTTAGTGTATTATGGTAGCATAGAGAGATTCATCATGCAATGAGATTATGGTGTAGGAAGTTTTAGATTTGCATTGTTGTATATATGACTAGGATCTTAATTGTACTATGAACTCTTTATCTTACCAGCACATATTGATATTTGGTAGTGACAGTTTTTTCCTATATGCTTCATGTGTTGTCAGATCTGTGTCGTAGGTTATCATGTGAAAGTATTGAACAAAATATTAATATTTATTATATTTGTATAAAATACTTGATAAATAAATACATATAACATATTTTGTATTATAGTAAGGGATCTAAAAATCGAGTATATCCCTACGAAGAACCAAGTTGCCGAAATTCTCACGAAGCCTTTATGCGAAACGAGATTTTCTACTTTAAGGCATGAATTGGGAATGTTGGAAATGAGCTAAGTATCACTGAACTTAATCTCTTGATCTAAAATGATACATATGCTCAAATTATGTGTTTTACGTGTTTATATGTTTTTATATATGTTTTACGTGTTTTCATATTTCTATGTGCTTAATTTCTACGTAAACTAATTTGCTAAATGTGTTAAGTTTTTAGTTATGAATTTTCATGTGGTGTTTAACGTGATTTTATATGCCATGCAAATTAATTTGATAAAATGTGCAATTTTATTTGATCTAATTAGTTTTTGAATTGCATGTCTTAATCGTTACTTGGAACGCAAGTTATGTTCATGTTTGTGTTAATTTGTTTGCATGAACAATCTATTTGCGAAAATGTGGTTTATAATTTGGTTTATAATTTGCATGTTTATGTGATAAATTTTTTTTTTTTGTGATTAGAATAATTTTTACTAGTTTCTAAATAATAGCGTATGTGTTTAAGAAATTTGTTTACATATATATTTTTAGAATCTACCGTATGTATGTATATATTTTCTTGGTAATTTATTTAAAATTTGGTTAGTTACCAAAATTTGTGCTTATTTTAATTGGGAGTTACCGTGTATATGCATGATTATATATGGATGTGTTTTAATTGCTAAAATTTAAAAGTCTATATATGTTTCGAAATTGCATATGAGATTTACGGATATGTGTGTGATTTGTGTGATCATATTTATGTGAAATTATGTGTTTAAATCTAATGTGTACGTGTTTTTGAGAAGTAAAAGGAAGAGATCAGATTGGATTGAAACCTCCTCCCTCTAAACCTCTACCCATAAAACCCAATCCCATTAAAACTCTCCACCTCTCAAAACCCACACCCCTTAAACTTCCACCCATAATTAATCCCACAAAATTTGACCCCCTCTCTCGTAAATCAGATCCCCTCTCCCGAAAAATCTCCTCCCAAATCCACACTCTCTCTCAAATCTTCAAGAATAATCAGAGGTGTCCATTCATAATCTCCTTACTCTATACACCTTACGTATATAGGGTACCTAAGAGACTGTGAAACATTTAATGCTCTTGTCTACTAATGATAACCCTCTTCTCTTTCCTAGTAACACCTTAACCAAAAGACACCTCTACCCCTAAATGTGCCTTGTCAACACACCTATTCTAAGGTCTCAATTGAGATTTCTATCCGAGAATTATACCTCCTCTTAAATCCTTCTTAAACCATACGAAACCCTTCGTATTCCTTTAGAAGAAAATTCCAGTTCTACAAAGATCAAAAATCTCTCTCTCAAGCTCTAAATCTCACCGGCGAACACCATGTCTGGAACCGAAGCCATGCAACCCAAAAATCTACTTATTCTACAACAACAACTGATCGATGGA
This sequence comes from Ipomoea nil, assembly GCF_001879475.1. NCBI lineage: Eukaryota > Viridiplantae > Streptophyta > Magnoliopsida > Solanales > Convolvulaceae > Ipomoea > Ipomoea nil. Next base: position 1,920,328 of record NW_017619129.1, read on the forward strand.
ATGACTCTCAACCCAGAGTTTTTCATGATTGGAGCAGTCGACAAAGAAACAGCAAAGAAGATTCTCAATGCTTTGAAGGATTGTGGACTATATGATTTCTTCACCTATAAATATGCTGGAGCTTTTGAATTAGATGTGACCGAGTTCTATCTCCATGCCACTGTGAAGGACAACGTAATTCATTCTAAGGTTGGAAGAACAGATGTTCAAATTTCTGAAAAGGACATCAAGGATTGCTTCAAATTCCCTGATTCAGAGTGGATGCCAGAAACTCACCATTATGATGTTCAATCTTTCTGGGATGAAATTCATGGTCCAAAAGCACCTGTAGCTCATGGTTTGACTGAGCCAAAGAACGTGTTGAAACCCGAGTACGATATGCTTATTGAGATGATGTACAAAATCCTTGACAACAAGCTTGGAAGTGTGGACGATCTATCTGGAACATCCGTAAGTCTAATGAACGGAATCATGCAAGGAATAAAATTCAACTGGGCTAAGTACATCTTCAATCGCCTATTATTCTTTGTAAATAGTGCAAAACCTCATGGTAGACCACTTGAAGGAAATCACTTTCTTCATAAAGTTGGGTATAGACTTATTGTTGGAGAAATTCTAAGAAAGAAGAATGTGCCTCTTAGAAGACATAAAAGTGTTGGAATCTACCGAACACTTTTCAGAAAATTTGGACCCGACTATGGCAAGAAATCAAACCGAAGGAAAGGATCTGAAGGAGGTGGTTTCACAAGCACACCACAAAGTTCTCGAAGAAGAAACAGTAGAACCATATCAGCAGCAAGTGCACATATGGGTTCTAGCAATCCAAGCAACAGAGATCAAGAAGCCGTAAGCTCGGCTATAGCACTGATTCCATCTCAAGAAGTGGCAGAATCTGAAACTCATGAAGTAGACATACCCGTGATGCTAGCTGAAGAAGATACCACCCGAATGGAGTTTGCAGGAGTTGAAGTGCAAGTTTCAAATGATTTGCAAAGAAGAATCTCAAATCAATCTGCAGTTGAATCTAATGTTGAACCCATTGTGTTTGACACAACACAAACCCGAGATGATCCAGAACTGATGAAGGAATTAAACCGAGTTCAAGCACGGAAGGAATGGAGACTTGAAATATATCACTCTTTCATCTCAAAAGTTGACTCAGAATTGATACGAAGTGAAGAATTTGCCTTCGAATGGCTGACTCAATGCTCGAAGCACTAAACATGGATGCAAATCAAATTTATGGACTGAAGCTTCAAGAGAAAAATAGTAAAGGAAAAAGAGTGGCCGCAACAGCACAAGAAAATGTCACTCAAGTTCCTTCTGACAATATTGAAAAGGAGAATGAAGTGAGATTACAGATTGCTCTACACAGATCTCTGAATGACACTCATCGACATCCAGGTGATACTTCAATTAATATAGCCAATGATTTTCTTGAAAATTTTGGAGAAAGGACGAATGAAGGAAGTACACTTGTTGAGGTACCAATTTCAGCTTCTGAAAATCATGAGTCTATTCCTGTCAGAGTTCACTGTGCTGAACTTTTGATATCTAATGTGACCCCCACCAGTATTGATATAAATGCAATGGACCCTACAAGGGATGAAGTAAGGGACCAAATTGATGGTGAAATTAGACCATCTATTGGGGGGGGGGGGAATGTTTGTATGAAGCGCCAGTGCACAATAACAACTCTGTGATGTCACATCAAAACATCTCTCTGGAGGCCAATTTAAATACAGAGCTTATTTCAAGAACAGTGGTTATTGAAGAAGAAACTGGAAATCAACTTCAAGAAGCCGAATCACCAGAAGAAAACTTGCAGCTTGTTGAAAATCCAGTTCTACCGGATTCACGAAGGAATTTATTCAAATCTTTGCACTCTCTGAACATGAGTGGAAGCCGAAGCCGAGAAGAAGATGAAGAAGATCTTCTAACATCACTATTTGCAAAAATTACAGAGACAAGTGATGTTGTGTGTCAAAAGATTGGAACTACTCTTACCGAGCAAGGACATCTCTCTTTGCAACATTTTGAGGACACACGAAACAATCTGAAGGAGCTATTTGAGTATCAAAATACTTTGAGACAAAGATTGACAGAGCCGAAAGACATTTGAAAGGAGACCTCACCGAAGGATTATTGGAGATAATCCAACTCATGAAGAAGGAACGAGAAGCTACCGAGAAGATCAACAATGAAAGACACTTAAGACAAATCAAAGCCATACAAGACCAGGAGACAAGGATAAATCACCTTGAGGTAGAATTATCCTCTATGGCTAACAAAATATCTGATTTGCAGGATGTTTCTCTCAAAACACATGATGGTGTCAAACTTGTTAAAGCTAATCAAGAACAAGATTCCAAATCCCTTGGTTTTTTTATTGATAATGCCATAAGGGGGGAAGAAATTCTCAATCATCTGACTTTACAACAACAGGAATTCATCCTTGGAAGTCAACCACAACAGCCAGTTTTGACCACCGCACCAACGAAAAGCCGTGGCCGAGGACGTGGTCAACAATCCCAAGTTTGTTTCGCTCAGTTTGCAAATCCGAGTCTTGGATCAAACTCATCGAAAGTTGCTGAAACTCGAGGATGGTTCGAATGCTCAAAAGGAACCATAACACCGCAAAAAATCTGGACATCCGAGAATGTGCCAAGTATGGTGAAAAGATGGCCCAAAGCTGATCAAGCTCAATGGATATCTGAAAAGAATAAAGAAGAAGAAGCAAAAAGGAAACGAATTGAGATGTGGTACGAGCTTAGAGATCATACCAACAATAATGGTGAAAGTTTGGGATTCCAAAGAAGCTTTGAAGAATGCATAATTTGGTGGGAAGCCGGAGTTCTTCCGGGTACCAATATTAAAGATGCCTTTGGACACTACATGGCTGGAAATGTGACCAAGAGGTTTGAATGTGAAAAGTTCAAAAATGACATCTGCAAGATGAGAGAACATATCAAGGACATATTGAAAGCTGACATGGGAGTCAAGAAACCCAGAAGGTAATCAGATATGAACTCCTCAAAAATATGATGTTTTGAATGTCTATATTTTGGAATGATTTTGGCTATAATAATATTTTCTCTATCGACTAATATGAATAAATATTTCCCATGGTCTGATCTAAGTCTGTTTTGATTTATTTTGGCTATCATGTATTAGTTCGTGAGTTAAAAGACAAGAATTGTTAAACGCATGCAAAAATTTGAAAAGATAAAAATTGATTAAAAAATTAATCAAGGATGCGTATATGACTTGTCTGAATTAATTCACAAGTATTTTTTCGTTTTTCCTAGAATTAATTTTGTCAAACTCATCTTGGCTTTGTCAAAATAAAATTGAGCAAAAATTGAAATTATTTTTCAAAGACTTAAAGCCAATGTTTGAGTATAAGTTATGACATTATCAAAAGGGGGGGGGGGGGGGGGGGGGGGGAATTGTTAGGAATATATTGTAATAGATTTTGATATGTCATATTGTAAATCGTAGAACCCCCAAATTTTATTTTTTTGGTTAGACTAGTCGAGTCATAGACCAAGAAAGGGAAAAATAAATTCATTAGTTGAGAAAATGGATGAAGAAGATATAAAGCCTAAAATCAAGAATTTGCCTAGTGAAAATGGCAAACAAAAGAGGAAGATGTACGCATATGAAGAAATGTACACAAGTTATGAAGACTATCATCCGAAGAAGAAATCTCTCAAAGAAATTCAAGAAGAAATCCCTCAAGAAATCCCGAAGAAGAAAGAACGTGACTTGAAGTTTGCATGAAGCTATCTTGAAGATCAAGCATCTATAGAAAGAAAGGAGTACACCAAGAGAAACAAGATGATAACCAAAAGGTTGTACGGACGAGTCGGTAGAAGCTTGAAATATTATATGCAAGGTTACAGGTTTGAATCTCACATCCCATATATTTTAAAGAAGCCAAGTTTAAATCCATCAAATGAAGTATGGGTGAAGGGTTGAATGTTTGATGAAGTTTCTCAAAAGATGAAATTGGGATGAAGTTTCTCAAAATTGAAATAGGGATGCAATTTGATTTGAAGGGATGAAGTTCACGTATCTCACCCTTGGGGCAGAAGTTTCAATTTGATGGGATGAGATTTGCAAAGGGCTTCAATTCAAGAAATAAAAGGGCTTCAATTCAATGTATAAAAGGGCTTCAATTCAATGTTGATGAAGTTTCTCAAAAGATGAAATTGGGATGAAGTTTCTCAAAATTGAAATAGGGATGAAATTTGATTTGAAGGGATGAAGTTCACGTATCTCACCCTCGGGGCAGAAGTTTCAATTTGATGGGATGAGAGTTGTAAAGGGCTTCAATTCAAGAAATAAAAGGGCTTCAATTCAATGTTGATGAAGTTTCTCAAAAGATGAAATTGGGATGAAGTTTCTCAAAATTGAAATAGGGATGAAATTTGATTTGAAGGGATGAAGTTCATGTATCTCACCCTTGAGGCAGAAGTTTCAATTTGATGGGATGAGATTTGCAAAGGGCTTCAATTCAATTCAAGAAATAAAAGGGCTTCAATTCAATTCAAGAAATAAAAGTAAGGGATGAGATTTCAATTAACAAATCAAGGAAGGGATGCGATTTCACATGAGATTTCACATGAAGTTTACATGGGAAGAGATTTCCCAAGTCAATTTAGAAGATAAAGTCTAGAAGCAGTAGACAGACCAAGACGTGAATAACAGAGGAAAATACAAGAAGAAGTTGCAGAATCAAAAATACTAGTCTAAACTAGTAAGGGATTAAATTAGAGATTATATTTTGAAGATAGAAATCCCAAGAGGCGTGATCTACACCAGATGAAGATTTTTGGGACGCCATTTTTGCTAAAACCTCAAGCTCAACTTGCAGAGAATCTCTGACATATCTACAACGTTATCTTATCATCTGAAAAGGCTATACAGCTAGATGTAATTAAAAAATGAGAACGTTTCTTTCTAACGGACGGATTCTCATTACCAGCTATAAAAAGATGAAGATTGAAGCAGTGGAAGGCAGAAGCAAGCAGAAAAAAATAGCAAGAAGCAAGAATACAGAGCTAAACAGAGCATACGAAATTCAAAGAAAGCTTTCCATCTCAAGAGCTTAAATTGATATATTCTTTGTGAGATAAACACTCAGAGTGATACAGAGCTTACAAAAGAAATATCCAAGAGTGTTAAAATCTTCATAAACTACAAGAGACTGAGCGCATCAACGAAGATCATCTACAGGGTCTCAAAAGTTGGAAGCAAGGAAAAACTTGTTTTGGAGCAAAACAAGGGAAAGGAGGAAAGTAACACGGAGTTGTGAAATCCTGGATTATCACACGGAGTTGTGAGATTCGAAGCAACAGTGTCGGAAGACATTGGGCGTGATTAGTGCGGGCTTTGTGATCAAAGCACTAGATCACGGAAGGAGCGTTTCTACCGGAGCGTAGAAGAAGGGGGGAAAGTAACACGGAGTCGTGAAATCCTGGGAAAGTAACGCGGCGACGTGAAACCCGAAGCTGCAGTGTTGGTGGCACTGGGCGTGATTAGTGTGGGCTTGGTGATCAAAGCAATAGATCACGGAATTCATTATATCTTGGAACCAAGAAGTAGTGGATATAGTGAATTGCTCTTGGACAATAAGAGCAAGTGGAGTAGGAGGATTACACCACCTCCGAACCACTATAAATTGCCTTGTGTTCTTTACTGCTTTCTTTACTTACTGCTTTTGCTTGTCTTCTCATGAGAATAATCTTGACACAATATACACACACACCGTATCATTTATTTATTTCCGCTGTGCATCATACTCTAACAATCTAGTTAAGAGTTTTGGTTTATCTTTGGCTTAACAATTGTTGTACTGTGCTAAAAAGTTTGAAAGTCTATTCACCCCCCCTCTAGACTTTCACCTTACCTCTTTTAGGACCAACACTCTAATTATTGTTCGCTTGAAACTAGTTACGTAATGAAGTTGTTAGACATTATAAATGGTAGGAATATATTTATCATGGTATCAGAGCTCTCGGTTTGAAAGAAAAATATGGAATTCTTCATTTAACATGGTACCAGAGCATAATGGAGTTCTTCATTTAACATGGTATCAGAACATATTTGATTCACTGTACATTATAGCCCAATTCAGTGACCCGAGCTCAATCTTAGTTTATAACATAAGCATTCGTTTTGTTGTTATCATATCAGTATGACTTATTTGTAACAGATGAACAGTCTTTGACAAACAAATGTGATATAAAACCATATAATTATTGAATATTGCTTGGTAGATCGCATTGCTAACTTCTAAAGTCTTCCGTAAAACAAAACATGACTTTGACTTGAAATTGGACATAGAACCAAAAACATACATAGAGCGTGCACTTGATAATGTTAAAGGTGATAAGATAGATGTATCTGCTAAAAATAAGGTATTCTATATAAAGACCTTCTGCATAAAAAGTTGATTTCTTCATTTCTTGCATTTAGTATTTAGATTCTTTCATTTCTGTAGATATTTCAACAACTTTGATGCTAACCATTGCAGATTTGGGATGACATTTATGGTTATTTTCACAAGAAGTCCTGCTTTACTCTTGTGCAACCTTGGACTGAAAAGAAAGACTTGCAAGAGGTTGAGCTTGACAGCGGGTTATATGTATGCTAATATAATTCTACTTTTTGTGTGCAATTGAATTATGGCAGTATATAATATTATTTTTATTTCTTTTCTCTCTCCCATGCATGCAGGAGGAACCCCGACTAGAATTTAAGAAAGGCCTTGAATCTTTGAAAAATTTTGTGCTAGAACACCTTGAGGATCAAGTTCTTCTAACGACAATGAAAGGATCTGATTTTGTTAGAGTTATTCAATGTTTTCTTGATAGTATCAATGATGATAATGTTGTTCCCATAATTAAGTCTTCATGGGAGGTTAGTGTCACTTTGCAGCTTAGACCCCTAATCTGATATGATCACAAGTTATAATTCTCGTTATTGGCCTATATGAAACTGGATTTGAATAAGTGGTTCTGTTTTTCCCAACTGTGAATGAGGAGAAGCAAAACATGAGACGAGAGAGAGTTGGTAAAAGAGTTTTTTTTTTTTCAATTCCAACTCCCCTATCTCTGCAGAGCATGCTTCTACTTAAGGTTTACAAAAGAGCTAAAATAGGAAATAACAATATTATGTTGGGAATAGAAGGAATCCTAAATATCTTAGTTTATGAAAATAATAAATCTTAATCCCGGTAATTGATCTTCTGTATCATATGTTGATATTATGCTTCCTTCTATAGTACTATTTGCCAATGAATGCATCATAATGACCCCACCCAAATGGTCTCCTACTTGATTTTGGGGATACCATTGATGATTACGATTTGTTCCAGATGCCTATGATGGGTTGTTTGTTTACTTGGGAAAGGGGAAGGGGAACAACGAATTGGTTGGAGGAACGGCTAGACAAGGTCTTAACTTCGGATACTTGGAGAAGTTTGATTCCATGGGCTAGTGTGGTTAATTTGTTGTCATGAACATCTGACCACTTGGCAATATTCTTGGGGATTTAGGATCACTGTGCAGGAGGAAGAAGGACTAGGAAGGGCTTCAAGTTGTAGATGGCCTGGTTACATGATGAAGGATGCAGGGGAGTTGTGGAGGGAGCCTGGGAAGATGGGAGATCTATGTGTCTGCAGGAATGTCTTCAGCTATGTGAGAAATGACTCATTAGCTGTGGAGGGGATCGTTTTCATAAATTTGGTGAGCGGATTAAGAATCTACGAAAGGAGCAGGAATACCTCAGAGGTAGAACAGATTCGGCTTCCCTGGCCGAATTCCAGCGCCTGGAGGCTGATTTATGTCAACTGGAATCTAAGGAGACTACTTTTGGAAGCAAAGGGCGAAGCAACATTGGTTACAGGGTGCAGATGCCAACACCAAATTCTTTCACAAGTATGCCTCTGACCGTAGAAAGAAAAATGCCCTACATAGACTTAAAACTACTAGTGGGGACTAGGTGGAAGGGGGCGCTATGAATTGTGTTATTTTGGATTATTTTGGTGATGTGTTTCGTTTGGGCAACCCCCCGGATGGGGACCATTCTTTATTTGGTTCGGTGCCCCCCCCCCCCCCTCGGGTTACTCAGTGTCATAATGAGACCCTTCTTTGCCCTTTTGAAGTTGAGGAAGTCAAAGTTGCCTTATTTGCCATGTTTCCTGATAAATCCCCAGGCCTAGACGGGATGAACCCGAGTTTTTATCAGCACTTCTGGGATTTGGTAGGGGGTGATGTTTCGGCTTTTATTATTAATTGTTTAAATACTCGCTCGTTCCCGGAAGGTCTTAATGATATGAATGTGGTCCTCATTCCTAAGAAGAAGGTCTGTGAAACTGTGTCTGACCTCAGGCCTATTGCTTTGAGTAATGTGGTGTATAGAGTAATAGTTAAAATGCTATCAAATAGAATGAAACCACTTATGGATGGTTTGATTTCTGAATCTCAAAGTGCTTTCATACCTGATAGACTTATAACAGACAGTATTTTTTTAGCTGGAGAAGTTGGCCACTATTTGAACAGGAAACAATGTGGATTGGTAGGTTGGGGTGATTTAAAGTTAGACATGGCCAAGGCTTATGATAGGATGGAATGGTCCTTTTTGCAGAAAATGCTGACAGCCATGGGGTTTGATATGAGATGGGTTGAGCTGATTATGTGTTGTGTCTCTACAGTCTCTTATGATTTTCTGATATACTAGTGTTCGTAGTGGTCGAGTTATCCCTACTAGGGGGATTGAGACAGGGAAACCCTCTTTCTCCTTACTTGTTTATAATATGTGCGGAAGGACTCCCGTTACTTTTGCAACATGCTTAGCTACAAGACACATGGTTGTAGGGTTGCCCGGGGAGTCCCCCATATCTCACCTATTCTTTACGGATGATAGCTTTCTATTCTTTAAAGCGAATATGGAAGAGGCAGGTGAAATTAGGCATTGTTTGTCTGTGTATGAGGAGTTGTTTGGTCAGGCGGTTAATTACAATAAATCCAATATATGTTTTAGCAGGAATACTACCATGGAGAATAGGGAGCAAGTGGCGCAGGTTCTGGGTGTTTCTCAAGCTCCCAATTTTGAGATATATCTGGGACTACCCTCTTTTGTAGGAAGGAATAAGATAGCAACTTTTTCCTATATTGAGGATAAAATAAAACAGAGAGTTGGCTCTTGGAATAAGAAGTTGTTATCTCAAGCGGGTAAGGAGATTCTCTTGAAAAGTGTGGCACAGGCAATGCCTACATTTTCTACCAGTGTTTTCATGCTTCTTGAGTCTGTTTGTCTAGCCATTGAGAGGCCAATGAACCGTTATTGGTGGAGATCGGGGAGTGAACGTGGAATTCATTGGAAAACATGAGATATATTATGTGTCTCGAAGAAATACGGGGGACTAGGCTTCAAAGACCTTCGTGCTTTCAATTTAGCAATGTTGGGCAAACAGGGCTGGAGATTTCTTATTAAACCTGAATCCTTGGTGGCAAGAGTTTATAAGGCCAGGTATGAGACAACTTTGGGTAATAATCCAAGTTTTTGTTTATTAAACCTAAAAGCTCTTTTATTGAGGCAATTTTGGGTAATAATCCAAGTTTTTGTTGGCGGAGTATCTTGGCAGCCCATGATTTGATTTGTAGTGGTATATGGCGGATGGTTGGGAATGGAGATAATACGCTGATTTGGGGGCATCCGTGGCTTCCAGATGACCCGGACCCATTGATTCAGACAGTTATGCCACCAGAATTAGCAGGTTCAAAGGTTGCTGGTCTAATTGATCAACAAACCAAGTCTTGGAAAGAAAACATGGTCTAATTGATCAACAAACCAAGTATTTCAAAGTATATCAATGCAATATTATATAGGAGATGTTCATGCATAGGTAAATAAATGTTTAATTTGTTTATTTAAATCGGTAATTTAAAGTATATAAATGCAAAATAATATATGAGAGATTGATTATAATTGTCACTAAAATAAATGTTTGCAACTTTGTAATAACGCTAGTCTAAATACTTAGTCTAAAGTGATAGTCTAAATAAATACTACTTTTGATTTAAATTTCTTTAATTCTTCTTAATTCTCTTTTGGGTAGCATTATAATTATCTTCATCTTCAGTACATGTCATCTTTTTTGTTTTTGTTTTATTTATTTATTTATTGTAGTGTCATGTGCAATTGGGTTACTGGTGCTGCATAGACAATCGTTATGTTGTGGAACCGTGTCCACCTTGCAAGGTGGATACGATTCTAGATTCATATTTACTGAACTATATATGTTCAGAATTATAAAGTTATATATTCATAATTTTTGAACTTCATATTCATAATTATTGAACTCTATATTCACAATTACAGAACTTTATGTTCATAATTATTGAATTATATATTCATAATTATAAAGCTATATATTCATAATTTTTGAACTTCATATTCACAATTATTGAATCTCTATATTCATAATTACAGAATTATATGTTCATAATTATGTTCACAACTCTATGTTCATAATTATAGAACTATATGTTCATAATTTTTGAACTACATATTCATAATTATGAACAGTTTTGGAATCGTGTCTACCTTGCAGGGTGGACACGGTTCCACTGCATAATTTGCCTAGCATAGATGTATACATTATGTAATGAGATTATAGTGTAGGAAACTTTAGATTTGTATTGTTGTGTATATGACTGTAATCTTAGTTGTACTATAAACTCTTTATCTTACAAGCACCTATTGATATTTGGTAGTGGTAGTTTTTCCCTTACATGTTTCATTTGTTGTGAGATGTGTATCGTATGTTATCATGTGAAAGTATTGAACAAAATATTAATATTTATTATATTTATATAAAATACTTAATAAATATATATAACATATTTTGTATTATAACTTTGACATTTAATTACAAGATAATGTAAAAAGAAGACAATTGACAATGTAGTGAATATAATAAATTAATAAATTTGAAGGTAAGGAATCTTTGAATTGTACAAAATAAAGATAATATAACTAATGAAAAAATATCTCTTTTTAAATTTGTTATAATGTATATTTTTTTAAAATAAAGACATTATAGATATCTAATTCTAAATTAATTAAATGCATATGCATTATTATTTGTTGTAGCTACTAATTTAGTTAATTTAATTTAATAAGAGTAATAAAGTGTCGTACATACTTTTCATCTACAATAATGAAATTATTGATTTTTTTTTAATTTCCATTCGTTGTTGAGACAGATTGTTTTTTAAGTTTGTCAATGACAATTGCTACAATTACTGTCAATTGCTAATAAATAATTCAAAATATATGGTCACAATATATATTGTTATAATGATATAGTAAAAATTAAATTAACTTACAAATTTCTTTAGAAGTTTTCATACATTGATAATATTCTGATGTGTAAACTTATTCAATTGGGGCCATTGGGATGTCAACATTGTCAATTCTTTGAAAAATGACCGTATCGTTTTAGAGTCCAGGTGTAATTGTATTTATGATCAACAACTTTGTAGTTAGGTCGTGAAACTCTGACAATGATGTAAGAACAATTTCGTTTGATAAAAAAATAATAGTATAATATTTGTAAAGTAATGTACAATTGTATAATTATAAAAAAATGCAAAAAATATTAATACAATAATGACCTAAATCATTTCAATAATGTAAAAGCATAATTGAAATATTAAGTTTTGTTCTAAATACTCAAAAGAAGATTAATTAAACGTAAAAAAAAAAAAAAAAAAAAAACCCAAATTTGTTTTTTTTTTTTTTGTTTTTTTTTTTTGTTTTTTGTTTTTTTTTGTTTTTTTTTTTAAATCAAGAAAATCAAATGATTTTTATAGTTCCTGATTTATAATCTTTGATGCTCAACTTTGAATGCTATGTATTTAGTCTTAACCTAAATTTGTGTGTTTTTTTTTAAAAAAAAAAAATTAAGAAAATCAAATGATGCTCAACTTTGAATGCTATGTATTCAGTTGTGCTAATTTTTTTTTTTGAAAGTTACTGGCTCTATTACATTGTAGTATCTGTTCATATACTTTCTCAACCTATTGAAACACAAAGAACCAATAACGCCTCCACTGAGGCTTGAACTCGTAATCTTCCAAATGGAAGTCCAACCCGGGTACCATTAGACCACATAGTCCTGGTCAGTTGTGCTAATTAATTGACCAAAGTTTATCTTAAATTTTATATTATATATATTTTTAATACATTTTAACATATTCATAATATATGTTTAACAATTATGCCCATTCTAATTGGGATGAGGTTCGAACCTAAGACATTTCTTATATAAACTAGTTTTTTACGCGCATTGCACAATTGGGATAATGCCCAATATTTTTTTTAAAAATAATTACTTTAAAGTATATCAATGCAAGATTATATTGGAATTGTTCATGCATAGATAATTGAATGTTGAATTTGAAGAGCTAAAATATTAAATATATACTAATATTGAAGAGCTAACTACTGATTGTCAAACAAGGACATTGCGAGTTAGTTTTCCACTTCAACAAATCCCTCAAGTAGTTAATATGATTGGCTTTATTTATAATATTTTTTTAAATTTTTTCATGGTATTAATAAAATACTTGGTAAATAAATATATAGCATTATTTGGTATTATAACTTTGATATATAATTAAAAAAATAGTGCACAAAAAATATAATAGACAATGTAGTTAATATAATCAATTGATGAATTTGAATGTAAAGAATTTTTACATTGGAGAAATATAAAGACAATATAACTAATGAAATTATTTCTCTTATTTAATTTATTGATAATGAATAGTTTTTTTTTTTTTTTTTTTTTTTTTTTTTTTTTTTTTTTTTTTTTTTTTTTGAATAAAGACATTGTAGGGACAATGTAGAGATAAAATATAATTAATTGATAAATTTGAATTTTGAAGGTAAAGAATTTTTATATTTGAGAAAATAAAGACAATATAACTATTGAAATTATTTCTCTTATTTAATTTATTGATAATAATTTTTTTTTTTGAGTAAAGGTATTGTAGACACATAATTCTAAATTAAAGAAATGCATATGTATTATTTTTTTAATTTAATAAGAGTAAAATAGAGAATTATGCCAACTTTGATTTGGATGAGGTTCGAACCTAAGACCTTTCTTATTGAAATCAATGAGTAAGTTAACGGTGAACTAACAGAAAAGATAATATTTAACGGAAAAGTTAACGGATAATCCTATTCATTAAGGATAAATTAGGAAATCTGAAGGAAAAAATTAAAATTTGATCAATCTGAGCCATTCATTTGATTAAAAACTTTAACCGCCATTTTTTCTACCCATTATAGGCCTAACTCTCTTGGGCTCTTATTAGTATAGTAGATAGTAAATAGATAGTAGATTATTGAGTATGTTAAGAATAATAAATAGTTAACGGAATATTCCGTTACTAAAGTTTATAATAACGAAATTTAGGGTTATTCAAGGGAATAAAATAATATAAAAGAGGGTAAATAAGAACAATTATTAAAAATACTAAAATCAAAATAATATGAACCATTCCTTTTAAGAAACAAACTACTACCAACATTTTTTTTTCAGTTAAGGACTTAACGTTATTGGCTCTTATTAGATTTGTAGATGTAATGTAGATTTGTAGTGGTATATATGAGGGAAAACGACGCTTTTGACTCCTCAATTGTTTTACTTTTGAAAATTTAGCCCCTATCAATTGATTTGATCAAACCTAACCCTTAATTGTTCATAATGTAGCACATTTGGTCCCTCATGTTATATAATTAAAATTTTTTTTAATAATTTATATAATTTATTTATTCAAAATTTAAAATATTTTTTATTATAAATAAATACATAAATTAAAAATTAAAAAAGAAGAAGAAGAAGAAGAAGAACCGCCACCGGCTGTCCATGCCGGACAGTCGGTGGCTGTCTTCTTCATGGAGACGGTCTTGACCGACTTAGGAAGGCTGCCATGGCCGTCTTCAAGATCTGGAACGAGGGCTACGGCCTTCGCGCGCCACCATTGTTCTAGTCCCCTCCGTCTGGAACGAGGCCATGGTCGCCGCCCTCGTTCCAGGCGGAGGGGACTAGAACAAGGGCGGCGCACGAAGGCCGTAGCCCTCGTTCCAGATCTAGAAGACGGTCGTGGCCGTCCTGCCAGACAATCACGACTGTCCGTGAATAAGTACACGGCGCGGACAGTCGGTGGAAGTTTTTTTTTTTTTTTAAATTTATGTATTTATTTTATGATAAAAATATTTTTAATTTTGAATAAATAAATTATATAAATTATTAAAAACAATTCTAATTATATAACATGAGGGACCAAATATGTTATATTATGAGCAATTAAAAGATTAAGTTTGTCCAAATCAATTGATAGAGACTAAATTTCTAAATGTAAAACAATTAAAGGTCCAAAAACACCATTTTCCCTATAATATATTCTGTGCATAGCTCGGATGAATTGCTTCTTAATACGGAGTAATTCCTAACGCTGGCCTTAGAGTAAAAAGCTTTCACTCTTCTGGCCTCACGCTTTTCGCATTCCGCAAGTCGCCTACGCTTAGTAAGCTTCACAGCCTTAACGGAGTTCACAGTCTTCACATTGCTGTCGCTGCACAAGCACAACCACATCCACCGTCGTCCGTCGCCAGGAGCCCAGTATCCGCCTCGCCCTCGTCGGTCACAGCCAGCCATCGCCGAGTCGCCCGTCTTACCTTGCGATGGCCGATTCGCCGGTCACCGCCGGGCTCGCAGCGTCGGAACACCAAGCCTAAAACTGCTAACACTTTGCATTATCATCGGTGGGGCACTATTCCGTGTATCCGATCTCCAACTCGGAGAATATCTTACGGTTTAGCCCGCACTGAATCCTTAACCTCCCATGCACATTTCCAATCTTAGGTACACTCAGTAGAATGGCGATGGTTTTAGACGTGAAAGACGTGAGAGAATGGTCTTATAGAGGCGAAGGAGCTGTCAATCTGGTTCTTTCCTATCGCGGAACCTCTCCACATTTTGTACGTTTTCTTTCTCGTCTACTTATCCATAAAAGATTTGATTCACTCACACAGAGAGATTGAGTTATAGTTTATTTGGAGAGCACTTTTATCTGTATTTCTATATTACTAGGTAGGTTATTGTTCCATTTTAATATTGTGTAGGATGGTTTTGTATTGAAAGTATCTGCTCTTCTGTAGTTGTCAATCTTCAATTTTATCCGGAGTTTTGATAAAGATATACTTCGTGCTATTTTTCTACTTTTTTTTTTTTTTTTTTTTTTGGTAATCTTCTTATCTTTGTTTACATTTTATGCTGGGTTGAGGATGATGTAGACAAGAGATGCTGAAAAGTTAATGACTCATCATTGTTTAGTTAAAATATTGCCAGACTGATATTGTTGGCAAGTATTTCCCCATTTATCCAATCCATGCTCATTGAGTTATAAGGAAAAAATGTATGAGAGCAGAAGGGTTAAGTGTTGATCCTTACTTGAAAGGCTTTTCATGACTAGAAATTTACTAATTGATCATTTTTTGGGGGTTCTTTTTGGCTTTTGGTGCTTTCCTTGTCATATATCTGCTAGATTGTTAATTTGATCTATCCAATTACCTCTATCACTAATAAAAAAAATGGGCATTTCCAACTAGGCACAATAGAAGGGAACGGAAGGATACAGAAAAATTTAACAAATTCATTTGATAATATGATTGCTCTTTCTTCCCCCTTACAAAACCATCTTGGGTATATAACTGCAATTCTGCCCTTTCTTCTATGTAGGTTGGAAAAGTTTTGAGGATACAAAAGGTTCCAACAAATGGGTCTGAATATGAGAATGGTCATCCAGGTCTATCCATGCATGAAATCATCCTTTGGAAAGATGTGAAAGAGCTTGCATCAGCCCCTACTAGGGAGATTGCAGAGCACTTCTTTGTCCAGCATGTAATGTGCCCATTATTGGGTTCTGAGCATGTTGATGCTGGGGTATGTTACTGTAAATTTGTATCAAGTGCCAACATCCATGTCTCTCCTTGTGTATGCTTTTATTCTTGACACCTAAGCTTTGTTTTGTCCGTATTTCTTTGGAGTGCAACTATGACCATCTCTATAACTCATTTTCTTGAATACCATTCACTATATTGGTAATAATATTCTTTAAACTTGTTTATGGTATATACACTGAGCTAACCTGCATTCTTTAAAAAAAAAAAAGTAGAATTCTCTAAGGCATTGAATTTGAAAAATGAGTACTAGCTTTTTTTTTTTTTTTTTTTTGAAAGGAGTACTAGCTTTTCTAGTTATCTTCATGATTGGATTTCCGGTGCTTAGCAGCATGGTTAAAGGTCTTTGCTTATCTGTCCTTTGTATTGTCAGATTCGCATCCTTGTATCCAGAGAATTTCTAGAGGAAGTTGAAAAGAATGTCCTTCGCAAGCGCCCCACTTGGCGGGTTGATGCTGCTAAGGTCAACCTCAGGAGTGATTCTATTTTACTGATGTCTGATCATTCAATATTTCCCCATGGTAATAATGCTGTTTTCTCTTTCCTTTGGTTGTGAGTAGCTACCCATGGTATAACATTAACATAATGCTACTTGTTAATGAACATTTGAATTTATGTTATGCATTAGAGCTAAAATACTAAATATTCTCTGTAGTTTGTTGATCATAACCACTGCAATTAATCTAAAACTCCATGCCATCTCAAAGATGTACTTTAGAAATATTATGGAGTAAATTGTTTGTTGAAAAGTGCACAAATCCTTACCATATACAATTGTAACTATGTTTCACTTTACAAATCCAAGCAATAAGTTTTTGTTCTTGCAATATTGGCTAGCTCTTGCCTGTCATGGTTACAATGATGAAATATACTTTGGTATATTATCGGACATCTCAATCTGTGTCTGATCATTATGATAACTTGCATATCTCTCTTCCTTTCAGTTACACCTAAAGAGGAACTGTGCATATGCGTTGAAATAAAGGTGCCTTAAATGTTTTTGTTCATTATTCTTTTCTACCATAGTGTTGTAGTTGTTCTTTCTCTTCATTCGTCTCTAATTCTATAATAATACCTTGTTTCTTTTCCATTTCTCTGAATGTAGCCCAAATGTGGATTCCTTCCAGTTTCAGAATTTATTATAGAAAGTAATGCTCTTAAAAGGAGAACCACTCGTTTCAAGATGCACCAGGCTCTGAAGTTTCATCAAGGGAAGGTAATGAATACATCAATGCACCAAATAATGTTCTGAATTTTTTTCCCCATGAACTCTACCTGATACATGATTGGCACCTTTTCTTGTGTTTATTTTCTCTGTTGACCATCTTAAGTCCATTATTTAGTCTTAATCATGCTGCCCCCATTTTTACATTAATGCGTTTCTTATGATTTGTCTTTTACAATCCTTTCAGATATCATATATAAGTGGATATGATCCACTTGATTTGTTTTCTAGGTCTAAAGACAGATTAGACAAAGCAATCAAGGATCTTTTTATGACCCCACAGAATAACTTTCGAGTTTTTGTGAATGGCCGTCTCATATTCGGGGGCTTGGGTGGTGGTGCAGAATCTACAAATTCTAAAGCTGGTCAGGCATTTGAAGATGCACTCAAGAATATAATTTTTGCAAAAGAAGAAGGGATGCGTACGGAATTTTTTCTTGAGCTCATTTCTGAGGCAGTTTTCAGTTCAGGATTGCTAAATCGACTTCTTGAAGTCCAGAAGCTTGATATTTTTGACATTGAGGGTGCAATTCATGTGTATTATAATGTTATTTCTCAGCCTTGTATGGTTTGCAGAGATTTAGGCAATGACTTGTCAAAAAGGTTTAACACCTTGCATTCTATTTCAATGGAAGAAAGTTGGAAGATAGTGAGGGACTATTTAATAGCTGCTACTGCAAAGGACTTGAGTATGATGATTAGTTTTAGACCTCGAGAAGATGGGAAATCGGAATCTTCATATAGTCTTGTCTCCTTAAAGTCCACCAACCAAAATTTTGATTACAAGGTATGTCATATTTCTCTTCTGCAATTTGGATTTTATAAATCTGAATTGAAATGGGATTTGTAAACTTCTGTCATCAAAATTCTAGACACCCAATTATTTCAGTTTGCCCTATAATTGAAAGTCTGAAACATAGTCTAAATATTTGAGGGTAGAGGGTAAGCAAATAATTACATTACCCATGGAACAACAAATCCAACAGGATGTAGCATGTTGTCAGGGAGAAAAATTACTACGTATTAATCTATCAAGGCTACCAATGATGAAAAAGGTTTCACTTTTGAAGATATGCAGCAACATGCAGGTTTCACTTCATTATCTGAAAGAAGTCAAAGAACTCATTAAGTGAAATGGTTCAGCATCATAAGTTTTCCAGTGCCAAGGTGTTTTGTCATTTCTGTATGTAGTGGTTTGCTCATTTGAGTTTTATTTCTTGTCATACATTCATAGCATACTGGTTACTGTGTTAGAAAATAATTGTGAGTGTCCACTTGATCATGTTGCCCTTTTGGAATTATGCTGTATAGTTTCGTTTATTGTTGTATTGATGATCATTATTGCTGCAAATTGTTAGGCATCTTTCATTGACCTGGACCTGAAACCTCTAAAAAAGATGGAGTACTACTATGAATTGGACAAGAAGATAGTCAGCAGTTATGTAAAGATGGTAAATTCAGGAAAGGGAATGGCTTGTTCAGATTAATTCATTGCTGCAGAAGATACTGTGCACGGAGATGTTCTGGTAACTGATTGAAATGTTTGGAGCATATTCTTTAGTAACCTTGATGATTTCTCTGATTCTTCCTGTTTGTGTTTGTTAATTGAAGTTTTATTGGTTGGGGAAAGGGTCCATTTATAAGAGTAAAGAGACATGATGAATTTGAACCAAGAAATTCTGGGGATTCTGATATTATAAAGTAAAACACAAAGGAAAGAAAACAAGGGAATTTTAAGAATATCCCTCCAACAAGAATAAATTCTTGCCCTCTGCTACTTAGGGCTAATTGTTCCAATTCTGCTGGATGCCCTCTCTTCTAAGAGGGGGTGTCCCTATTTATAATGTATTACCATTACCATATGTAAAATAAGGAAGGAGCATCAATTATTTATTACATAATCAATCAATCAATCCCTAATTATTTATTACATAATCAATCAATCAATCCCTAATTACATGCTCTATAAAATAAGCAAGGAATTATATAATCAGTCAATCCCTGATTATATGCTTCCTTGAATTTTGCCACATGAATGATTATTTGATTACTTTCCTTTCTTTCCTGCTTGATTTGTATCATCCGATCCATGGCCAAGGAAGGAAAATGTGAATATTCAAGGAAGAGCAATCTATATACAATTAAGTTTAACCTATAAATCATGTTTTGACTAATTTAAATACAACTACCAATATGGCTTTGGAAAATCATTGCTTTACAAGAGGTGTAGTTAGAATAAATATACATTGAAGGTGCTTTCATTGCTTTAAGGAGAGGCGTGCAAAATAGGTAGACATATGGAGGCACAAGAGAGAGGAAGAAGCAGGAAGTGAACATGAAATTCCATCCTCAGGGAAACATTATTTTCTTTATTAGAAAAGATGCTGTTCAGTTATGCAATTTAGGCGGTCCTCATTAATCAAAGATTCTGATCTTTCCTTTGCTCTCTCATAATTTGTGCAAATGAATGACTTCCTGTAGAAAAGGTAACAGTTTTTTTATACAATTGGATGGATTTGGGGTTCCCTTTGCTTGAAACTTGCTAATCCAAGAATACTAATTCCATTACTCCAATACATTCTCAATTTCTTGATTTAAGTTACCAGATTTTAAGGAAAGAGTTAAGTTAATTAGTTATTTCCTTTATTAGAGTAGGTTGTATATATGCCTGCTGTAATCTCCATTAGTTTATGCAAGAATTTCAGAATTTCATCCAGCATTTTTGTGAATGCTTAGAGGAACTGGTATTGGAGGTTGTCTCATTTAGTTGCATTATTTTAGTGGCTATCTGTGGGCTCTTATTTACCTAGACTAGACTAGACTAGACTAGAAAGCAGTCCTTTTCTGCCTTCCAAAAATAAATTCAGAGAGAGAAGGTTAAGAGAGGGAATTTGCTGTTTATCATGGGACTTTGTCTGGTATGGCCTCCCAAATAGTAGGATGTTCTTTACTTTTTAGCTCATTTATAAAAATGTTGTGCATAAACACATCTAAAATTTATTGAAGGTTTGAAGATACAGTTAGAATGTGTAATTGAATTATTGAACCAAGAAGTATAATCTATTTGGTAAGTCTTCTGTCACAAGGTACAAAATTACTTCATAATTGCATTTTTTTTGGGAGATATAGCTGGAAGAGTCTGATGGTTCAGCATGCTTCTCTCATTTAAAACTCTCAATCCGAGGAGTTCTTGCCTCAAGCAAAATGGATACATGGAAAAGCTACGGGGTCTTGCTTCAAAGTCAGGAGTATTCTGTACTTGAATCAGCAAGGTACATGACTACTACTAATATTTAAGCTAAAAACACATTGTACATAAGCTGAAAGTGTTTTAGATAAAAATATTCTCATGAGTGTAAAATGCTTGCCTGAATAGCCATCTAGTTTAAACATAAATCTGATGGCTTCAATCATAATTTGCCCTTCTCAGTAGTGTCACTTAAGTTATTGGCCTGGACAATAAAATAAGTCACTCTGGTTTTGCATTAAAACTTGATATGAAATTACATCTTTGTTATTAAGCTGAGGAATATACATTTTGTTGGCAAAATTATTTAATCTAAAACAAGTTAACTATTTAAGTGAAGTTTCCACTTGCAAGTAGAGACAAATATACACGCTGTGATATTCTGGTAGGTGGGGTTGGAGGGAACAGAATGGCGGCAGGGTGGGGGAAGAAACTAATAAATGTAGATGTTAGCAATAGGTTATACCATGAAGAAAAATTCAGACAATGCATTTACTTCTATTCACCAACTACCACTGACATTCCATTTAAGTGTCGTGCCAGACTGTTAAAATGATTCTAGAGAGAACAAACTACTACTTAAGAGAAGTGGTTAACAATTTACCATGAGCATAACTGAGAGAGACCGACATAAAGCAATTTATATATAAAACAACCTATAAATAAACTTCAGAACATCATAAAGCAGTTTCTTGGACATTCATTGCTTTTGACATCATGTCATTGCCTTTAAAGGTTCTAGAATATTACCTTTTTTTTTTTTTTTTTTTTTTTTTTTTTTTTTTTTTTTTAAGTGGAATACTTTGTTGTGTAATTTTTATGTCTATTTAGACATTTTGTGATTATTTCTGGTTCCATACTGACAGCCTGCAGTACGCGTACAGTTCATTTAAATGACTAAGTCAAGAAAGGTCCAAGGAAACCAACTCTAATTTTTTTGTTGCAGAAAACAGTGGTGTCAGTGGATCTTCGTTGTTTCAAGTGCAGATTGAAGGTGATGAAGTTAATATCAAGAGTAGAAGGGATTAACTCTATTGTCTTTGATGTTGTTAAAAGTACAGTGACAGTAATTGGCGAGGCTGATCCAGTATGTATCATCAAACAAGTTAGGAAATTCAGAAGCTCTGCACAAATAATAAGTATAGGCCCTCCCGAGCAGGAAAAGAAGAAAGAAGAAAAGAAAGATGAGAAGAAGGATGGTAAGAAAGATGAGAAAAAGGATGCTGTTTGTTCTCTTCCCAGTACTACTTGTCAGAGATGTCATGTCTGGTATGTGATAGGGGAAGATCACTATAGTCATTGCAACATCTTATGATCAAAATTTCTTATACTTTTCTGTTTATAAATCTCCATCTATGGCTATTTGTGATGTGAATCTATCATTGTGCAACAATTCTTTGCCACTTGCATCCATCGTCACATAATATAAATATTTCTGCTTTAGAATTTAGATACATCGTGCCAAGTTGCTCTAGTTGGAAGCTATTGTCTCTGACTAAAATTTCTGCTTGTGAAATTGCTGCATTTAGTTTCATGATACTGCTCTTGTTTACAATTTGGTGGTGACACAATAATAGTTTATATAATGCAGCAATCTCTGATTTTGTGGTCATTGAGTTCTTTTGGATTAAAAACCATTAAAAATGTTAAGATAGGAGTAGAAGTTCAACCAATGACTAAATTATAGGTTTGGGTGGGTTGGGATTAGTTTTGAAAGTATTATTCGTTTGTTCTATTTTATTTGTCATATTTATTATATATATATTGGTCAAACATTCTCTATCTTCTTTGTTTATGTCTATTAGCATTTTTTTTTAATAGTATTTTTAATTTTTAATGTAGTTTTTAAATATATAAATTTTACATACTAATTCTAAACTTAATATTATGAAAAATTAAATTATAAATAATTTCAGTCAAAGTATTGGTAACTGAACTTGACACATAAAATGGGATGGAGGGAATACACTTTTAGAAAAATTGCACTTTCTTTTCTAAGTTATACATAAGTTTTAACTCAGTCCTTTAGTTATGATTATATGTATCTTTCAATTATGAACGAAGTGGTGAGTTTTCGGTTTTGGTCTCAACTTGGTAGAAAATTCAAACACCTTATATTATTAGAATGATAAAGTAGGAAATTCACATCTTATTCTCCTTATATTAAATTATTTTTGTAACATTATTTTTTTTATCTCTGACTTGGTAGGACCCTAAGTGTCGTATTAGAAACTTAAGAGTTAGTACGAATAAGGGAACACTTATCACCGTATTTAAGTGTGTGAAACACACTATTTAAAAAAAAAATTCAGATTGTTTTTATGATAAATTCTCCAAGTGAGGAACCCTCTGAGAGGCTCACGGGAATGCTCACTGCATTCCTTCGAGAATCGAGACAGTCGTAGCCAAGCTCTGAGCCTATTGGTGCTAGCATGGTGGTTAACTGGTTACGATACTGGGATTTGGGGATACACGGCTAGCCTTGGACCGGAGCTGGGAAATGAAGCCTCGATTAGCAAGTAGCTTCCGCCTTCCCGTTCTACCCAATATGCCTCGCTTGCCCAAGCCCAAAGGCCAGTTTGAAGAAGGTCTGTTAAAAGTAAACGAAACTGTCGTGTTCTAAATTCTAATGGTCGGGAAATGTTATTATATCATGGACCAGGTTCAAATAGCATTATGGAACTTGGATTGAAACGACGTGTTATAGAATTTATACTCATAAGATACAAAATTTCATAATACAAGACACAAAAAACCGTAACACAAAACACATACACATGTTATATATTTTACTTATTTTTCAAATCTAATTTAGATACATAATTTGTGTTGATAGGCACAAAATTTCATAACACAAGATACACACAATTACTAATTTGTTTTAGGTACAAAATTCATACATTTAAGGGACAGAATTTCATAACACGAGATACAAAAAGTCACAACACAAAACACATACACATGAACCAAGATCCACAGTGTAGCGTGAACCCTAGTCCATGGTATAAGGATTGGCAATTAACCCAGAGAACCGAGGAATGGAATGGAAGTTGAAGAAGCATTATAGGCCGGCGACTTTACTCATCCTTTCTAAGCAACAAAGGGTAATCAAATCAGATCTTTTGAGATATAAAAATATGTCAAAAATTTCAGATTGTTTTTATGATAAATTCACCAAGAAAGTAACTTGAGATTTTCAGTTGTTGGGCATCAGTCGTGTTGGCTGAGTTTAGCCCCTACTCGATTTGGGACGTGACGTTGTGGCTTACTATAAAGGGATGTGGTTAAATGGTTAATGTTCACATACTTATTACCAATTGGTTTTAAGTAGGATCGAATATGACAACCAGATAACCAAAGAACTATGTGGTTAAGCGTGTTTGACTTACATCAATCACAGGATGGAGTGTGCTGAGATCCATCACTAGTAGGGGTGTATTCGTTCCTGATTTTCATTGGCTTTTATGAACTTTAAAAGTTTAGAAGAACTCAATTCAAATTTTTAGGGAGTCTTTAAAAGTTGGGCAGCATTCGATTAAGATTTTTAAAAAATCTTTAAAAGTCGGGTGATATTCGATTACGACTTTTAAAGAGTCTTTAAAAGTCGAGTGCTATTAAAAAAGTTGTGAACTCTTATAGACATTTTTATTTGAGGACTTTTGTATACTTTTCCCTCAAATATAAATAGTTGAAATCCATCCTCAACTTCAAGATTTCTAAACTTTCTTCCTTGCTACCAACTCTGAATGTTTTCTCTCTATCTAAACTCTATTTCTTTTCCTCCCCATTTTTAAACTTTGTAAACCTTAACCTAATTTAAATTCAATAGATTATTTTTTCTTCATGCTTAAACTCTACAAACTTTTTCTCTCTCCTAAACTTTACAAGCTTTTTCTTTCTCTAAAAATTCTACACATTATTCTTTTCTTCATTATTGTTTGGATCTTCCTAATAGAGGACACTAATAGGTAAAAACACAATTTAGTATTATGTTTTGAGTATTATCGGAGTATTATTTTCTTGCAATATTATATCAATTAGTGAAATATGATATTACCTTTATATATAGTTGAAATTCATTCCTCCGTCTCCAAACTTCTAAACTCTCTCTATGAATTTTTTTCTCTAACTTCTAAACTTTCTCTACCAATTAGGCTACCCATTCTGAAGACAATTCCTTATCCCCTTATTGTGCAATGCACAATTTTCCATGGGCGCATGATGTAATGGAACAATTATTTAGCGACTATATTTGAGAGGGAAGACAACATAGAAATACTTAGTAACGGTGGGAGTAGGGGTGCAAATGAACCTATATAGTATAGAGTTAGATCGATATCAGGGACGGAGCCAGGATTTGTTGGTGTGGGGGGCCAATATTAATTTGAAAGAGAATAACGATGAACTGAGAATAATTAACTCCATAACTTGATGGTAAAACTTCTCTACCAACTTGCAAACGTCATCAATTCTGAATGATATATATACACATCTCTTTTGGATCTAAGTCATCTAACGATGAATTGAGAATAATTAACTCCATTGTTTTATCATCAAACCTATATTGTTGACGTTTGCCTCCTCCTTCCAGTCATGGAGGAGGCAACCGCCGCCTCCTTCCAACCTGGAAGGAGGCGACGAGGCCACTTTCCAGAACGTCACTGGCGACGAGTGGGCAAAAATTTAAATTAAAAAAAAAAATAAATTTTTTTACCTGTTAACCTGTTGATTACCTGTAAATAGGTCTAATTGTACAACTTTAAAGAGTTCAAGGGTGTAATTGAACATTTTTAATGTTTGAGGGCCTAATTACTTTTTCATCAAAAGTTAAAGGGTCTATTTGATCATTTTCCCTTAAAAATATCAAATTTGTAATGATGCCCAATTGTTAATTCATCTTGCTGATGCCTAGACCTCCTCTTCTTGCAATATATTTAGTATCAAAATTCGGCACAATTATGTTACAGTTTCACAAAAAGACTTCACACTTGCAACTAATTCATCTCATCCACTATCTCTTAAATTTTGAATAAGCAACTTAGTAGATGACACAAGATGCATTGCAATCAATAGTAAAATTGTTCATTATTATGAATATATAGTTCAAAATTTATGAACATATAGTTGTGAACATAATTATGAACATATAATTTTGTAATTATGAATATATAGATTCAATAATTGTGAATATGAAGTTCAAAAATTATGAAATATAGCTTTATAATTATGAACATATAATTCAGTAATTATGAACATAAGAGTTCTGTAATTATAAATATAGAGTTCAATAATTATGAATATAAAGTTCTAAAATTATGAATATATAGCTTTATAATTATGAACATATAATTCAGTAATTATGAACATAGAGCCGTATTTACCTTGCAAGATGGACACAATTCCACAGCATAACGATTAATACTTTGGTGAAGGGGGCTAAAATATATATATATATATATATATATATATATATATATATATATATATATATATATACTATTAATATTTTTTTGGGGAAGGGGGGGCCAAAGGCCCAAGACACCCAGTTAATAATTCCTCTAAATTCTCCAAAGGCTTCACTCATATTAGTATTATTAATTTTTTTTTTTTGAGAGGGGGGGCTACAGGAACAATGTGCATCCGTCCCTGATCGATATGTCTTAGCAAGTCAGCAATATGTTATGCATGAGGTCCGATAAGATATTATTACAAATGTTATATCGGTGGATTGTAATCAATGAGGAGGTTCTACATATTTTATTTTATGATAAAGATATTTACTAAAATGATTGAAATAGTTGTAATTTATTTAGTAATATGTTTTTATTAATTTTGCACATTTAGTATTAGTGTATTAAATTTATTTTTATCTAAAAATAGAAATTGAAAAATGAAGAAATGAAAAACCAGAAAAATAGAGAATGAAAATTAAAACTTAGAGAAATGAAATACTGAAAAAATGAAGTAAACAAAGAAAATGAAAACTGGAATTAATTAACAAATATGAAGGTAGTCTTGAACATCAAAATCCACCTACTGGAAGTAGTCTGGAACATCAAAATCCATGCATGCAACTAACACCACTCTTCAAATAGAGACAAAGCCATCTATCCTCTGAACATTTCCAAAGTTCCAATACGTTCCAGCCATCCTGAAAAATTAGTGGAATTAACTGTTACTGTTAAACCCATAGACGTCTAGAAATGAATTAAAGTTTGGGTGGAAATGAAATATTGATAATCAGTTATGAATTCATTTATCTTATATTTGTTTTTTGATACTAAACATATGTAAAGGGGTGGTGGCGCAGTTGGCTAGCGCGTAGGTCTCATAGCTTCTGAGTTATCCTGAGGTCGAGAGTTCGAGCCTCTCTCACCCCATTGTTTTTATCTCCCCCCTAAACTGCGAGTGCATGCATGTAAGAAGGCAGTCGAGCCTCTCTCACCCCATTGTTTTTATCTCCCCCCTAAACTGCGAGTGCATGCATGTAAGAAGGCAGTAAGGCCGGGCACTTTCTTTAGCTTCATATTGAATAGGCCAAAATTTTAGAAGTGTTGTTTTGATGTTATGGTTCTAAATAGATACCATGATAATGTTGTTTTGTTCCTCATCCCTGTATTTGATAGTGGGGTATTATATTAACAGTGAGCGAGGCGGGGTGGGAGTTGAGGCAATGAAATTGGGTCATTATTTTCTTCATATTTGTTTGCAGTACTCTTGATTGGATAGTTATTTGTGATAGTTTGTTTGAATGGGATTGTGGAAAGATGAATTTGGGTAAGCCTATGAACTTTTTATTGAACACAAAGCAAAGTTTAAGAAACAACGTACATTTGGAAGACCAAGTTCGTGCAACTCTGATCTGACTAGAAAGTAGGAGCATATATTCATCTATGCTGTTTTCACAACAATGGGACTTCTCACACGGTGCTTTTTATCAGACCATGTTAACACCCCAAATGCATAATCAGCCGTAGCGTTTTCCCCCTTTGCCTTGAGAGTAACTTTGAAACTTTGCTCCTCGCCAACCTTTTCGAACTTGAGAATCTTGGGATTCACAGTGACAGAGAATCCAACCGGGCTACGAACAGAAGCTGTGTAGGTAGCCGGAGAGCCGACGTTTTTCAGAGTTCTTGTCACGGTGGCTGTGCCTTTGAGGTGAGGGACAGTGATTGAGGGATAGTTGAAGGTGGAGAGACTAATGTGGTCTGGGCACTTGTATGGTGTCCCTAAAACTGCCGTGATCTCAGTTTTGTTGTAGCCTTGTGCGCAGATGAAGTTGACATAATCCGTGAGTTTCAAGTCGTAGACCAAGCCAGGATCTGCAGCGCCGTTTGGGTTTATGTGTCCAGCTCCATATGCAAATGGGGTTGTTTTCAGTCCAGTTTTGTCGTCAGTTATCGCCTTCCCCGAGTTGGCTCTTACTGTGGCTGTGAAAGGTAATGTATATAAGTAAACTTGCAAGACATCTTGAAATCATGAAATACATACATACATACCAGTGGTCATAATAGCAGATCTGATTTCTGCAGGGCTCCATGAAGGATACAGCGTTTTGAGAAGGCCAACAACACCAGCTACATGAGGGCATGACATTGAAGTCCCTGATTCCAAGTTGAATGAAATAATCCTCTTATCATAATCTTTATCAGATGCCCCTGTGGCTTCTGTGAAGGCAGCTATCACATTCACTCCAGGCGCAGATATATCAGGCTGGAATACATAAGTATATAAAAACATCACATACAGAATGGCTCAACACAATTACACAAATCAGAGACCTTCGCGTGCTGTTTGGAAACGAACCTTGAGAATATCTGGACTAATGGTGTTGGGGCCTCTTGATGAGAAAGGTGCTATGACTGGAGCTGGCTTCACTCCCAATAGTGTGTTTGGATGAGTAATGTGAGCCACAGGATTCCTACTTATCATGCATTATTATATTATGTATGTAAGAGATCAGAATCTGATTATTAATCTTACTTACCTGGTTTTATTAATGTAATCAAAGATTGCAAGTCCATCTGAGTAGGTGACATGTGTAGCTGGGAGAAAGTGTGCATCAGCAATAATCTCATTCCCAGAATCCTCATC
Organism: Ipomoea nil; assembly: GCF_001879475.1. Lineage (NCBI taxonomy): Eukaryota > Viridiplantae > Streptophyta > Magnoliopsida > Solanales > Convolvulaceae > Ipomoea > Ipomoea nil. Next base: position 1,948,944 of record NW_017619129.1, read on the forward strand.
GTTTGCAAGAATCATTCCCACAGCACCCGCCAAAGCAGCTTCGTGGCTCTTCTCAATCCTGTCATTTTCTCCTTGCAGGCAAACCAAAACTTTTCCCTTTACCTTTTCTGGGTCCAGAGTTCCAGGCTTACAATGCAGACTGCACGAGTTATATATAACAGTTTGTATGATATTAATTAGCATTTAGCTTTCAAAAAAAAAATAAAATAAATAAATAGCAGTGAATAATAGATTGAGTTTTAATTTATCCTTACGCATCTTGGGTTGAAATGGATGCATTAATCTTAGTTCTAGCGGATGCAGCAGAAAGAAGTGGATAGAACTTCCCAGTTGGAAGTTTTAGTGGCACTGCACTTTCGCCCTACAAACACACACATATATTAATAAGGTCTGTTTTATGTATAATGCAAAGAATGAAGAAGCAAAGAACGGAAACTAACTGTGTAGTGTTTTTTGTTTCCCAACACTACATTACTCTGAAACCGTCTGTCCATAGTGTTTGCCCCAACAGTGATGAGCCAGGGTGCAACATTATTGACAGAACCAGCAACAGGTCCTTCATTACCAGCTGAGGCAACCACAACTATACCATTCTTTACAGCATGAAAGGAACCAATGGCCAAACTGTCATTAAAATATGGCCCAGGGTGGTCTCCTCCAAGCGATACAGACAGCACATCAACACCATCCTCAATTGCCCGATCAAAACCAGCCAGGATATCTGCATCATAGCAATCTTCACCTGGGGAGGTGGGAGGCCAGCAAACCTTATAAGCAGCTACCCGAGCTTTGGGCGAACCACCCTTTGCTGTTCCATTGCCCAAACCGAAAACATTTGCCCCAGGAACAAAATTACCACCGGCTGTTGATAAGGTATGGGACCCATGGCCAATAACATCACGTGGGGTGAAGAAACTGGAATTAAGAGGGCCAACAGCAGAGGAATACCCTTGGATAAAGTACCTTGCTCCAATGAGTTTCCTTCATTATCATAGCCAAATCATAAACACCACAAGTTCAGATAGAATGATCCAGTCCCAGGAAAAGAAGCAAAACAACACCAACAAAGCTAGAAAAACGACCTGTTGCAGTGAAAGCTTTTATCTTTCTGATTCTGGCAAATCCCTTTCCACCTTTTGGGAATTGGTCCGAATCCTTCCTCACTAAAGCTTTTTGATTCGGGCCATACTCCTGCAGCTCCAACACACCACACAAAACACGATTATTGGGCAATTATGAGAAACAAAAGCTATGCTGCAGACATAACGGATAGCAGTATATAAGCAGAGAGAGTTGAGGATACATACCGGTATCAAGATTACCAATGATGGTATCTTCTCCAAACTTCGCCTTTTTCCATATTGAACCATCATGGATTACGCCACCTTCACCTTCCAATCCAAGAAACTCCCATGATCTGGTTGTCTGCAATTGTCTTGCCCTGTTCAAGAACACTGATATCACCTCCGGATTCTCTGCACATTGATGCACTTAAATCCCAAAACCCTTTGAAAAACCAAAACAGTAACTAATTAATACTGCTTGCTTACTGGCAATCTCAGCAGCCTCTTCTTCCTCAAGCATAGCAGCAAACCCATTGATGTGTCTGGTGTATGAGTAAAAGATTGCATCTCTCGCCTTATCCCAACTTTACATTATGCAACAACACATTGAACCAAAGAATCAGAACTTTGAGGGATCGGAGAGCATACAAAAGCAACTAAAACTAAAAATTAAAGAAGCTGCTTCTATAATATACCTTCCAAGATATGTTCCAAGAAGCTGACGATGAGAATGTTTTACTCTGTCAAGATCAACAGAAGAGACTTGTTTTCCATGTGAATGACCACCCAAGTACACCACATATGACTATTTCCACATCAAAATTAATGTCAAACATAAATCATAGCATTAGCAGCATTATCATCTAAAAGGCCTTCATGAAAGTAGTTGTATGAATATTTACCTTTTTGATGGAATACGTGGGTCTAAGAAACAGAGTAAAAATGAGTGAAAGAATGCAACACGAAATCGCTCTCATGGCTGCTACGATAAGCTAGTCCAATTCTTGTGCACTAAAACAATGCTGAGGCTAGCTTCTTTTTATAGGGGTAACTGTTACTCTATGTTGATTAGAATAGCCAAGCATAACTAATTTGGATCATGGATTAATTAATTGATAGAATAATATTATAAGCACTAACTAGTAAGTATCTGGTGCGATGCACGGACTATTATTAATTTAACAAATGAGCAAATTACATTTTTGGTCATATGACTATAGGAGGCGTGTTAATTTTGCTCCATGGCTTTTAAAAATAACAATTTAGTCATTTAACTATGTTTTTTTAGCAGATTCGGTCCTTCCGGCCAAATCACCAGTGGAAATTGGCCGGAAAAACTTAAACCTTTTTAAATTTTTTAGTCGTGAGGGCAAAATAGTCTTTTTACGTAAGCTGTTTCTTCTTCGCGTTCATGAGCTACGGCTAACAGTTGCCTCTGCTTCCAAGAAAGAACAGCTCCAAGAATCGAAGCCCCAAGTTCATAAGCAAGGTATGATTTTTATCCTCAGCTTTTTCTTCATGGCTACTGCACATTTCTTGATTCATCTTCCCCAGATCGCGCGGTATAAAGCTCTATAAGAGATCTAAACTCCCAAAAATATTCTTCTCCCTATTCTAGCCACAACCATCCTCCCAATTCCAGCCACGACCAAAACATAATTGTAGTATTGGTTGTGGTCCTGTGAATGATTTATTTATATTGTTGAAGTCGGTGTAGATGTTCATGTAAATATTGATTCTGAATTTTAAATTTATCTCCAATCAATTAATGTTAGAAACGTAACATAATTATTGCAATGTTAATTCTCAATTATGGATCAACAATTATTACTCAAATTAATTTTGTGAATTACTCTCATATCCACTAAAATCTTTTTGCTTATTATTCACTTTGATTTTCTTTTCATCTTTATTTAATTATTTATGATTATGATTAGGGAAAATTTTTCCCTAATCATTTTGCTTTAATATATATAGAGATAGAGATACAGATTTTTCCCTAATCATTTTGCTTTAATATATATGTTGACTAATTTAATAATTATGTTGATGTTGATTTGATTTGTAATTAAAATTACATGAATTTATAAAGTAATGTGAATACAATAAATGCTTTCACACTTTGAAGGGAACAATTTTTCCCTAATCATTTTGCTTTAATATATATATATAGAGATAGAGATGTAACTAGCATTCAATGTGGGACTCTCACATAACTTTTAAGGTGTGTTTAGTCCTAGAGGTAATGTAAGATTATGAGAATGTATAATTACCATGTTTGGTCCCTTGACTTTCAAAAACTCACCCAATTTAGTCCTCCACTAAATTTTTCATCTACTCAGTGTTAAAATGGAGGGAATTTTTGCCCGTTTACCTATTATACGCCTAATATACATTGAGAAATAGTCGAGGGACTATTTTGGGAATAGTTAATGGACCATTTAGGGAAAAGCTCATTTTTTTTTCCATTTGTGTTTATTTTCACTTTTTTTTTTTTAGACTCTATCAAATTAGAATTTTTGTAGATTTTTCTCACAAATATAAATAGTTAAAATCTCACAATCCAATATCAAAATTTTTAACTTCTCTATAGACTTTTTCCCTGTGTCTAAATATACAAACTTTTCCTCTATTCTTATTAAGTTTTACAATAAATTCCGTAAATTTTATAAATACTCATATACGTTTTATTTTTATCTTTTTATGTTCATATATATATATATATATATATATATATATATATATATATATATATATATATATATATATATATATATATATATATATTTTGCCCTCTTTGGGTGTCTAAACACAAAGAAAATAATAATATTATTTTTAATGATACAAATAGTATTTAATGTGATATATATATATATATATATATATATATATATATATATATATATATATCACATTAAATACTATTTGTATCATTAAAAATAATATTATTATTTTCTTCGTGTTTAGACACCCAAAGAGGGCAAAATAGTCGAGGGATCATTTTGGGAAAAAGCTCCTATAAAATTGACCTCGCCATTTTTTTAGTCATTGATCATCCTATATGGATGGATCAAATTAGTCTACACTTATCACGAGAAACCTAGTTCACATTTGATCATGTTTATATATATACTTATAACAATTGGATGTCATGAATTAGAACCCCACTAACTTATTATCAAACACTAGATCATCAAAAGAAAAGTGTCATGTCAAGAGAGAGATTAAGACGAGTGGGAAGCATTACTCATATATATATATATATATATATATATATATATATATATATATATATATATATATATATATATATATTCTTTGGATAAAGCAACAATTAAAGCATTATATGTTTGATTACAAGCAAGTTAGTATTTTCAGTGATAATACTAGTTCCATTGCTATTACTCAAAATCCATCATAAAAAATCAAGCACATAGATATTCGACATCACTTCATAAGAGATCATGTGCAAAAGAAGAACTTAAGGATGGATCATATAACCACCAAAAATTAAATTGCAGATATCCTCACTAAACCCTTATGTCAACCAAGATTTAAGGTATGTTTGGCAAAACTAGCTGAAAAGATAGCTGAAAGCTGAAAATGAGTTGAAAGCTGAAAAGCTATAAGCTAGGAGCTGAAAACTGAAGAGCTGTTAAGCTAGCTATTATGATTGAAAGTGTTTGGTAAAATTAGCTTTTTGATAAGCTGATAAATATAAAAAGACAAAAAAAGATATCTTCATAAAATTTAAATTAGTTTGTTTACATATTAAAATTTAACATTTTGTCTTTAAAAAATTAAGATTTTGAAATAAAACTATTACCATAATTATGATCTAGTATCCCATGAAGTAGCAATATTGTTGCGAATCTCCTTCATATAATAATAATAATAATAATAATAATAATAATAATAATAATAATAATAATAATAATAATAATAATAATAATAATAATTGCGGTTAAAGTTGCGGATAAAGAAAAGAAAAGAATTTTAATTGGGAAGAGTAAATGATGTCATTTAAAAAAAAAAAAAAAGGAACAAAGATACAAAAAAAAGTTAAAAAGCTACTAGTTTATTTTGGAAGCAAAATGTTCAAATGAGCTTGAGATTTCAAAACATTTTCTTAAGATATTAAACTTTCTCAAAATATTTTTGAAAAAGCATAAATCTTATTTTCATGGACATTTGTTCTATCTTTAATATGTCACAGATTTTTATTTTTAGAAGAAAATCATAGAAGTAATTGTCCAAAAATATGGGCGAAGACCATACCACAATGGTCTTCGCCAATAATTTTTTGGCGAGGGCCCGGGGTCCTTGCGTCGTCCATATTCTCTCCTTTTTATTTTATTTTATTTTATAAAATAAGTGATTTCAATTTCGTCAGATTAATCTTTAAGTTCACAAAATTTCACACTTAAGGTAATGCGTAATAAATTTATCGGTCAAATCTTAATTTTCATGTGTATACAAAAGATTTAAACTAGATCTTCTAATATTTTTAGATCCTTTTTACATACATGTTTTTAATGAGATTCAAAATCCAACACTGGAACCTCCGCTCATAATCCTTAAGTGAAGCAACCAACCAATTATACGGGTCTCGTCATCCATATTCTCGAACAAACACAACGTACCAAAATTTGGACAGAGACCAGAGCTCCAAGTCCCACTTGGCCAATATAATTTTCTATATGCACGACGATTTCCATAATAAAAGTTTTTGTTCATATTTATTTATTTATTTTTTTGAAAGCAACGGAACCACTTGTTCATGTTCAATTCTTGAGTTTTCATTTTTTAATCAAGGTATAATAAATATGCAATTTATAATAATTAAATATTCAAACCTGCAATTTTTTTTTAAAAAAATCAATGAAAAACTAAATTTCAAATTTAAACCGTAAATGTTAGACCATAAGTAGTAAAAAGAAAGTCATTAAATCAAATCAAATCAAATAAAAAAACTCAGTCGCATTTTTGCAAGTTCAATCTTTTGATACTAAATGTGCAAAATGTTAATACTAAATTTGCAAACTTGAAAAATTTTGAGAAATTCAGATTTTAGTATTCAAGTTTGCATAGTAAAGTTGGTGATAATTGCGAAAATGTCACCGTATCTTTTTTTTTTTTTTTTTTCTTTATCTGATCTGATCTAACCGATTTTTCTAAATGTAAGACTGAGATTGGTTCTTAGTTTTCTCTTAAAGATTTTTTCTCATATAATCATATATATATATAGGGAAGGGTTCAGGTGCAGGTGATGCTTCCCGTGCGGTTGAACGCACCTTAGGTATTAACATGGCGCACCTTAAGTACACAAATCACCACGCACCTTAAGCACACAAACAAAGCACCTTAAGAACACAAATCACTCAACTTAAGTACATAAACCACGCATTTTAAGCACAGAACAAAGCATATTAAGCACAAAATCCACGCACCTAAGATTTTAAAGTGGCTCACATTAAGTACAAACTCAGGCACGGTAAGCATAAAATTAACGCACCTTAAGCACAAAACTCACGCACTTTAAGTTTTACCAACTGCTCACATTAAGAACAAAAAGCACGCACATTAAGCACAAACTTACGCACATTAAGCACAAAATCCACACACCTTAAGCACAAATCTCACGCACCTTAGGCACAAAACTCACGCACTTTAAGTTTTAACAACTACTCACATAAGCACAAACTCACGCACATTAAGCACAAAACTTACACACCTTAAATTTGACTTAGATGCAAAAAATTACCAAATTGACATCGTGTTTTTTTTTTTTTTTTTTTTAAAATTTTGATAATCCTGGACCTTGATTTAAGCAAGATGAATGACTCAGATTAAACCCACACCCGCACCAGAATCGATATATATATATATATATATATATATATATATATATATATATATATATATATATAAGCCTGCAGATTGGCACGTAACTTGCGAGGCCCGCATTTTAGCATGCAAAAACCTTTAAGCCCTAATTTTACTTGTCCCGCTGTAAGGTATTTTAGGACTGGCCTGTGAGTTTTAGCCCACTTTGACACCCATTTATATAGTTTTTTTTTTTTTTTGAACACCCCTATATACAATTAAATTTATAAAAGTAAGGAAAAGTCTGGACAGTAAGTAAATAAGAATTGGGGTCTACAAATCTATCTGGGATAAGAGCTAAATAAGTTTTTGAACTATATATTCATGAAAGTTAGAGAATACAAGAGGTGAGCCACCTTATGGAGTCCGGTAACTATTGCACCCTTCAAAAAAGTGCAAAGATTTGCATATGCCCGATGGTGTAACTCTAAAGTTGAGAAGAAAAAACAGAGTGGTTTGCACGCTAAGTCAAAATGTGTGGAGGGACTCATACAAGACCTTGACATTGGTTAAATAGGCCTTTGAAACCAATTGGGGCAAAGCGCATGAGCTCATGAGCATCGGTCCAATTCTTGAATCTTGAGGTGCAGAATAAGGGGCATTTACAGTATTTAGGGTGTGTTTGGTTGGTGGGTTTTGCCCATAGGAATGGGTATGAAAGTGATTGTTGTTGTTTGGTTGATAGGTTTTTAGAACACTACTATGGGTTTCGAATACCCCATCAATTGAAAAAACCCATACCCAAATACAATAAGGGTTTCATTCCCTTATTCATTTTCAAGCACTATAATTAGTAACCATTCCCATTCCACCCTACTACAAAACATGTTAAATACTTTCACCAAAAACCCATTACCATTACCAAGTATTTGATACCCATTCCGATTCCGATTCCTATGTGCGAACCAAACACACCCTTAGAGTGTCTTTGGTTCACACATGGGAATCAGAATCGGAATGGGTATCAAATACTTGGTAATGGTAATAAGTTTTGGTGAAAGTATTTTGTATGTTTGGTAGTAGGGTGGAATGTGAATGATTATTAATATTGTTATTTGATTATGTATGATCACAAAACTTGGAATGAAACCCATATAAAATAAGGGAATGAGTTTTTCTATTAAGGGGTATTCCAAACTCATAGTACTATTTTAAAAACCTGTCAACCAAACAATAACAATGACTTTCATATTCATTCCTGAATCCTAAACCTGTCAACCAAACACACCCCTAAATTGTTTATTGCTTGATGGATTTCTTGTAGATTTAAGAGGCAGAAAACCTCTTGTGGTAAGAACCAATCATTATTGTAGGGACTATGACCGACACAATTGTGTAGACCATCAATAAAAAGTACATTTTTAATATATTAAATGTACATGTATACGTAAAGTACATTATTTGAGAGTATATTATTTTAATACTGAAAATATATTATTTTAATACTGAAAATATATTATTTTATATATATTATCAAATAATGTACATTCAGTACACAAATAATATACTTTCAGTATATTAAAAATTTATCATATATTTATGGTCCACACAATAATTTGCGGGTAAGAATTGAGTGATCCTTAGTGGGTATTTTCTTGAGCTTTACACCATCTAGGTCAACACGGTAGTATCATGATTCCCACTCAGTAGATACCAATACAACATCTAGGGTTCTGAGTCCTGAGTCTACCAATACACCATCTAGGGATCTAGGGTTCTGAGTCAGGTCAACTATGGCTGGAGATCAACACGGTAGTATCATGATTCCCCTAGCCAGGTCAACTATGGCTGGAGATCAACACGGTAGTATCATGATTCCCACTCAGTAGATACCAATACACCATCTAGGGTTCTGAGTCCTGAGTCTACCAATACACCATCTAGGTCAACACGGTAGTATCATGATTCCCACTCAGTAGATACCAATACACCATCTAGGGTTCTGAGTCCTGAGTCTACCAATACACCATCTAGGGATCTAGGGTTCTGAGTCAGGTCAACTATGGCTGGAGATCGTTAAATGGGATTGTCCACGTTCATCTCACCACATATACAAGGTAAGGCTAGGTATAGCACAACCTTGGGTGGCAATTTATATCCTACACCACGGCGCGCGTTGCATTGTGCGCCCAGATGCAAAACGACGTCGTTTCAATTTTTTTTATTTTTTATTTTTTATTTTTGAAATTTCTCGCCCCAGTGTTTGGCAGCTAATTTTTCTTTTAAAAAAACCATGTTCAAAAATGTACATAATGTTATACATGAATGTACATAATTGTATACATGAATGTACATAATTGTATAACAAAATATACATACTGTTTTTAAAAGATAATACACATAATCTAACATAATACATAATAAACATAAACTTTTAACCTAATACACATCAACTCTTAACATAATACACAAAAATTTCCTGATTCAGATGTACATAATTGTATAAAAAAAGTGTACATAATTGTATAAAAAATATACATAATTGTATGAACAAATATACATAATTGTATGAACAAATATACATAATCACAGCAACTTCCTACCGCGCCTCCCAAAATGACGTCGTTTTGGGAGGCGCGCAGCGCACAGTGCTACGCGCGCCGTGGTGTAGGGTATAACGATTGACCTTGGGTTGCTCTACATTGCTTGTCTATACATAGGGAGTTATGGCTAAGATGTTAAGGCCAGGGCCTCTTTTGCATTGATTTGTGAAGGCCACTCTGGGTCTCTGTATACGGTTGATTACATCAATGAAATTTAAGTTAAAAAAAAAAAACTACTCCGTATTAATGAAAGTATAATTAAGTCATCGAACTAAAAAAAAAAAAAAAATTAAACACAGGATCTTAGAAAAATGCAATTAGTCTAATTTGACATGTTATTGCAGGTAACTTTCAGCTTAAAAGTGAATAGGGTGGTATATCAATATGTATTGTTGATGCCCAATAACAATAATAACAATAATAATAATAATAATAATAATAATAATAATAATAATAATAATAATAATAATTATTATTATTATTATTATTATTATTATTATTATTATTATTATTATTATTATTATTATTATTATTATTATTATTATTTATTAACAAAATTAAAATATTTAAAAATAAAAAAGCTCATAAATAGGATTGTTATATTTTGTAATGGTATAAGAGATAAATTTCTTGTATTTATAAGAAACTTTTTATCTTTCTTGTGGTCTAATGGTACCCGGGTTAGACTTCCATTTGGAAGATTGTGAGTTCGAGCCTCAGTGGAGGCGTTATTGGTTCTTTGTATTTCAGTAGGTTGAGAAAGTATATGAACAGATACTACAATGTAATAGAGCCAGTAGCATTCAAAAAAAAAAATGATAAATACATAATTGAATAATTTTGGTAGATTTCTAGCTAGTCACCCATAAAAATAAAAAAATAATAAATAATAAAAAAAAAAGAATCATAGGGTGATTTACTTTATTTGATATCATGGAATTAGATTTCCAGTTAACTTGAATTTTAAACCAAATATATAATATTATTGCGCATTCAAAAAAATATAATATTATTGCACCAAACATGAGAATAATTTTTTCACCTTTTAGACTCCCTCAAAAGTTAAACTTTCATGGCTACCGCCTACCATACACACTCTAATAGAAATATTATTCTAGCATTTTCTTGGAATAAGAAATATTATTCTTGAAAAATAAAATATTAAAACAAACAATAATGAAATAAGTCTATTCTCATGTTATTTCATTCTCGGTCTATATATCTCATGAACCAAACTTGCTCTTACTTAGTTACAAAGTCATGAACTATAGAGTAAATACCCAAAATGGTCCCTCGACTATAGCTAAATTCACAAATTGGTCCTCGACTTTCAATTTCAACCAATTAAGTCCTTAACTTTGCAATTTTGACACGATTTGGTCCTCCATCTATTTGACCGTTTGTTGACCGCGATCTTTGAGGATATATATGTAGTTTCACGTGCAAAGCTCAAGAGAACGCTCTTGGAGGTGACATTGTTGTTTTTTTTTTTGGGGGGGGGGGGGGGGGGGGGGGGAACGGGAGTGCTTCTCCGCTTGCTGCTTGGGGATCACGAGCCGGTTCAGCTTAGAGAATGCTCTTGGAGGTGACAGCGCCGTTTCGGAGGGGGGAAGTGCTTCTCCGCTTGCTGCTTGGGGATCCAAAGCCAGTTCAGCTTGCCTACATCGCTTGGAGTCACGGCTTTCTCGAAGAGCCACTCCAGGGACTTCGGCGATCTATCTATCAAAAGCTATAATCTCTCTGGCATGGGGTGCAGCGCCGGCAGTGGATTCAAATGTAACATTGCGGTCTAGAAATGCAACCGGAACCTTAAAAAACCGACGATGGACCATGAAATTACATATATATTCTAAAAAAGCGCAGTCAACAAATGGTCAAATAGACAAAGGACCAAATTGTGTTAAAATTGCAAAGTTAAGGACTTAATTGGTTGAAATTAAAAGTCGAGGATCAATTCGTGAATTTAGCTATAGTCGAGGGATCATTTTGGGTATTTACTCTAAACTATATCCACAAAACAAATTAGCACCAAGCCCTTGAGGTAATATGTACTTCTAAATTAACCAATTAACTTGTAACTTTTTCCACCTATATCACGGATTGTAGATTTAGGAGAAAAACTTAAGTAAAAGAAAATTCTGTTATAAATATATTATTATGGTGGACATTATGGACATTCAATACATAACTGTTATAACGGTCATCATTAGTATCGTCATTATTATTTGTACATTATATATGCTTGTTGTAACATTGTATTGAGTGGACTTGTGCAATGGAATGACTCTCCTTGTCTCTTGTTCTACTTCTCTTTGTCTTGTACATTTACGTTTATCTATATTGATCCAATCCTACAATTCATCGATTAGGAGCTAATGGCCAATGGGCACAAACAACACAACAACATTACAACACGTTATCAGCACGCTCTTCGAGTCTTCGGTGAACGGTATATCTATTTTGTTAAAATTGCCAATAAATTGCATGTTTACATTATGGAATATATATGCTTATGCAATTTGCATTGGTAAATTATGAATATTTATATATGCTGTTATATATATAAATATTTTTTTTATGTATTCAGTTCGTACAATTTTTTTTGAAAAAAAGAAATATAATTGTGTTTTCGGAAAGAATTTATTTATACATTCTCTGTATATGTATATGAACAAATATATATGCGATATCTTCTGAAATTATTATGAGTATGAAAATGTTCTGAGTTTTTTCTCTCTCACACATATACATGTTTTTCGAAAACTTAAAATTCGATATATACACCTTTTTTCGAAAAACACAAGACTTCTTTTGAAAAAGGGATAGATCACATGTTCACATTCTGGCCTTGACGAAATATTTCAAAATATTTCCCAGATTGTGTAAATTTTTTTGAAACATTTATCATTATTTTTCGAACATGTATAGATTTCGAAAAAAAAAGAAAGGTGCAAAATTTCCGATCTGTTTTTCGGAAATAATACAAAACGAAACCTGTACGCTTTTTACGAGCGGCACTCCAGCAGAGGGTCACAACGTGAAGCTCCGGCAGAGCGATGGCGGCGCGTCTCGGTTGATGCGGTGGGTTTCTTGGCTGATCGACCTCCTTTTTTTTCCGATCTGCACCATCGATCGGTGGTTCTGGGGTAACGATCGGTGGAGGTTTGATGCTTTGCGGCGATGGCGACGCAGGAGACATCCGGTCTAGTCGGCGCCGTGATAGTGGCGAGCGATGGTGATGGCTTCGGTCGGCGACCTCTCACCTCTACGCGTCTCCCTCTCTCTCTTGTCTGGCCGCGTGAAAACTGATGAAACTTATATGGTTTCAATATTTCATCGCTGAACCCAAGTTTTGGACCTCTTGGCCCCGTCTGTGTGTTTTTTTTTAAGACCACAACTGGCCCAATTTGTTTTTTTTGGGCTATATCTTTTAAAAATAATATATATTGCTTTTGGGTCCTTAGGCTTATTTAAAGTATTTGGATTAATCTCTTTGGGCCTGTTTTTTAAATAACTATAAGATCAATAATGATTCGATCATGTTATTGCTATGTCTTGAGCCTGCAATTTGGTTTGGTAAATATTATAATTTTCATTTAAATTATTGAATATGCTCAGACACCAAATTGTGATTATGTTATACAATTTATTTAGAAATGAGCTGATTGTACTTTATGTTTTACTAGCATAACACCCTGGATGAGCCTAGATAAGGTTTTTCTTTTGAAGATAACATGTGCATTATTTTACTATGGCAATTTGTTTAAGAAACTATATTGCGAAATTGGAGTCATGTACGTTCATAAAGACTCCAAGATTAATAATTGGCACATTTCATTTTGATTGCAATGTTTATCGTAATAACAATCTATGATAGTTTTATTATCCTTATCAAACATGTAAGAGGCAACATTGGCAATTACCAACATTAGAAGAGATCATGCGATGGCCATACAATTGTCAAACAGTATTCTGAAACAAACCAGATAAGTGTTTTTTTTCTCAAAAGACAATATTTTATAATTCTCTTATATTGGCAATTGTATGCATGTGTATATCACTGTGATATTTTACTATAGCAAATTGTCAAAAAGAATATTTGTCATGAATCCAAATTGATAGAAAACATGATCCGTAGACGAAATTATGATATGTCATCTTGATTAGTTCACTCCATACTACATAGTATGTTGAGTACTCCACTTGTTTTTCTATTTTTCATGAAACAAATATTTAAGATAAATAATATCATATTTTTTAACCAAAGCTCTAAATCTTAATAGAGCTTTGTTCGGAAAGCAAATTAAGCATTTTTGGAGGAAATATTTTTTGTGGGGACCTTCAAAAATTGAATAACCAATATCCTGATCCACTACATATCACATACGCTAGTACATGATGCATTTCCCTATCTGCGTTCAATTGTTTTTAGTATGCAACCCTTCTAGCTATATCCCATAATGAGAAATCAACAATGATGTTGGTTGCATTATAAGATCTTTTCTCGGCATTAGGGGGAGATTCGAAATTTCTAATTAATTAAATGCCGAGAAATTGGTAAAAATCTTCAAACCCATGTACTAGCCTTATAGAACCAGAAGTTTAGACATTAAACAAATTATCTGCTAGAAATCCCAATGAGTGACTAAGTCCATAGAAAATATTTTAAGAGTTGAAATCCCCAGCTAGGACTAAAAATCTCTACCATTATGCCAGGAGCATATATTGGTTTAAGAATTTACAAAATAGATCTAGTATAGAAATTTCGTCACTCCAGAAATACAGAAATTTTATCTTGAAGATATTCGTCTAGAAGACAAAAACCCCCCAGTAAAATTGTAGGTGCACCAAATAACTAAAATACTGGGGAAGCGGAACAACCAAATCCAAATACTCTTGGGAAATGCCATATATTTGGTTGATACAAAATTGCCATGTGTATAAAAGATATTTACAAAGCTGTTACAGTTGTCGACAACATATTTTTCCTTTATTGCTCATAAAATCTGGATCCAGAAATGAAAATAGTAGTATAACGCCTGCAGCGTGCTAACTGTTTTCATTGAAAATAGCAATTAAGGCATACAAATTAGAATTCGCTAATAAAAGGCGAGTGGAGGGTTTTCGTAGAGACCCAATATTAGTCATGGCTTTATATTCCGCTATTCAATAAAACTAGCAGTAAATAAATTAGATATGTAGCTAATAGTTATAGTTATCACATATTTATATGGGTAACTTGTTACTTATATTTAAAATCCTTGATGGATTTTCTCAAAATGTGATGAATGAAAATCACAAAATAAGAAGTATAAAAGTTAGTAAGTTACTAACTATGATCTTTTAAATGTATTTTCTCCCCCATAACAAAGTATGAAAATATATTATCATAAACATGTCTAGTAATGTTATATGTGATTGGGAAACTCAAATATTGTTTCCTCTTGAAAATATTCTAAATATATCCTCTAATTTATCTTGAAAATTCCTAATATATGGATTTATAATTCCTGAAATGAGGATTTATTTAAGTGCCATTATTTACTTTTTAGAGAGTTGCGAATGGGGTTATTATCCTCATATAGAAGGAATAATATGTACCATTATGTGCTCAATAAAGAGTTGATAATGCACTTATTTATTATCTCAGTCAATATTTATGGTGTAAACATCAATGAAATATATAAAGAGTTTGATGATGTTAAGTTATAAGATAAGATAACGAATAGCAAAATCAAGGTAAAAATACTCGTATTGATGCTTTTTGGCATGAAGTCATCATACTTGTTACAGATAAAAATGTATATAGTTTTTCATGATATAAAATACCTTGATCCACATGAACTCCAGAAGAGTGATAAAATATTTGTTCAGAAGGTTTGCTCCAGTGACAAGTTAGCAAATGTATACCTACAAAATATCCATAAGATTGATATGTGTAGGTAAAGAAAAATTATTATATTTAGGGGGAGCAACAAAATATAAACTATAAATAATTTTATTGGTCCAGATGATCATGAGAAAATATGATAAATTCTAATGACAATCCTGAAGATTATACCATATCCCTTCTCTACACCCTTTAGAAACAATGATTTACAGGAAATATAGAATTTGAAGATTGTTATTTTCAGGGGGAGACATGAAGTACATTCACTCGAGTCAATCCTGTAGATTGGTCAATCATGTAGATTGGGTCTTAAAAGGACTAATAGTTATACTTTTTGCAGCATATACATACCATGTACTCTTTTCCTCACTACGTTTTTCCCAATGGGTTTTCTAGTGTGGTTTTTAACGAGGCATGAGTATGATATAGTAATGACAATGGGGAAAATTGCAAAATAATTGGTTAATAAATGAACAAACTCCAAAATCCTGAAGATTATGCCCTGAAGACTGCGCTTATGGTGTACTCTTTTTCCCTTAACTAAGTTTTTCCTACAGGGTTTTCTTAAGTTAAGGTTTTTAATGAGGCGACCAAATACAATATATATTTTTACATATATCATGTACTCTTTTCTTCAACTAGGTTTTTTCCCACGTGGTTTTCCTAGTAAAGTTTTTAATGAGGCATGAATATATTTTCTATTGTACTCTCTTATTGTCTAGGTTTTTCCCACAGGGTTTTCCTAGCAAGTCTTTAATGAGGCAAGATCGTTGATAAAATAATGTCCAATGGGGAGTGTTATAAATATATTATTATGGTTGACATTATGGGCATTCAATACATAACTGTTATAACGGTCATCATTAGTATCGTCATTATTATTTGTACATTATATATGCTTGTTGTAACATTGTATTGAGTGGACTTGTGCAATGGAATGACTCTCCTTGTCTCTTGTTCTACTTCTCTTTGTCTTGTACATTTACGTTTATCTATATTGATCCAATCCTACAATTCACCGATTAGGAGCTAATGGCCAATGGGCACAAACAACACAACAACATTACAACAAATTCAAACTAAGACCAGAAAACTATTTGATCACAATTGACTAACACAATCATCAATTGCCTATTCCAAATTCACAGAAATAGATGTATATATTCAATTCCTATCAATCAAATAGGAATTTAGAAGGTTAGGATTTAGGAATATACCAATAGAAAATGAAGCGATAGCGATAGGACTTTTTATCGATCAATCTTCCATCATCATTTTAATTCACATATGGATTACCAGTGTGGCTTCTCGTTTCCATAATGCTCTGCCTTGAATACATATATGAAATCACAACACAGTAAGCTAATTGAGACAGTGATGCTGCTTATTAGCCCGCACGGGTTTAGTTCATTGGTTCAGTAGGCAGTACTTAGGAGAAGAAGTGTTGATGCTGATTACTGATTGTGTAAATTTATCTAGATACTAGTTTTTTACACACATTTCACGATTGAGATAATGTCCAAATGTTTTTTTTTTTTTTTAAATAAGTACTTTAAAGTACATCAATGCAAGATTATATTGGAATTGTTCATGCATAGATAGTTGAATGTTCAATTTGTGTATTTAAATAGGTAATTCTAAGTTTACAAATGCAAGATAATATAGTCAAGATTGATTATAATTGTCAATAAAATAATTGTATAGGTATAGTTGAAACCAAATACACAACATAAGGGAGAACATATAAAAATTAGGGCATAAAATATTAAATATATACTAATATTGAAGAGCTAACTGTTGATTGCCAAACAAGGACAGTGCGTGGTAGTTTTCCACTTCAATTTGTTGTGTGATTTGAATATTCTTTTTGTCAATAAATCTCTCAAGTAGTTAATATGATTGGCTTAATTATATATTTTTTATTTTTTTAAAACAATTATTATTATTATTATTATTATTATTATTATTATTATTATTATTATTATTATTATTATTATTATTATTATTATTATACCCTTAGGTCATTTTACATGTTAATCTAAACAGGTAATTTACTATTATTATACGCTAACTGCTGATTGTCAAACAAGGACATTGCGAGATAGTTCTCACTTCAATTTGTTGTGTGATTTGAATAATCTCTTTGTCAACAAAATCTCTCAAGTAGTTAATATGATTGACTCTATTAATTATATATTTTTTTAATTTTTGCATGGTATTAATAAAATACTTGGTAAATAAATATATAACATTATTTTTGTATTATAACTTTGATATTTAATTAAAAAATAGTGCACAAAAAAGATAATAGACAATGTAGTGAATATAACCAATTGATGAATTTGAATGTAAAGAATTTTTACATTGGAGAAAAATAAAGACAATATAACTAATAAAATTATTTCTCTTAATTAATTTATTGATAATGAATATTTTTTTTAATAAAGATATTGTAGGGACAATGTAGCGAATATAATCAATTGATGAATTTGAATGTAAAGAATTTTTATATTGGAGAAAAATAAAGACAATATAACTACTGAAACTATTTCTATTATTTAATTTATTGATAATGAATAATTTTTTTGAATAAAGACATTGTAGACACATAATTCTAAATTAAAGAAATGCATATATATATATATATTATTTTTTTTGTAGCACTAAATTATTATTTTAATTTAATAAGAGTAAAATAGAGTATTAATTATGCCAACTTTGATTGGGATGAGGTTCGAACCTAAGACTTTTCTTATTGAAATCATTGAGTAAGTTAACGGTGAACAAACAAAAATTAACGGAAAAAATAATATTTAACGGAAAAGTTAAGGGATAATCATATTCATTAAAGATAAATTAGGAAATCTTAAAAGAAAAATTAAAATATAATCAATCTGAGTCATTCATTTGATAAAAAAATTTGCCCGTCATTTTTTCTACACATTATAGGCCTAACTCTCTCGGGCTCTTATTAGTATAGTAGATAGTAAAAGCATACACCAAAAACGTAAATGATTAAAGGTGGTTGGAATTTTTTTATTTTTTAAATTTTTTTTGTTGTTTTGTTTTGTTTTTTGTTTTTTTTTTGTTGTTTTGTTTTGTTTTGTTTTTTTGTTTTGTTTTTTTTTTGTTTTTTTTGTTTTTTGTTTTATGTTTTATGTTTTTTTTTTTTTTTTGTTTTTTTTTTTTTTTGTGTGTTCAATATGAAGATCACATGATTTATCTTTTTATCATGGATATTTCACTCATACTCTTCTTTTTTTCTATTTTAACCAACCACGACGCAGAGAGTTTACTCAAGACCGAGAGGTTACAACGACATTCTTGAGGACATAAGGTTCATGGTGTTAATTCAGTTAACTACTCCGGTGGCCATGACTGCGCTTTCAACGACATATCACTTTGTTTCTATCAAATTAACGTAATGTATTGTATATCATCATATATTGTACTGTGTATTGTTTTTATCCCATAATACAAACATTCATCATTATAACTTGACAAAAAAATTACTTACAAAACTTGGTCTTGAATATGAGAAGATTGATTATTGTGTAAACAGTTGTATGTTGTATAGGTCTGAAATCAATGACAGACATTGTAAAAATTACTAAATTAATTAATATTTATTCTAATTAGTATTTGCTATGTGTTAAACTATTTAGATATGTCTAAAACTATTGAAAATTAAATTATTTAGATATGTCTAAAAACTATTAAATGATTTTTAATCTACATGTGATATTTATAAATTATTTTATTTTATATTTTAATATGGATATAAGAATTGAATATTTATTCTTTGGAAATAGCTTGAAAATAGTGACGAGGCTTTTTTCGAACATCCATTTTGGTCGAAAAAGTGGTCGGAAACACCGTTTGCGACCCGATTTAAGCCATTTTTGACCACTTTTGGGTGGTCAAAAATTTGTTGATTTCCCGCCGTGTCTTATGATGCTGGGTTCCAGTGGAGTGATTGTGCATTCTATAGTGTATGGATCCTCGGTGGAGTTGTTGGTGTGTGGTTGGTGGTTGTGTGCAGTTATTTGGTCTGTTTTGTGCATTGCAAGGGGTGGAGGGTTTTGCCAACTTCGATGTAGTGTGGTTTGTGTTTCTTATGTGTGGTGCGCGCATTTGTTTGGTGCGATATATGCACAACAACTTATCTATTTCTGATACAGAATTCATACTATTCATGTACAGAAATTAATAATACATGACAAAGCAACTCACAACCAGGGCCGGCCCAGAGGGGCGGGCAACATGGGCACCCGCCCAGGGCCCATTGATGAAAGGGGCCCCTTAACTTGGATTTTTAATTTTTGATAAAGATAAGAGAAAAAAAAATTTCTTACATGAGCATAGATTTGAAGCCACAATTTCAAAATTATTATTTAACATTAAATCCACTTAACCATTACAATCATTTAATATAATAATTCAAGTAATAGATACTCCGTATATATTAGAGAATATTAAATTAATTTATAATTAAACTTCATGTAGCCATATAGGGGCCCAAAGTTTGAATGAGCACTACTCCAGGATTAGTCTTAAAAAATTATATGTCGATAAAAATTCAAAGTTATCCTTGAATTATTTTCAATTAACACAATCTTTTGAAATATATATATATATATATATATATATATATATATATATATATATATATATATATATATATATATATATATATATATATATATATAGGGACGCACTCAGGTGCGAATAAGTGCCCAGGAAGGAAATGCGAACGAATCAGCGCGTGACACGTGTCCAGATCTAATAACTTAAAAAAAACGCGGTGGCATTTTCGTAAATAATTGAACATCGAAGTGCAAGTAAAATCTCTTATAAGTGCACCTATTTTCACCTATAAGTGCATGTAATTTTGCCTTGTTAGCATTCACTTTCCGCAACCATTCATGCACCTGGGTGTGCTTATAACTATATGTGCAACTATTTATAACTATAGGTGCAACTACTTATAACTATATGTGCACCTACTTTCACCTATAAGTGCATGTAATTTTGTCTTGTTAACATTCATTGATCTGAGTTCAGCGGGTAGTAATACTCCTGAAAACCACTCGCAAACATTCATACACCTAGATGCAACTACTTATACCTATGTGTGCAACTACTTAGAACTATAGGTGCAACTACTTAGAACTATAAGTGCAACTAAGTATTGATGCTCAGTGTAAATTTTTACTTGCACCTATAATACATTTTACATGCACTTGTAATACATTTTACTTGCACTTCAATGTTCAATTATTTACGAAAATACCACCGCGTTTTTTAAAAAAATCAGTGTTTCTCATCCATTAGATCTGGACACGTGGACGAACAGAATCCATTCCTATTTCGCGCCTGGGCGAGCCGTTCGCACCCGAGTGCAACTATATATATATATATATATATATATATATATATATATATATATATATATATATATATATATATATATTAAGGGCCCTTGTTTTTACTTTGTCCCGGGGCCTATAAATTGATAGGACCGGCCCTGCTCACAACACAAGACACATACATATACACATGTTATATATTCACTTATTTTCAAATTTGATTTAGTTGGAGAATTTATGTCATAATTTCACAACGCAGTACATAAATTCAATTCATAACATAAGATAAACAATATGTTGTGTTACACAACTACACACTAATTTGTTCAAAGTATAAAATTTATATTTTTAAAGTACATAATTTTATAACATAAAATACAAAAATTCACAACACAAGACACATACATATTTTTAAAAAAAGAACATGTAATAACTTGAATTGAACAACAAAGAATCACCATCAAAATTAGAATTCAGAAGGACATCGTATAGAATCAGGATTCACAATGCATTGTGGAGTGTGGACCTGGTCCATAATGATTTTCATCTACGCTGCTGCTTTCACAACAATGGGACTTCTCACACGGTGCTTTTTATCAGACCATGTTAACACCCCAAATGCATAATCAGCAGTAGCGTTTTCCCTCTTTGCCTTGAGAGTAACCTTGAAACTTTGCTCCTCGCCAACCTTTTCGAACCTGAGAATCTTGGGGTTCACAGTGACAGAGAATCCAACCGGGCTACGAACAGAAGCTGTGTAGGTAGCCGGAGAGCCGACGTTTTTCAGAGTTCTTGTCACGGTGGCTGTGCCTTTGAGGTGAGGGACAGCGATTGAGGGATAGTTGAAGGTGGAAAGACTAATGTGGTCTGGGCACTTGTATGGTGTTCCTAAAATGGCCATGATCTCAGTTTGATTGTAGCCTTGTGAGCAAATGAAGTTGACATAATCCGTGAGTTTCAAGTCGTAGACCAAGCCAGGATCTGCAGCGCGGTTTGGGTTTATGTGTCCAGCTCCATATGCAAATGGGGTTGCTTTCAGTCTAGTTTCATCGTCAGTTATGGCCTTCCCTGAGTTGGCTCTTACTGTGGCTGTGAAAGGTAATACGCATGTTAGTGCATATATATAAGTACATCTTGAAATCATGAAATACATACATACATACATACATAGATACATACCGGTGGTCATAATAGCAGA
The DNA here is from genome assembly GCF_001879475.1 of Ipomoea nil. Classification (NCBI taxonomy): domain Eukaryota; kingdom Viridiplantae; phylum Streptophyta; class Magnoliopsida; order Solanales; family Convolvulaceae; genus Ipomoea; species Ipomoea nil. Next base: position 1,970,894 of record NW_017619129.1, read on the forward strand.
TCTGATTGCTGCAGGGCTCCATGAAGGATAGAGCGTTTTGAGAAGGCCAACAACACCAGCTACATGAGGGCATGACATTGAAGTGCCTGATAGTAAGTTGAATGAAACAATTCTCTTATCATAATCTTCATCAGATGGCCCTGTGGCTTCTGTGAAGGCAGCTATCACATTCACTCCAGGCGCAGATATATCAGGCTGGAATACATGCATAAAGTATATAAAAAACATCACAGAATAGAATGGCTTATCACAATATAATTACCACAACTAATTAACAAACCTTGAGAATATCTGGATTAATGGTGTTAGGGCCTCTTGATGAGAATGGTGTTATCGCTGGAGCTGGCTTCACGCCCAATAGTGAGTTTGTATGAGTAATGTAAGCCACAGGATTCCTACTTATCATGTATTAATTTAATTAGTATATATGTAAGAGAATCTGATTATTAGTCATTGTCAACAGGTAGGGTGATCTTAATTACCTGGTTTTATTAATGTAATCAAAGATGGCAAGTCCATTTCTGTAGGTGACATGTGTAGCAGGGAGAAGATATGGCGAAGCAGCAATATTAATGTAATCAAAGGTTTCATTATTGTTTGCCAGAATCATTCCCACAGCACCAGCCAAAGCAGCTTCATGGCTCTGTTCAATTCCCTCAAATTTGCCTCCCAGGCAAACCAAAATTTTTCCCTTTACCTTTTTTGGGTCCAGAGTTCCAGGCTTACAAAACAGACTGCACGAGTTATAGCAAGTATCATTGGCTAGTATGATATTATATAGTGAATAACAGAGATTTCATACGTCCTTACGCATCATGGCTTGAAATGGATGCATTTTCAATTCTAGCGGATGCAGCAGAAAGAAGTGGATAGAACTTCCCAGTTGAGAGTTTTAGGGGCGCTGCACTTTCGCCCTACAAACACATCATATACTGCACATGATAACATTGAACACAGAACGAAGCAAGGAACTAACTAATGGAAACTTACTGTGTAGTGTTTGTTGTTTCCCAACACTACATTACTCTCAAACTGTCTGTCCATGGTGTTTGCCCCAACAGTGATGAGCCAGGGTGCAACATTATTGACAGAACCGGCAACAGGTCCAGAATTACCAGCTGAGGCAACCACAACTATACCATTCTTAACAGCATGGAAGGAACCAATGGCCAAACCGTCTTCAAAATATGGCCCAGGGTGGGCTCCTGCAAGTGATACAGACAGCACATCAACACCATCCTCAATCGCCCGATCAAAACCAGCAAGGATATCTGCATCAGTGCAATCTTCAGGCCAGCAAACCTTATAAGCAGCTACCCGAGCTTTGGGCGACCCACCCTTTGCTGTTCCATTGCCCAAACCGAAAACATTTGCTGCAGGAACAAAATTACCACCCGCTGTTGATAAGGTATGGGACCCATGACCATCAACATCACGTGGGCTGAAGAAGGAACTGGAATTAAGAGTGCCAACAACAGAAGAATACCCTTTGTTCAAGTATCTAGCTCCAATGAGTTTCCTTTGTTATCCAAATCATAAAAGCAAAGCAAGTTAGAACTAACATTTTTATCTAAATTTCAGATAAGGAAAACACCAACAAATTAAAGCTAGAAAAAAAGACCTGTTGCAGTGAAAGCTTTTATCTTTCTGAATCTGGCAAATCCCTTTCCACCTATTGGGAATTGGTCCAAATCCTTCGTCACTAAAGCTTTTTGATTCGGGCCATACTCCTGCAGCTCCAACACAGCATACAAAACATGATTACTGGGCAATAGATATAATTGAAATACTTTATGAAATTCTATTCTGAGAAACAAAAGCGCTATGCTGCAGACGACATAATGGATAGCAGCAGCCAGCAGATAACCAGAGTTGAGGATACATACCGCCATCAAGATTAGCGATGATGGTATCTTCTCCAAACCTGGCCTTTTTCCATATTGAACCATCATGGATTAAGCCGCCTTCACCTTCCAGTCCAAGAAACTCCCATGATCTGGTTGTCTGCAATTGTCTTGCCCTGTTCAAGAACACTGATATCACCTCCGGATTCTCTGCACATTGATGCACTTAAATCCAAAAACCCTTTGAAAAACCAAAACAATAACAAATTAATAACTAATACTGTTTGCTTACTGGCAATCTCAGCAGCCTCTTCTTCCTCAAGCATAGCAGCAAACCCATTGATGTGTCTGGTGTATGAGTAAAAGATTGCATCTCTCGCCTTATCCCAACTTTAGATTATGCAACAACACATTGAACCAAGGAATCAAAACATTGAGGGATCGGAGAGCATACAAAAGCAACCAAAACTAAAAAGAAGCTGCTTCTAGCTATAATATACCTTCCAAGGTATGTTCCAAGCAGCTGATGATGAGAATGTTTTACTCTGTCAATATCAACGGAAGAGACTTGTTTTCCATGTGAATGACCACCCAAGTACACCACATATGACTATTTCCACACCAAAATTAATGTCAAACATAAACCATAGCAGCATTATCATCTAAAAGGCCTTCATGAAAGTACTTGTATGAATATTTACCTTTTTGATGGAATACGTGGGTCTAATAAGAAACAGAGTAAAAATGAGTGAAAGAAGGCAACACGGAATTGCTCTCATGGCTGCTACGATAAGCTAGTCCAGTTCTTGTGTACTAAAAGAGTGCTGGGGCTAGCTTCTTTTTATAGGGGTAACTGTTACTCTTATGTTGATTAGAATAGCCAGGCATAACTAATCTGGACCATGGATTAATTAATTGATTGAATAATATTATAAACACGGGACTCTCACATAACTTTTTTAAGGTGTGTTTAGTGCTAGAGGTAATGTAAGATTATGAGAATGTAAAATTACCATGTTTAGTTGGGGTTGTGAAGATGTTATATTAACATGTTTAGTTGAGTTATATTTTCAATTAATAGTTTTGCACACGCATTGCGTGACTGATTTAATGTCAAATATTTGTATTTAAATAAGTAATTCAAAATATATCTATGCTAGATTATATATGAGAATTTCATTATATATAGTTGGCATTAAAATTAATGTTTAATTTGCACTTTTTGTTCAACTATTATCTAAATACTTCTCCCAAATTATTATCTAAATACTTATTTGTATAGTGGTATGGTATTAGGTAGTATATAATAATTTTTGTTCGAATTACTCTAAATTTTGTTAATTCCGATTTGGAAAGGTTTGTCATTGTCTTCGTCTCCATTGTTTGTCCGCTTTTTTTTTTTTTTTTTTTTTTTGGTAGTGTCTCATGTGTAATTGGGTTACTGGTGCTATTTATAAAAAAAAAAAAAAAAAAAAAAAACAGATTTTATCTAATTAGTTTTATTTAGAGGTATTAGCGAACAGAGCTTTCGACAAATTACTCGTGTTTGTGTTCGGTAAGCATTCGTTTATGTTCGTTTGTTAAGGTAAATGAACATTAACAAACAAAATTTAGAGCTCGGTTAATAAACAAACAGAGCTTGAACGGCTGTAAGTTCATTTGCTAAGAGATCGTGAACAAGCTCGTTTGTGTTCATTTAATAATATTCACACACACACACACTTTCATTTAGGGACTACGGTTTTTCACTTCAGATCTTCTCACTCAATCGCTCCTCAGTCATCCCGTCTTCTCCGCTCAGTCGCTCACACCTCCCAGGCTCCCAGCCAACGGCGAGCGCCGTAGCCACCTACCCAGCCAACGCTGTTCGCCATTCGCCGTAGCCACCTGCCCAACCAACGCACCCCTAGCCAATGTCGACAGTCGTAGCCACCACCACAGCCAACGTCGATCGCCGTAGCCACCACCCCAGCCAACGCCGACCACCGTAGCCACCACCCCAGCCAACGCCGACCGCCACCAGCCCACTACCCAGCCAACGCCTCCGGCCTCTGTAAATCCTACGGTCTGCTACTTTGCCGTTTAATCCTACTATTTAATCCTCAGATCTCCTTGCTTGCCTGCTGACTGTTGTTTTAATCTTCCTCGAAGCTTTAAAAACATAAACGGTATTTTTAATTTTTTTTTTTATACAGATTAATATTATTGAGTTTAGATTCACTTTAGAGCTACTATGCCACTTTGACATTGTATTTGTGTGTTTATTTGTTCTTTGAATTTTATTGTTTAGCTTGTTGGATAACTGGACAAGATGAAGAAGAACAATATAACATATTGTATAGAGGGTGGAGTAATGAGTATCGTATCCACATGGACTACAAATACTAGTATTATCCGTTGTTTAATTATGTAATCTAAAGAAATTGTGAAAAAGAATTAAGAAAAAGTGAAAGTAAATAATTAAGCAATAAAAAAAACAAACAAATATGAACAAATATGAGGAAACCAAGTAGTGAGGAAATGATACTTGGATCTATGAATCCCTTAGGATATCATTGACCATAAAAGGTACATGCCAATAACAATTGTTCAATCCTAAGCAATGAAACGAAATGAAGTTTGGGAACTTATTCCAAGATTAGGAAATCATAATATCATAGGTATAAAATGGGTCTTTAGAAACAAAGCTAATGAAGATTGAAGCTTGTTTCTTGGTTCAACAAAAAGCAAAAGTCTATTGCTACTCGTGCTGCAAAAACAGAATATATACATAGTAGCAAGAAGCGTGCTATTGTGCACACAATACAAATTCTTTGGATAAAGCAACAATTAAAGGATTATAGGATTGCATTCCAAAAAAAAAAAAATAAAAATTATAGGATTGATGGCAAGCAAGTTAGTATTTTTTGTGATAATATTAGTGTTATTGCTATTACTCAAAATCTAGTGTTTCATAAAAAACCAAACACATAGATATTCGACATCACTTCATAAGAGTAAGGGTGAACCACGGTTCGGTTCGAACCGGAATCAAACTGTCCGTACGGCTCCAGTTTCGGAACCGAACCGTCCGTACGGTTTCAGTTTCGAAACCGAATCGTTCGTACGGTTCCAGTTTCAGAACCAATAAAGTTCCGATTAGGGTTTGTGAAATAAGGAACTGGACGATTCCGGTTCCAAACCCATATATATATATATATATATATATATATATATATATATATATATATATATATATATATATATATATATATATATAAATAATTGATAACTGCAGGTCGTATGCCTGTAGCATACTGCCTCATTGCCGCATTGGGCAGTGGGACGCGTCTCACGTCTGGCGCAAAGACTAAACTTTGGTCTTTGTCTCTTTGACCTTTGTTCTAATGTTTTTTTTTTTAAACAAAAAAAAAATAAATCCAGTTAGAACCGGCGGTTTCGGTTGGAACCGTCGGTTCATTAACCGGAACCGGAACCGGAACCTTACTATAAGGTTTTGGTTCCGGTTCCGATGATCATTTGTGGAACCGGAATCGGTGATTCCGAACCGAAATCGGAACCGCGGTCACCCCTACATAAGAGATCTTAAGGATTGATCATATAACCACTAAAATTAAATTGCAGATATTCTTACCAAACCCTTATGTGAACCAAGATTTACTAATCTAAGACATGAGATAGGAATGATTGAAATAAGGTAAGTATCATAAGCCTTCTATACAATACTTTTTTTTTTTCTTCTTTCATAAGTTCTCTATGCAGCATGATATTTGAGCAAATCTTCCATATATATAGGCATATAGCATAATTGATTAGCACAAGTTTTCATATGCTCATAAGTTTATTTTGGAAGCAAAATGTTCAAATGAGCTTGAGATTTCAAAAACATTTTTTAAGACATTAAACTTTCTCAAACTTTTTTTGAAAAAGTATAAATCTTATTTTAGTGGACATTTGTTCTTTAATATGTCACATATTTTTATTTTAGGAAGAAAATCATAGAAGTAATCCAAAAATATGGGAGAAACCATAGAGGTCTTCGTCAATGATTTTTTTGGCGATGGCCAGTGGTCCTCGTGTGGTCCATATTCTCTCTCTTTCTCTCTCTTTTTTAGTTAAGTAATCCCACTTCATTAGATTAATTTTAAGTTCACAGAATCTTACTTCACAAGTCACTTCGAAGGTAAATTATCAATCAACTCACCAATCAAATCTTAATTTTTATGTATACAAAAGAGATTCAAATTAGACATTTAACATTCTTGAACCTTTTCTGTTTACATGCTTTTAGTGAAATTCAAAATTTCACACTGTAATTTTTAATCATGATCTTTAAATCAAACGATGAACTAATTAGACTAAGCACCGACCCTGGCTCGTCGTCCATATTCTCGAACAAACACAACGTACCAAAATTTGCACAGAGACCAGAGCTCCAAGTCCCACTTGGCCACTGGGTAGTCTTTGTCTAATTCAACTTCTAGACGACCATCTCCTTAATCATTTTTGTCCAATATAATTTTCTATATGCACGACGATTTCCATAATAAAAGTTTTTCTTCATTTTTTTCTTTTTCGAAAGCAACAGAACCACTTGTTCATATTCAATTCTTGAGTTCATTTTTTAATCAAAGTATTTACAATAAATATGCAATTTGTAATAACTAAATATTCAAACCTCTAAAAAAAATTTAAAAAAAAAAATCAATGAAAAACTAAATTTCAAATTCAAACCGAAAATGTTAGGAAATGCACAACAAAAAACATGCACAAATTAAGTATGCATCACAAAAAATGCACCATTAGGTATGAATAAAAGCATCACACAGTATTCGGAAATACACCATTAGAGGTAGGGAGTTATATGATGCATTTTTTGGGTGTGTTGTGTGTTTTTTGATGTATTTGTGTTATTGTGTATTTCATTGTTGTGCTTTTTCCTAACACTATTGATATATTTTGTTAACACTGTTGGTGTATTTTGTCAAGCGGTCGCACGGGAGAGTGTAGTCGCATTTGAACAAAAGTGTGTGTGTGTGTGTATATATATATATATATATATATATATATATATATATATATATATATATATATATACACTATACTAATAAGAGCCCAAGAGAGTTAGGCCTATAATGGGTAGAAAAGATGGCGGTCAATTTTTTTAATCAAATGAATGGCTCAGATTGATCAGATTTTAATTTTTTTCTTGGGATTTCCTAATTTATCCTTAATGAATATGATTATCGGTTAACTTTTTCGTTAAATATTATCTTTTTGGTTAGTTTCTGTTAGTTCACCATTAACTTACTCATTGATTTCAATAAGAAGAATGGTCTTAGGTTCGAATCTCATCTCAATCAAAGTTGGCATAATTAGTACTCTATTTAGAATTATGTGTTTACAATGCCTTTATTCAAAAAAAATTATTCATTATCAATAAATTAAATAAGAGTTATTTAATTGAGATGCCTTTATTAAGAGTTATTCAAAAAAAAATTTCATTAGTTATATTGTCTTTATTTTTCTCTAATATAAAAATTCTGATTATATTCGCTACATTGTCCCTACAATGTATTTATTAAAAAAATTATTCATTATCAATAAATTAATTAAGAGAAATAATTTCATTAGTTATATTGTCTTTATTTTTCTCCAATGTAAAAATTCTTTACATTCAAATTCATCAATTGATTATATTCACTACATTATCTATTATCTTTTTTTGTGCACTATTTTCTAATTAAATATCAAAATTATAATACAAAATAATGATATGTATTTATTTACCAAGTATTTTATTAATACCATTAAAAAATTTAAATTAATAAAGTCAATCATATTAACTACTTGAGAGATTTGTTGACAAAGAGAGTATTCAAATCACACAACAAATTGAAGTGAGAAACTACCTCGCAATGTTCTTGTTTGACAATCCGCAGTTAGCGGTTAGCGTTAGAGGATTTGACCAGCGAATTATATCAACGGTTGGTAAAAAGATATTTTAAAAAATTAGCTTTTAAATTAACATTTAAAATGACATAATAATAATAATAATAATAATAATAATAATAATAATAATAATAATTGTTTTAATAATAATATTTTTTTTTAAATATAGATGTATTTTGGGAAAAGCATTCTAAAAAACGCTAAGTGAAAATATTGTAAATTGTAATGTTTGTATTTTCAGTGGTTTGGAACAAATTGTTGCTTCAAACTGTTGAATAATCAAAAACATTTTCTTTAGCATTTTGATCTTTGGGTTACATCATATTTTCCAATCGTCCAATATCTTTGGGTTACACTATAATTAAAATTTTTAAATTTTTACTACATCTAAATTCCTTAAATTAGGAATTTCTTTATCCATAATAATTTATTCAACAATAACAGGGCGTTTGGTTGGAGGGATTTTAAATTCCATTCCCACTTAATTCCCAACAAATTCCAAAGGCCATTAAATTCTGTAGTTTGGTTGGAGGGAATTGCAATTCTATGGAATTGCAATTCCCTCATTTTCATGTAATTAAAATCCCATGTCCCCTCCTGGGATTTTAATTTCTGGGAAAAAAAGATAGTGATGAGTCAAAATTACCCATTTCTTTTTTAACCTAAAATTAATGTCTAACAACAATAATAGACATTTTTGACTTTATACTACTTATTCCCTTTCAATTCCCATGTATACCAAACATTGGAATTGAAATTCCCAGTAATTCTATTTCTATCAACCAAACACTGGAATTTAAATTCCAACTTTATTCCCAGTAATTCAACTCCCATGGAATTACAATTCTTTTCCCACATAATTACCCCCTCCAACCAAACGCCCTGTAATGGTTGAACTAAATGAACACTGAGCAAAACACCTAAAGGACTGGTACCGTTGATTTATTCATTGATCTTGTATATACGTGCATTCATTAAATATATTAGAACCCTTTGCAACAAAAATACTTGGTTACTATTTAAAATTTGTTTAGTAACAATTATAATGAATCTCCTATATTACATTGTATTCATATACTATGAATTACATATTTAAATAAATAAATTAGACATTAAATTACTTATGTTGAACTTCTCATATATAATCTTGCATTAATATACTTTCAAATATTTATTTAATTATAAACATTGGGTAGAAAAAAATGACCGTCAAATTATTAAATCAAATGAATAGTTCAGATTTTAATTTTTCTTTGAGATTTCCTAATTTATCCTTAATTATATGATTATCCGATCCGTTAACTTTTCCATTAAGTACCGTTAATTCACCGTTAGTCTAATTCTAATATTAAAGTCTAATATAGAATTATAACTACAACATTAATCTAATTCT
>NW_017619129.1:1985082-2107582 GCF_001879475.1 Ipomoea nil
GCCTTCGGCCGGTCGCCGGCGTGACCGTCTGGTCACTCTTTGCCGTCGACTGGTCGGCCAGCCCCGATATGTTACCTTTATTTATTTATTTATTTATTATATGTTTTTTTTTTACTTTATTGGTTTGTTTAAGCAAAGCACTGAATATATATATATATATATATATATATATATATATATATATATATATATATATATATATATATATATATATTATGTACACATTTCCATGCATACATGAAAGAGCCTTGAGATGCGTGAAAGCAAAAGAAAGGTATTGCACATTACTCTTTATGTGTATCTTCGTTTATGGCTGAGCAAAAAGAGAGAGTTAAAGCTTTTTCACTTTTATCACTTTAGGCAGCACATGCTAGTGCCCCAAGTATAACCAGATGCGCCTCTAGTGGAGATACATTTAGCAAATTATAGTGGTGTTGCTATTCTGTTGCAAGCGAAACAATATAAGTCGTCCTCCTCACCGTCATCCTCATGGGATTCGTAGCGGATATAGACCGTCCTTTTCGTGTTCCTTGGCGAGTTGACCGATGACCTCGGTGGGGGCTTCTTCATGTGTGTAACAGTGTAAGCGAACATTGTAATGAAGCAATGCGCCTGGAGCAGGTGCTAGGTGACATCCTAACAGCCTCTTCTCCAAGGACGGTGGTGGTGGTTTTGTGATACATGGTGAGAGCCCACCACTGGTGGAGGACAGTCCGCCAGATATGTTCCCAGATATCCTTCGATCCTATGTTTTTCAAGAGTAGAGTGAGTTTTTCTGCAGTCTTCTTTTTTCTTCTTTTTTTTTTTTTTTTTTTTTTTCACCTTCGTATCTCCAGAATTCTTCTTTAGTTTTTTGTTTTGCTGTTTTTTTTTTTTTTTAAAATAATGAACGGTCCGGTTGGACTAGCCGGTCAGTTTATTGAGTGGACCAATCAGTTGGCCAACTAGGTGACCGGTCGGTCATTTTTAAGTTTCTTCTTCTTAGTCTCTGCCATGTTTTTTTTTTTTTTTTTTTTTTTTTTTTTTTTTTTTTTTTTTTTTGTAGATGACGAAGAGTGGCGTGCCGCCGGTGCTGACGGAGTCAGTCATCGAGGGATGGTTTGACCGACCGGTTGCTTGTCTGATCGGTTGGTCGGCTGTCCGGTCACCTGTCTGACCGGTCGGTCAGGCCCTCCGACCTGACCTCCTCTCTCTTTAAGCTATTTGGCGGTACTACTGCTTTTATTCTCGACATCTCTTAGTCTCTTTCAAGCTATTTATTTATTTGTTGCTTCTTCCAAGTCCATGCTATGCTCATGATACTTTATTTGTCTGTCTATGTCACAACCTACTTCTGACCCTTCTTTCTCCAGGTTCCAAACTGTAGCAGTGCTTGAGTGAGCGGTGGGATATTTTTCTGGACCACAATTATTTGGACTCGACCACCAACCTTCAAATGCTGATTGATTTTCTAATGTTGATGTGTCTTCTAGGCAGCTGGTTAGTATGAGTCCAAGAGCTTATGATTTTTGTTGAGCAAAGGGATGCTATTGTCTGCCTTCCCGATGATATGTAGCAGTTTTTTTTTTTTTTTGGTTTGCTTGGGTGTTGTAATGACGATTTATAATCATCAGCTCATTCTTCTTTTTCTATTCGTTGTACCGCTCTCAGATTTGTGATTCCATACTTCATTTTAGTTATCTCGTATTCTTCTCCGCAAAAGATTTTTGAGAACGTCTCTCGCTCTCAGCCAGTACGCCCAACCACCAAATTTTTGTGAACATCGTCCGTTCATAGTAGTATGCCCATCCACCAAACATTTTTGTGAACGTCGCCCGTTCATAGTAGTATGTCCATCCACCAAAGATTTTTGTGAACGTCGCCCGTTCACAGTAGTATGTCTATCTGCCAAAGATTTTTGTGAACGTCGCCCGTTCACAGTAGTATGTCTATCTGCCAAAGATTTTTGAGAACGTCTCCTGTTCTTAGTAGTACGGCCAACCGCCAAAGATTTTTGAGAACGTCGCCCGTTCACAGTAGTATGCTCATCCACCAAATATTTTTGAGAACATCGCCCATTATCAGTAGTACGCCCAACCGCCAAAGATTTTTGTGAACGTCTCACGTTCTCAGTAGATTTTTGAGAACGTTGCCCGTTCTCTGCCAGTATGCCACTCCGCCAATTGCTTTTCTGAGAACGTCTCCCGTTCTCAGCTAGTATGCCCATCCGCCAAATATTATCCGAGAACGTCTCCCGTTCTCAGCCAGTATACCCAACCACCAAATGATTTTTGAGAACTTCGCCCGTTCACTGTTAGTATGCCACCCCGCCAATGGCTTTTGAGAACGTCTCCCGTTCTCTGCTAGTATACCCATCCGCCAATGGCTTTTGAGAACGTCGCCCGTTCTCTGCCAGTATGCTCATCCGCCAAATATGTTTGAGAACGTCGTCCGTTCTTAGCCAGTATGCTCATCCGCCAAATATTTCTGAGAACGTCTCCCGTTCTCAGATTATGATATCCCATACTCCATCTGACCACTTCTTGACGACCATGCTTTATACCCTGCTGTCTCCTAGACTCTGCCCTAGACTTTATACCGACTAGACTTATCTCCTATAACCCCTAGACTCTACACTAAACCCTTCACCCGTAACTCCCCGTTATCTTTTAGATTCCCCGTTATCTGATATTGCCAGGTTCTTTACTCCGACAGTTATATGCATTTGTTTCACTATGATCTGATTATTACTCCATGCGTGACGACCACTGAGGGGTGGGAAGTCTATCGACTACCGAGTCGTGAGAAGACGAGTCGATCACTGAGTGGTGGGGAGGCGAGTTGACCACTGAGTAGTAGGAGGCCGAGTCGACCATTGAGAGGTGGGAAGGTCTATCGACCACCGAGTGGTGGGAAGGTCTGTCGACCACTGATTGGTGGAAAAGTCCTTCGACCACTGAGTGGTGGGATGACCAGTCTGGATGACTGGTTCGCCTAGATGACCAATCGGGGTGACCAGCTAGGATGATTAGTCTGGATGACCAGGTAGTAAAGCACGTGATTAGTCTGGATGATTTTATGTATATTGGAGGTCATCGTCGTGTAACGCTCCCTATTGTCTTTATGTGGTGCCTGTCCTGGAGAGTGGCAAGACTACTAGGGTGCGAGTGACAAGCAATCTTTCCTCCTTGTTGTGGATTTTGAATGCATTTACTTCATGTAAAGGGTGGGCGCGGGAATCCTTTCAGATCGAACTGATGACTTTATTAAAATTCTATAATATGATAGTCTATGGTACATAGTAACTAACCATGGGAGATTATTTTACCAACCATTGATAGTGTTTCTTGAGCCGCCTTGAATTCCGAATGTGTCTTTTTGGTTTGAATTTGTAGGTCTTGATTTCCTAGTGAATTTTGGGCTTGTGTTTCCAATTTCGGTCTTCCTGTTCCTCACAGTCGTCGTCTTGCCAACTGAGACTTTCCGGCGAGGGTTCTATTTTTTGTTCTGTAAGGATAATGTCCCCTGCTAGTTGCGTGGGTAGTAGTGGCCATTGGTTGGGGCGAGTGACCGGTCTCCCTCTATGGATGGGATCATCAGCTAGTTACGTGGGTTGCCGTGACCACTAGTTGGGGCGAGTGACCTGTCTTTCTCTATGGACGGGATCCTCGGCTGGTTCCGTCGGTTGTCGTGACCACTGGTTGTGGCGAGTGGCCTGTCTTTCTGTATGGACGGGATCCTGGGCTGGTTCCGTTGGTTGTGGTGACCACTGGTTAGGGCGAGTGGCTTGTCTTCCTCTATGGATGAGGTTTCCGATCTCTTTTTGTAGAGTGGTGCATTCTTCGGTGGTGTGACCTGCCTTCCGGTGGTAGCGACAATATTTAGGTCCTCTAGCGGCAGGTTTCATATACAGCGACCGGTTGATTGGTTGTGAGAGGGGTGGTAGTGGTTGGCTCGTGGCCGATGTATGGCGAGGTAATTTTGCATTATACGCTGGTCGGGACCCTAGTTCGGGGGCCGCTCTGTAACAGTGGTTGATGGGTTCCTTGTGGACACTTGATTTATTTTTCTTTTCTGACGGTCGATCACCCAAATGTGTTTTTATATCACGTAAGGTCGTTCTTCTTTCCTCTTCCCTTTCTGTCGCAAGGCTTCATCTGCATCTGCGTATTTATGGGCCCACTGGATGGCTTGGGCGTAGGTTTCGGGGTTTTTTCTTCGCAGGCTAGTGAGTAGATCCCTGGACCTTAATGCTTCCATGAACAATGTTAGTGCTGTTCGATTGTCCAAGTCCTCTGTTATCTGCATTTGTTCTTGCCATCGCTTTAGAAATTTTTTCAATGTCTCTGACTTTTCTTGTTGTACTGAAGTTAAGGCTATAGAGTATTTTTTGTCTCTTTATGTTTTCAGCGAAGTGCGTTAAGAATTGCTTTGCCAGGGTCTAGAAACAATTGATAGATTGGGGTGGTAGTGAGTGAACCATTGCTGCGCTACCCCACTTAGTGTTGAGAAGAAGGCATGGCAGTACATAGGACCATCCGCTCCTATCATCCTCATCCCTGTTCGAAAGTCGATCAAGTGGTCATCGGGGTTGCCCATCCCGTCGAACGTGGGCATCGCAGGGCATTCAAAGTCTCTTGGTGCGCGATATTCTTGATTTTCTATAGTGAACGGGTTGGTGGACAGCGGAGATCGAGTGGCCGGCCGGTCCTTTCTACCCTTAGTCTCCATCTGGAGGTCGGGGGTCTCACCACAACTTTCTAGCAGACTATCTAGAGAACCTTCTCTATTACGCTCCTCCCCTTGTGATTCTTGCGCGCGGAGGAATGCCATTTGAGCGGCTCTTGCTCGTCGTTGAGGGTTGAGCCTTGTTTTTCGTCGCGATCGTTTAACTGTTGGGTTGTCCTGTCCCAGCCCTGGGGTGGGGGGTCGTTGGCTTGAAAGTCCTAGGTGGTCGAGGATTGAAACCGTGAGGCGATGTTCTCTGGATGGGTCAGATCCCTGCGTTCTCTCGAGTGATCTGTCCCTGTTGTTAGTTCTGTCCGAATGATATTCACGAGGGGGGTCCAGTGGGGACTCGCCTCTCAGTATGCAGTCATGCTGCAAGACTCCCAGGAGGTGCTCAACGGCCTCCACTACAGTGGGAGGAAGTTCGACCGGTTGGGTCTGTGAGACGCCAGTGACCGGTGAGCGTGTGCTCGGATGAATTGTACCCTCTTCTCGAGGACTTTCCAGGTTGACACCTCCCTTCGGGGACACTGACCGACCGGACAACATGCGAGAGGTAGGCTGATTGAGGGTTACTCGCAGATCTCGAAAGGACCAGCCAGTGCGAGTGTTATGGCGAGTGCTCACCATGATTAGGGTTTCGATCGTGTGCTTTAGGTTTGAGGGACGAACGTAAACTTTTCGTATCGGTCCCCACGGACGGCGCCAATGTTGGTTTTATGACTTTTGGACAGTCAACGGCAGGCCAACACTTCCGTTTGAATAACGAGAATATAGGAGAAATATATGGAGAAAATATAGGAACTTTGTATTGAAGATCAGTATTGCTCGTGAATAGAGAAAGTTGTCCCTCTTTTCTCTATGTAAGGGTCTATTTATACATATTTTGGGCCTAAAGCCCTACAAGTAATAAGAATTCTAGACTCCCTCATATTGGGAATCTTAGTTACATAATGAGACATAATTCTATTATACTAAAAATAATGAGTCTAATTCTAATTATGTTGAGAATAACAGACCCAATCCACAAACTCTTGGATTGCTCTGTCCTGTACGTCTTTCTTGGACTTCCACGATCCAGTTTCTTTCATAGGCCGGTCCATATGGCCCAGACCTAGTATGCTATCCATAAGATGTTATGGTTCTAAATAGATACCATGATAATGCATGTTGTTTTGTTCCTCATCCCTGTATTTGATAGTGGGGTATTAACAGTCAGCGAGGCGGGGTGGGAGTTGAGGCAATGAAATAGTACTATAATGTTTTATTTAGCCAATCATAATTCAGACATTATAGTTTTTATAATGCCTGATTACTGTATGTATGTGTATTCATGGTTGGCAGTTGAAAGTGATGGAGAAGTAAACGCACGAGGTTGCGTCAAACTGCATTATGGAATTACCACCAGGGAAAACCAAGTATTGGTTCTGTACCTTTAGGGGGCGTTTGGTTCAGGTTATATAACATAATCAAGGGAATGTGACATTCCAAAACTCACATTTCGGTGTTTGGTTCATATTATCTTAGGGAATCTAACATTCCCAAGAAATGTCACATTCCCTCCACATAGGATTTTGAAGGGAATGTGATTCCCTTCAAAATCTTAGGTAATGTAAGATAACCTTGGTTATGTTAGTATATATATATATATATATATATATATATATATATATATATATATATATATATATATATATATATATATATATATATATATATATATATATATATATATATATATATATATATATATAATTATTTTTGTAATTATATATTTATTTTTATTTTTATTATGTTATGTTAGCATATAAAATAATTTTGTTTCTCAAGTTGAAGATTTTAGTTAATATTTTAAAATCATGTAATTATATATGATACCGTTATCTTATTTATTTATTTTAATTTTTAAATTTATTAAAATGTATGAAAATATGTTAAGGATATTATAGTGTGTATAAAAGATAACCCAAAACCAAACATGATTATATTACATATCCCAATTTTAACCAAACACAGGAATCCAACATTCCCAGTAATCTAACATTCCCTAAGGTAATCTGACATTCCGTGAACCAAACGACCCCTTAAAGTGCACCCATGATCCAACTTTTTGTTAAACACAAAGCAAATTTTAAGACACAATATTTGGAAGACCAAGTTCATGCAACTCTGAAATACAATCCACAAGCTAGAATCAAGCAAGCCTAGAAACTAGGAGCATTCATCTATGCTCTGATCTTTTCACAACAATGGGACTTCTCACACGGTGCTTTTTATCAGACCATGTTAACACCCCAAATGCATAATCAGCAGTAGCGTTTTCCCCCTTTGCATTGAGACTAACCTTGAAACTTTGCTCCTCGCCAACCTTTTCGAACTTGAGAATCTTGGGGTTCACAGTGACAGAGAATCCAATCGGGCTACGAACAGAAGCTGTGTAGGTAGCCGGAGAGCCGACGTTCTTCAGAGTTCTTGTCACGGTGGCTGTGCCTTTGAGGTGAGGGACAGCAATTGAGGGATAGTTGAAGGTGGAGAGACTAATGTGGTCTGGGCACTTGTATGGTGTCCCTAAAATGGCCATGATCTCAGTTAGATTGTAGCCTTGTGCGCAGATGAAGTTGACATAATAGTTTCAAGTCGTAGACTAAGCCAGGATCTGCAGCGCGGTTTGGGTTTATGTGTCCAGCTCCATATGCAAATGGGGTTGCTTTCACTCCAGTTTTATCGTCAGTTATGGCCTTCCCTGAGTTGGCTCTTACTGTTGCTGTGAAAGGTAATGCGCATATAAGTAAACTTCCAAGACATTTTGAAATCATGAAATACATACATACATACATACCGGTGGTCATAATAGCAGATCTGATTTCTGCAGGGCTCCATGAAGGATAGAGCGTTTTGAGAAGGCCAACAACACCAGCTACATGAGGGCATGACATTGAAGTGCCTGATTCCAAGTTGAATGAAACAGTCCTCTTATCGTAATCTTTATCAGATGGCCCTGTGGCTTCAGTGAAGGCAGCTATCACATTCACTCCAGGCGCAGATATATCAGGCTGGAATACATACATGCATAAAATATATAAAAACATCACAGAATAGAACTGGAATTAAGAGTGCCAACAACAGAAGAATACCCTTTGTTGAAGTATCTAGCTCCAATGAGTTTCCTTTGTTATCCAAATAATATAAACAAAGCAAGTTCAGAACTAAAATTTTTATCTAAATTTCAGATAAGGAAAACACCAACAAATTAAAGCTAGAAAAATAAACCTGTTGCAGTGAAAGCTTTTATCTCTCTGATTCTGGCAAATCCCTTTCCACCTTTTGGGAATTGTCCAAATCCTTCATCACTAAAGCTTTTTGATTCGGGCCATACTCCTGCAGCTCCAACACAGCATACAAAACATGATTACTGGGCAATAGATATAATTGAAATACTTTATGAAATTCTATTCTGAGAAACAAAAGCTATGCTGCAGACGACATAATGGATAGCAGTAGATAAGCAGAGAGAGTTGAGGATACATACCGGTATCAAGATTACCAATGATGGTATCTTCTCCAAACCTCGCCTTTTTCCATATTGAACCATCATGGATTAAGCCACCTTCACCTTCCAATCCAAGAAACTCCCATGATCTGGTTGTCTGCAATTGTCTTACCCTGTTCAACAACACTGATATCACCTCCGGATTCTCTGCACATTACCATATTTGATGCCAGCACTTAAATCCCAAAACCCTTTGAAAAACCATTCCAAAACAATAACAAATTAATAAGTAATACTGCTTACTTACTGGCAATCTCAGCAGCCTCTTCTTCCTCAAGCATAGCAGCAAACCCATTGATGTGTCTGGTGTATGAGTAAAAGATTGCATCTCTCGCCTTATCCCAACTTTACATTATGCAACAACACATTGAACCAAAGAATCAGAACTTTGAGGGATCGGAGAGCATACAAAAGCAACCAAAACTGTATTAAAAAGAAGCTGCTTCTAGCTATAATATACCTTCCAAGGTATGTTCCAAGCAGCTGATGATGAGAATGTTTAACTCTGTCAAGATCAACGGAAGAGACTTGTTTTCCATGTGAATGACCACCCAAGTACACCCCATATGACTATTTCCACAAAAAAATTAATGTCAAACATAAATCATATATAGCAGCATTACTTATTAAGCTTTATCATCTGATCTAAAAGGCCTTCGTGAAGGTACTGTAAGATTTTCCCTTATAATATATATATTGTATATTATATATTAGGGCCTTAATTAAGTGGTGCAAGTTGACTAGGCTTATTAAGTGGTCTGGTTGGCTAGTAGTTGTTAGTCAACCAAACTGTGTGCCTAATATAAACCTGGATTGATGGGATACAGGGTTATGGATTAGATAGCACATTCAGTTACGGTACTCAGACCGCTCAGTAGATACCAATACACCATCTAGGATTCTGAGTCAGGTCTGAGACAAAACATGGCTGACGGTCTACCGTTAAGAGGCAACACAACAGGAACATCAACTATGGCTGGAGATCAACACGGCTACGCTTCCGCTATCACACGAGGTCAGGTTTCTCGTATACTATTGTTCAGTATTAGTTAGACTATTGTATATCTAACATTTGGTTTCAGAGCCTTTATAATCTCTGTCTGGTTGATTGTATTGCCTGAGAAAAATCAACATTAATTTCATATACATTAAGATTTTGTATATGGTTTGATTTTCAATTACATTCAATTTTTATATTGAAGATATACATGTATAGATATATCTATTCGGCTTTGATATAACTAAACATGTTATTGCTTGTAATTGATTTTGTACTGTTGAAATTGCTTTTCAACCTTAAAGCATAATTTTGATCTTTTTTTTTTCAAAATTATTGAATCTAAAGTTGCCTACTGTTTGATTTGCCGAGAGAATCGATGGATTTATTTCGCTGGTTACGGTCTCCGTATTGACGAGCAACGGCATCAAGCTTTACGTGTACGGACGCTGTTTGGGTGTTTTGGCGTTGGTTGTTTGACTTGGAGTTTCCTGGGAGAACACGCAAGTCATTAAGGTAATTACCATTATTTTATATTTATTTACCATATTAATGTTTGCTTTAGTTAATATTATATATATTAATTTTGGTAAATGGTAATTATTTGGTTTGATATTACCATATTAATATTTTCTTAATTAATATTGAATATTACTTTTAGCAAATGGTAAATATATGGTAATTGCTTGTTTTCAGATATTAATGCCCTTTAGTTTCCTCTTAATTTTTGGCATTAAATTCATAATTAAATTACTATTCAATATTTAGCAAATATTATGTATTGAATTTGCTATTTGAATTTTAATTTAATATTGAGGTTTATATTAAATTGCTTGCAGTATTGCAATTTATTTAGGATATATGGGTTAATAATATATTAAAATGTAAATTCAAGCATGCTACGTATATTCATAAATTATTGTTATAGTTATACATTCATAATAGCATGCATTAAGGTTGGATTTAGCATATTATTAACTCATAAATTCATTTTTAAAATATCATTCAATTTTGGATCCTTAGGTCAATTTTAGGTATTATGACCTACTAAATCAGCTTGTTTGGTTTCCCCTTAATTTTGAGCACATTTTAGTTTTATGTGTCTCTGGGACTTTAGAACCTATTTTGAACAAGCGATTTGAGACCTATCTTGGGTCATTAAAGTATGGATCCTACCATTTTGATTGATATTTTAATAATAATTATAGCTCCTTATAACATGTTTATTAAGTTTTAATTATTACTAACTACTATATTTTGGTATTCATCGTTGGTAATAATATTAAGTTTTGGGTCTACTTCAGTATTAGACCATTTATCATTCATGTTATAATGCACCTAGGCCATTGAGGTTTATGAGCCTAATTTGAGTGATTAAGTGCTATAATTATTGTCTCGGCCTGTTTAGAGACATTAAGAATTTAAGGATTTAAATGCTATTTTGGCCATTAAGAACTATAACTATTGTTTAAGTTGATTAAATTTTTAATCTATCAATAGTTTTTCAGGGTCTTGATAATATTAAGTCTTTAATTTATGGCAAAAGCAATTAGTTGGTATACTGTTTGTTTAATGGTAATTTGGTTATTACCTTAACTTCAGTCTCCCTAAGTATCATAATAATCATGGTTAATTATTATGTGGTAAATTGAGATTAGTATTTGGCATCCCTTGATTACAGTTTTGCCATTTATTAAGTTAAATTTGGTATTATTAATTTCTGTTATTAAGTTTAGGGGCTAATCCCGTTTATTACCTCTTCATAATAATTATTATTTCATGGTAATCTACTATATTTGGTACATTGGTATGATTACCTACTTCATTTTACATGACTATTAATGTTAGTAATTAAGTCCTACCAATAAATTTTTTAATGTACCATTGGACGCTGCATCGAGTTTATTGACATCGATAGTGAAGATTGGGAGAATTCTGGAGTCTTTTCTTCTCTTGTGGATCGTCATCGTTGTTAGCGCAATGGGCAGATGCGGTTTGCATCATTAAGGTTAGCCATTAATTATCTTTTATGATTATTATTGATAATTAGTGCTACAGTTACAGTTAACCGCTAATTTGGACTAGTCACATATTTTATTTTTTAGAAAAATGGAAACATTAAAAGGTGCATTACCATACTTTGATTTGTCATTATTATTAATGTTAATAGTGATTATACTGTTACTTATTGCTATTAATAATTAATTACTGATGACATTAATCTTGCTATGGTATTCAGTTATGCATCTTGAACTGTTTTCAAATAATTTTATGTGACAATATTCCAGTTAAGAAAATATCTTTCTTGACATTAATGTTTTTCGGACTTCAAATTTTATTAAGTTTTCAAAATTTTATCCGAAAACATTCATAAATGTTAGCGATTTTAACCATTGTTTTTTCATATTTAGTCTCCTACCTAATGTGATAATATTATTATGGCTATTTATTGCTATTTTGGTTATTTACAATTTTGCCATTAATAATAATAATATTATCATCTGGGTTATGGAGAGTGATTTTGAATCAATTTAGTAATCTTGGAAAAACATATTCGCTAGACAATTGACTTTTGCCATTAATTCCATAATTCATTTAGTTCTTGGAATTATGATTTTAGTTCTGATTGCCCATGTTTGGTTAAGTATGAATATTTGGTATAAATTCATATTCTTTAGTTGGTTCATACTTTCTAGATTGTTTTATGCATTCAATCACATTAAGTGCATAATATTAAGTTTAATTATGCAATTAGGGTTTGTGAGATTTTAATTTACAAATGCTAGCATATCCTTTTGGTTTGATATTGTTTGAATTTGTAAATTCGGTTATTTCTCATGAATTTGATCTTTATGCATTAAAACATTTTACCATGGGCTTACAGTTTAAAAAATTTTAAAGTATATATTCAGTACATTATTATTCAAAATGTTGGGTTTCTTTTGGTTTGGACTCATCGGTGTTTGAATATTAAGTTTATACTTTAAAATCTCATATTGTAAATTGCTTTAAGTTATGCAATTTATTTGGAATATATGAGTTTAATGTTTAATTTTATGCATGTTCGTCCTAAGCATAATATTATGTTTTAAATTATGCAATTTTATTATGCCTTTAGCAATGCATTCTTTGAGATGGAATTATATTAGTTCCTATTTAAGTTGGACTTATGCATAAACTTTAGTCGCGGTAGTGCCTGAATTTAAGCACATTTAGTCCGCTAATTTAGTTCACCATTTAAGCTTTAATCATAGGTGAACCCTACAGTTTTCTGGTGTATACCATACAATTTACTGGTTTATACTCCAAACAGTTATACATTAAGTATATATGAATCCGGGAGACATACTAGTTTTAATGGCCATGACTTAAGGACATCTTGAGCCACTAGTCTCCTTAAATTGATACTCTATTTGAGGAATTGGTTTTCAGTGAGACTTAGTCTCTAACCGCCTTTCCTTGGAGTATATTTAGATTTTCCCATCACAATCTGGTATAATCTGTTTGTCAAAATTTTAAGTATTTCTTGCCAATGTGATTTTATTTCGGTTTATTAAAGAATAGCCAAAGCATCTTTAATTTACTGAAATATCTTGAGTTTTCAATCTTGGTTAATTAAGGAAATGCTACAGCATATTCAGCTACCTAAGATTGTTAAGTTTCAATCACATAAAGTGTAGGCAATGAATTGATAATTGTCTAGTGATCTTATAATTTTAATTTGATTTTGGAGTAGCCACAGCATCCTTAATCTGTTAAAATTATATATTAAGCGGTTTATTTTGATCACATAAAGTTTTGGACATATCATTTGTGACTAATTGTATGTAATATGATGGAATTTAGCCCACAGGCAATTTTGTTATATTTGTATAATTAATCAGGATGAAATACTGGACTACGGTCATAATTTAGCCCACAGGCAATTATGTATCGGAATGTAGTTCAGTAGTTTTATCAATGATGATAGAAATAAATTTATTTATTTACTTTATGGTTATTTGTAAATAATTTTCAGTTCTATCATGAAGTTTAATTTTATGATGTAAACTTTAGATCATATTTCTTAATTTGCCCACAGGGATTAAGAAAAGGAACATGATCTCTTAAGTTTTTTATCATAATGATAGTAATGAATTTTATTGACTAAAATTTTAGCCTACAGGCAAGTTTTATGTCATTTGATTCTTCAACTCATTTGATAATGGTTTCATCATAAATATATTTTTTCAGTTGGATCTAATTGAGTAAAACTTTAGCCCACAGGCAAGTTTTATATCACTAGATTCTTCTGGCTCTTTAGCAATTGTGAAAATTTTTGTCATAAGGGTTTCTTAATTGGATTTAATAGAATTAAAACTTTAGCCCAAAGGCAAGTTTTATGTTAATAAATCCCACCACCCATTAGATGATAATTTTATCACAATTTCTTAGAGTTATAAATTCAGTTCAATTATAATTCTAAGTTTCATGGTTTGCATTGGCAAAACATGTTTTTCAGTCACTTCCCAAAATTTAGTCACTTCTATTAATTAATCCACGAATCTTGTTCGGTTCTTCGGACTTACTGTAGTAAGTTACGTGATTTGACATACATCCTTTGGATTCCATTAATAAAAAATGTATCTTTTGAGCCAAATTCTAAACTTGGTTTTGAAATATGTATTTTGTTTCTTTTAGTATGTCCAACTATGGTGGGGAAACACATCTTCATTATTTAGTTGGACTTTAATTGGAACCAAAAATTGATTATTTAGTATGTCCAACTAATGGTGGGGAATTATGTCTTCATTTGTTAGTTGGTCAATAAATCAATTATGAGTATGTATATTACTAAGTTCATTTTATTAATTTCGCTGAAGAATGTTTTAATCAGTGGGAGTGATCATTTAGAAAAAGATCGTTAAGATACTCCACTAAAGTTTTTGGATTTAATTGTTGTATTCATACATTCCAAATTGGATTGTATGTTAAACAATAAGTCCAAAATATTCCACAAGTATTAATCTTGTATTTGTTCATATAAATTCATAAGTTCAAATTATTGAACATTTGATTGTGCAACATATTTATGAAAATGTTGTAACCAAGGAATTTATTAGAACAAAAACATTTAATTTGTGGTGCACTGTCATTTAATAAATTCTTCGGTGATTAATAGAGTCTTTAGTTTCTTCAAAATTGATCCTGGGCCATTTCAGTTGTAAGGCTCAAACAATTTTGTGGGACATATAAGTAAGACTCGTTATGTTCAGTTCATTTAAAATGGACATTGAAGTTATTTGGGAAGTTATGGTGTATGTTTAAGATTCCAAATTTATGGACTTAGACCTTTGGTTTATTGTCTAAGTTATTGGAATGCTTCTGTGACTTGACTATCTTTTGGCTATTTTTGATGAGTGGGAGTTACAGACGTGTCAACTCCAAGCTCTTAGCCGTTAGAGATAGTACTTAAAGTTAACTTATAAAGAAGTCATGGAATATAGTTAGCATTATGCTAACATTAAGAGATCTCTACTTAAAGCATGCTTATAAAGTTTTAGAGATCATACAGTGTACTCTTTTGTACAATTTGGATGCGTTTTCTCCTTCAGTTGTGCACATAATGTATTTTGAGAAACATCCCTTAAGGTACCGAGAATAAACATAGGGTTTGTTCATTAAGGACCTAAGTTGGAGAATTAAAATGCATGTGACCATAATGGATACTACTCTGATTAAATAGAGGACGTATCACTATGATTCGTGTGTTTTGTTCTTTGATGAAGGTTGTGCTAGTACTTGCACCAAGTGGGAGAATGTAAGATTTTCCCTTATAATATATATATTGTATATTATATATTAGGACCTTAATTAAGTGGTGTAAGTTGACTAGGCTTATTAAGTGGTCTGGTTGGACTTAATAACTAGTAGTTGTTAGTCAACCAAACTCTGTGCCTAATATAAACCTGGATTGATGGGATACAGTGTTATGGATTAGATAGCACATTCAGTTACGGTACTCAGACCGCTCAGTAGATACCAATACACCATCTAGGGTTCTGAGTCAGGTCTGAGACAAAACATGGCTGACGGTCTACCGTTAAGAGGCAACACAACAGGAACATCAACTATGGCTGGAGATCAACACGGCTACGCTTCCGCTATCACACGAGGTCAGGTTTCTCGTATACTATTGTTCAGTATTAGTTAGACTATTGTATATCTAACAGGTACTTGTATGAAATTGCATGAATATTTACCTTTTTTATGGAATACGTGGGTCTAAGAAACAGAGTAAAAATGAGTGAAAGAATGCAACACGGAATTGCTCTCATGGCTGCTACACTAAGCTAGTCCAATTCTTGTGCACTAAAAGAGTGTTGAGGCTAGCTTTGTTTTTATAGCAATCATTATTGCATGCACCATAAATAAAATGTAAATTTTTAATATAGTAAAAGTATATTATTTGTATACGTAAAGTACATTATTTGATTTGTATATTTATTATTATTAAATAATGTAAATTCAGTACATAAAAAATATATTTTTAGTATATAAAAAATGTATCTTGTATTAATGTGGAACATTCTCTAACAATTTTTAAGGCATGTTTAGTTCCTGGCCCGACAGAGCATCTGGAGGATGTAAATCATGGTAACTAAACTGAACCATAGAGACTAGACCTTTGCTTATTGTGCACAAGGAGCTGGTCATTCTTCCCAAACTTCACCCCTATAAAGTTCCATATCCTGTTAATTGTATGTGCTTGAGTAAGCATAGTCAGTTGCCTCGCCGTACGGGTGACTTGTTAGTTTGCTGAGAAACAAAATATATCCAACCGCTAAGAAACGAGAAAATATATATATATATATATATATCTGTGTTGAAAATTTATATAGTAATGGAGATTAATGTTTCAGATGGACTACCATGAAAGCTTAAATAATATTTAGAGTTGTGGAGTTATAAATATTATTTTAGTTTTTTTTTTGAAAGCCACCAATGAGGTGATTATATTAAAGATAGGCTGCAATGTAGTTCGGTGGGATAGAATCTCAATACATCGTATGAGTCTGAGTAAAAGCATGCGACGCTAGAGAATGCGCCATAAGGTTTTCTAATCTAGGAACAAAAATAACAGAGCATAAATTAAAGGTTGACAAAATAGTCCTGCATCCATCAATGATATAGCCAATATATGTTCGCATCCGTGTGGCTTGTGTCGTTAACTGGTGTTATAGATTGCGGCAGTCTGTATATAGTTGTACCGAGAGTATTCCTTTGTCTTTTAACCATGATAATGCCTCTTTACATGCTAACGCCTCCGCCATTAACGGGGATAGACAATCGGGTAGCTGCATGCTGAAACACGCCATAAATTCTCCTTCGTTTGAGAGCACCACTGCTCCCGCCGTTGCCCTTCCATCCGACGCATGGTAGCCGGCGTCGACATACGCCCTTGGCAGCCCGCCTCCACCGGTGACAGCAGCAACAGGAAGACTGACCGCGGCTGCTCCTCCGTGAACCATGGA
Source organism: Ipomoea nil (assembly GCF_001879475.1). NCBI lineage: Eukaryota > Viridiplantae > Streptophyta > Magnoliopsida > Solanales > Convolvulaceae > Ipomoea > Ipomoea nil. The sequence goes on from NW_017619129.1 coordinate 2,001,851, forward strand.
CCACGCCTGCCACGCGGCTGTTGCGGCATTCACAACCCGCTTGGGTAATGGAAGAATGTGTTCTCATACCGCTTGGTTTCTCGCCCGCCATATATAATAGAGAATTGCGGCTGCCATAAAAAATTGATTAGAGGTGAGTATTTTCATAATCTCAAGAAACCAAGCCTCAAAGGAATAAGCCATAATATGCATAATAGGTAATGCAGATTCCCGCCATACTGCCTGCGAGAAGACACAAGATACTAGAGCATGCATTGTACACTCAGGATAAGTAGTGCACATTGAACATACTGGATCAATCTCCACTCTTTTCGTAATTAGATTAGTTGTGGTGGGGAGAACATCACTCAAAGCCTTCCACAAAAATAATTTCCATTTAGGTGGCACTTTCATCTTCCACATACGGAGCCAATCACAAAACCCCTATCCCTGTGTTCATAATTTCCAACAACAAGCCTGTAACCCCCTTTAACTGTGTAATTTCCATTTGGGTCTCCTTGCCAATACCACGTGTCTGGGTAATCCGGGCATATAGGTATTCGGTTTATTCGCATCACATCATCATCCGTGAACAAGTCCCTAAGTATATGAGGATCCCATATTCCAGTGTCCTGGTCAATCAAACCCACCACTTTTGAACTTGCCAATTCCTGGGGCATATCAGTTTGTATTATTGGATCTGGGTCATCAGGTAGCCATGGATGTCCCCATATTAAAGTATCCTTTTCATCCCCAATCCTCCTCCTTATACCACCACAAATCAAACTATGAGCTGCAAATATACTTCGCCAACAGAAGCTAGGATTATTCCCAAAGCTGCCTCTTCAAAAGATGTTTTCGGATAGTATCTTGCCTTGTAAATTCTTGCCACTAATGACTCAGGCTTTACTAGAAATCTCCATCCCTGCTTACCCAACATTGCTAGATTAAAGGCTCGCAGGTCTTTGAAACCCAATCCTCAATATTTCTTCGGGACACCTAACTTGTCCCATGCTTTCCAGTGAATACGGCGGTCCGCTCCGGATCCCCACCAATATTTATTCATCGCCCTTTGAATTGCTAGACATACTGCTTCAGGGAGCAAGAAGACACTCATAGAAAAGGTAGGCATTGATTGTGCTATACTTTTTAAGAGTACTTCTTTTCCTGCTTGGGACAATAACCTCTTGTTCCATGTGCCTATTCTCTGCTTTATCTTGTCCTCAATGTATGAGAACACCGCCCTCTTCCTCCGACCAATAAATGAAGGTAAGCCCAGATACTTGCCAAAATTGTTTGCTTTTGGGACCCCCAGAAGCTGTGCCACCTGATCCCTACACTCCTCCGTTGTATTTTTACTGAAGCACACATTGGACTTGTGATAATTTACTGCCTGACCAGATAAGGCTTCATACTCCATCAGACACCGCTTCACCCGGCCTCATCAACATTTGCCTTAAAGAAAAACAAACTGTCATCTGCAAAAAACAAGTGAGATATTGGCGGTGCTGCTCTGGCTACTCTGCATCCATGTATTTTGCCCTGTTGTTGTGCCTGTTGCAAAAGTATAGACAGTCCTTCTGCACACATTATAAACAAATATGGGGATAAAGGATCCTCTTGCCTCAATCCTTTGGTAGGTATAACCTGGCCTGATGGGAGACCATTAATTAAAAACTCATACGAGACCGTAGTGACACAATACATTATCAATTCAATCCACTTAACATTAAACCCCAGAGCTGTTAACATCTTTCGCAAGAACATCCATTCCATTCTATTATTTTAGTTTGGTGGAAAGTAAATTGAGAAATATGAATATTTCGTACCGTTGGAACCGAATAGTACTCAGTTTGATTTGCATGATTCGTTGGTTTTAATGATTCGTTGGTGTTAACGAATCGTCGATTTTAACGAATCATTGTTAATAAAAACGATTGGTTGAATTAAATCGTTGCTTAAACGATTTGATAGATTTTATACAAATCGTGCTTAACGAATCGTTGTTTAATGATATGATAGATTTTGTATGAATTGTGTTTAACAAATCGTTGAATTGTTTCGGTGCACGATTCGTGTGAATGGTTTCGGTTAGGGGTGGAAATAAGCCGAGCATAGCCGAGCTTTAGAAAATTGGGCCTGGGCCTGTTACGAAAGTCTAAAGCCTAGGCCTGGGCCTGAGCCTGTATGTAGGCTTTTTGTTAGGCTCAAGCCTGAGCCTACAGTTGGCCTGGCCTGGCCTGAAGCCTTTTTAAAAGCCTGTTTAATATTTAGGCCATTAAAAATGCTTCAAAGTAAATCCTACTTTGAGCCTATTTAAAGCCTATATGTTAAAACTTTTTTAAAACTTTAATAAGTATATCTAAATAATTTAAGAAATATACCTAATACAAAACTAATACATAATTACATAAGTACATACACACAATGCAAATATAATAGCATTAAATATAAAATGAAATAAAATAAAACAAGTCACGGCTACAACATGCGCATTAACATGTTTAGAAATAAATTCAATTGTATTATTGTTTGTTATCCTATATGATCTCACAAATAATTAACAATCAACTCACATAATTAAGTTGCGACATTTTATGAAATATTATGAACGGTAAGAACATTTAATAAAAAAATTAAACAATAAAAACACTTACATCAGGATTAAAAACAAAATTTATAGTTGAATCATAATTTAGAATGAAAATTTGGAGGTGGATAGTTAGAGTTTGGTAATTATATATACTTGAGGTTATATTGTAAATAAATAAATAAATAAATAAATAAATAAATATATATATATATATATATATATATATATATATATATAGGCTATGCCTGTAGGCCTGAAGGCCGAGCCTGGTAAATATAGGCCTGACCTGTTTAGTTTAATAGGCTTTCGAAATTGGTTCAAACCTGGCCTTTTTACTAAACGAGCTTGTTGGTCCCAAAAGAGGTAAGGTGAAAGTATAGAGGGGGGGGGGGGGGTGAATAGACTCTCAAACTTTTTAGCACAGTACCACAATTGCTAAGCCAGAGATAAACCAAAACTCTTAACTAGATTGTTAGAGTATGCTGCACAGCGGAAATAAATAAACGATACGGTGTGTGTGTAGATTGTGTCAAGATTATTCTCGTGAGAAGCAAGCAAGAGCAGTAAGTAAAGAAAGTAGTAAAGAACACAAGGCAATTTATAGTGGTTCGCGAGGTGGTGTAATCCTCCTACTCCACTTGCTCTTATCTCCAAGAGCAATTCACTATATCCACCACTTCTTGGTTCTAAGATACAATGAATTCCGTGATCTAGTGCTTTGATCACCAAGCCCACACTAATCACGCCCAGTGTCACCAACACTGCTGCTTCGGGTTTCACGTCGCCACGTTACTTTCCCAGGATTTCACGACTCCGCGTTACTTTCCCCCCTGTCTTCTACGATCTGGTAGAAACGTATCCTCCGTGATCTAGTGCTTTGATCACAAAGCCCGCACTAATCACGCCCAATGTCCTCCGACACTGCTGCTTCGGATCTCACAACTCCGTGTGACAATCCAGGATTTCACAACTCCGTGTTACTTTCCTCCTTTCCCTTGTTTTGCTCCAAAACAAGTTTTGCCTTACTTCCAACTTTGAGACTCTGTAGATGATCTTCGTTGATGCGCCCAGTCTCTTGTAGTTGATGAAGATTCTAACACTCTTGGATATTTCTTTTGTAAGCTCTGTATCACTCTGAGTGTTTATCTCACAAAGAATATATCAATTTAAGCTCTTGAGATGGAAAGCTTTCTTTGAGTTTTGTATGCTCTGTTTAGCTCTGTTCTTTGCTCTTTTGTATTCTTGCTTCTGCTTTCCAATGCTTCAATCTTCATCCTTTTATAGCTGGTAATGAGAATCTGTCCGTTGGAAAGAAACGTTCTCATTTTTGAATTTCATCTAGCTGTATAGCCTTTTCAGAGGATAAGATAACGTTGCAGATATGTCAGAGATTCTCTGCAAGTTGAGCTTGAAGTTTCGCAAAAATGGCGTCCCAAAAATCTTCATCTGGTGTGGATCACACCTCTTGGGATTTTTATCTTCAAAATATAATCTCCCATTTTTTGCTTCTTGTATTTTCCTCTGTACTTCACGTCTGGGTCTGTAGACTGCTTCCAGACTTCATCTTCTTAATTGACTTGGGAAATCTCTTCCCATGTAAATTTCATCCCTTACTATATTTGGAAGTGAAATCTCATCCCTTCCTTGATTTGACAATCTCATCCCTTCATTGATTTGGCAATCTCATCCCTTACTTGATTTGGATCCTTGATTTGGCAATCTCATCCCTTCCTTGATTTGGCAATCTCATCCCTTACTTGATTTGGAATTGAAACTTCAAGGTTCATCCCTTGAATTGAAGCCCTTTGCAAATCTCATCCCATCAAATTGAAACTGCTGCCCCAAGGGTGAGATGCGTTGATTTGGAATTGAAGCCCTTTGCAAATCTCATCCCATCAAATTGAAACTGCCCCAAGGGTGAGATGCGTGAACTTCATCCCTTCAAATTGTATCCCTATATCAAATTTGAGATACTTCATCCCTTTAATTCCCAATTTCATCTTTTTGGAAATCTCATCCCCTTCAATTCCCAATTTCATCTTTAAGAAAGATCTTAAAGATCATCCCATAGTCAACTTTTGAGATACTTCATCCCTTCAATTCCCAATTTCATCTTTAAGAAACTTCATCCCATAGTCAACTTGGAAACCATCGCCCATACTTCATCTGATGGATTTAAACTTGGCTTTCTTTAAAATATGTGGGATGTGAGATTCAAACTTGTGACCTTGCATATAATATTTCAAGCTTTTTCCAACTCATCTGTACATCCTTTTGGTTATCATCTTGTTTCACTTGGTGTACTCCTTTCTTTCTATAGATGCTTGATCTTCAAGATAGCTTCATGCAAACTTCAAGTCACGTTCTTTCTTCTTCGGGATTTCTTGAGGGATTTCTTCTTGATTTCTTGAGAGACTTCTTCTTGGATATTTTTGAGAGATTTCTTCTTCGGATGATAGTCTTCATAACTTGTATACATATTTTCATATGCATACATCTTCCTCTTTTGTTTGCCATTTTCTCTAGGCAAATTCTTGATTTTAGGCTTTATATCTTCTTCATCCATTTCCTCAACTAATGAATTTATTTTTCCCTTTCTTGGTCTATGACTCGACTAGTCTAACCAAAATAAAATTGGGGATCTACGATTTACAATATGGCATATCAAAATCTATTACAATTTATTCCTAACAGAGCTAGGCCTAGATAGGCCTTAATTAGGCCCGGACGTAGGCCCCTACAAGGGGCCTGACCTATTCTCATTCCTAGTTTCGGTGATTAAACAATTCGTGTGAATTGTGTTGGGTGCTTAACACGAAAGTGTGAATTCATTGACTGCATGCGTGTACTGTAAACATATATATATATATATATATATATTGTTTATTATGTTACATTACATGGTAATTAACATGCATTAATGTAATAAATATAATATATATATATATATATATATATATATATATATATATATATATATATATTACTTAATGATTTCACATGCAGTGTATAAACCTATCAATGTTCATATATTACGAAATATAATGTACATGTTGTACATGGTTCAAGTGAAATATCATTAAAGATATATCTTGTGGGAGTTAGAGTATTAAACTAGCAGTAACTTCCCTGTAACCTTTCCTAACCATCAAAATATTTTATATAAATATTTGGAGAGACATCGGAAGAATACAGAGAAAATTTAACAGAGGAAATTGACAGGCAATCAATTTGCAGGAAACCAAGATACTTCACAGTCCTACAGGAAATTCTCAAACAAAGCAACTTGAGAATTTCATTATCTTCTTGTATCCCATAAGATTAAATCTTGAACCATGTTGCTTTTATAGGGGGAGATTTAAAGCTTATAGGAAAGCAATTACACGCCTAAAGATATCAAAAAGATCTAATTTTTGTTCTCTGTTGTATTCTATTTTTTTGTTGTATCTCAAATGTATTATAGAATACAAGTACTTTTTTCAACAATCTGCTGCTAAGAAGCGGGAGAACATATATTGTCCACTGAGAAGTGGAATAGAGAATATGGCTCGCTTAGAAGCAGAATAAAGAATACCGTCTGTTGAGAGGGAACCACTTGTAAAGGACACTTACCCTCTATTTCAATTTGTAGCCAGCTAATCTTGGCAGCTTGAAAAGCAATTATTATACCATAGACCAGGTTCATATAACACCGTGAACTATTGTCCAAAACTTATGTGTCTACATTAACAAATTAAAGGCACATAAAATGGTAATTACAGACACATAAGTGATAACTACATACACATAAATAAATAAATAGTTAAATGCAGGTACATAATATATTAACTGCATCCACATAAGATATTAGTTAACATGTTATGTGTGTGTAGTGAACATATTCTATACTTGTAGTTAACAGTTTATGTGTATGTAGTTATCATGTTATGTGTCTTCAATTTGTTTATAGGTATAGAAACTGTTAACTGCACGTACAGGTACAAAATACAATATAAACCATGGTCCATGATATAATTTGACCTTTAAAAGGCCTTTATTAGGTGAAATACTGAAATGTACCTCAACGGCTCCACCATTTGTAGACTTATATCTCTTTCAAAAAAGAAAAAAGTATATCATAGATTAGGATTTATCTTGATTCTTGCATTGTGAGTCCTAGTCTAAAAATAATTTTAAAATTTTGTACCTGCAGTTGAATAGTTGATACATTATGTACCTATAAACAAATTGAAAATACATCATATAATAATTGTAGACACATCACATGATAACTACAGACACATAAACTGTTAACTGCAGGTACAGAATATGTTGACTGCAACACATAATATGTCATTTTATGTGTCTGCAGTTAACTTATTTTGTACCTAGTTAACAATTTATGTGTTTCTAATTACTTATATTATATGACTTCAATTAATTTGTTTAAGTTCAAAAATTGTTAATTACTGGTAAATAATTACAAACACAATTTTTGAATCGGAGTTAAAAAATGCAATAGCAAACGTGATAAATGGTATAATAATTGCTCTAGCTAGAGGTGGAACATCTACAAAGATTCCTTCATCATGATGTCGATTATTTCACACGAACTTCTCCCTCTATTTTTTTTTTTTTTTTTTTGATTTTCTAAATATGCCGACAATTTCCTTCCACTTTCTTGTTTTTTTCTCCTTTCTTTTCTTTTTGCTTCTTCTTTAAATCATTCACATCCCCTCCCTTTTAATTCTTCTCCCCTGCTTTCCCTTCTCTTTCTTTTACCGACTCCACAATTTCTATCTCCAGAATCATTAACCATCATTTTCCAACCCATCTTTCACTTTCTAACTTGTCAACGAATTTTTAACTCTATGCTAGATAACACTTTGTGAGATAGGTAAGATATTTGGTTAATAGGTTAAATTTTTTATTAATGAGTTGAACTTTAGTCTCATTAAACAAAAATTCGACCCCGTCTCACAAATTGAGACACAGACTGTCTCACACAAGTTTTTGCCCTCTCTATCTTCGTTTTCGGTTCTCATTGCTCTATCATCATTCATCAACAACACAAATAGTACGTGGGCATATGCTAGTCTAAACCAGTAGAAAATATTCCGAGCAACGACAAACTTTCTACCCCCAATCATTCTAAAGAGCACGACAACAAAACGTTTTTGAAATCACTTTGGCTCCGGTGGGTAAAACTCCAAGGTTTTTTGACTGAAATGAGTAAGTATCATGAGGAAGAGACATGGGCAACTTTTAAATTAAAATTTAGACAAAAGAAAGAAAAACTCATTTAGAAAGATTTTTACATTACATTATAATATAACAAAAAAATAATTATAAAATAATACAAATAAAAGCGAAAAAAAAAAAAAAAGAGTATAAAAGGTTGCCATTCCATAACCCTTTGTGCTTGTTTATAAATTTTCAAAATAAGAAAGCTTGCAAATCATCTAAGCTAAAAATAAAATGTTAAAAATAAACAATAAAATTCACATCACCCTAAAAAGGTGAATTTTAGGGATGGAGTTAGCTTTGGGGTCTAATTGTATTATTTTACATAGTTTAGGGATTATTTAAAAAAAAAAAAAATCACTTAGGAGACGACTAATTTGACTCTTTCAAAAATTTTATTTATTACAGAAAAGAACATCCATAATCTCGGTAAAAGATTTTAGTTTTTAAAACTTTTAAATATATGTTTTTTCAGTGTAATGATACACTGTGTTAACTTCAATGGTCCTCCAGTTATAACCAAGATTTAGGATGAAAGAACCAACAATGCGAGGTTCTTTTACTGGGTTCTAGTGGTGAAGCAGGTTGCGAAGTTTATGACCGGATTCCAAGTCTGAATTAAGTAAGGACGGAGTTAGAAAAATTATACTCCGTATTTAAGGAATCAAAATTATCGTAAAAATAATTATAATGCTAATTAATATCAGTACCGATTATACTTAATATCATTAAACATGTATCATACATAATTGTACGTTATATTATCAATAATAACTTTTAATGATTTATTTTGTGTAATATGTATGAACTACATAATCCTTTATATAATAAAGCTATATGGTTTGGGAAATATTTAATATTACAATTAATGCAACAACATCATTTATTATATAAAAAAAAAAAGCACAACATTTAAAAAATAAAATAGCTATATATTATATAATCATATAATAAAAAATATACTTTTGAAAAATAAAATAGCTATATATTATATAATCATATAAAAAATGTGTTCAATTAGAGTTTAAATTTACACCTACAAAATTTAAAATTTGCTTTCCAAATGTAATTATCTTAGTTATTATTCGTATTGTGAAAATTATAATATAGATGAAATACAATTAAGAATAAATTAATGTAATTATGTAAATTCTCTCTATAAATTTATTTGAATATGTACATAATTAGAGATTATATTAACCATACAAAATTATAATTTTAATTTTAATTGTAGTTTTGTATTCCATAAAAATAATAAATAATTGACCAATGGAAGCTCAAAAATATTATTATATTAAATAATTTATAATATTTTAGTTTTTCTATTTTTATTTATATTTAATTATTTATAATAACATAATTTTTTTCCGTGCATCGCGCGGGTGAATTACTAGTTGTACAAATACAACAATTGACATTGATGTTAATCAATACTTTATATAATTTCACATAACACAAAATATATAGAATAATAAATGTATTTTTATTTTAATCTTGCTTCACTTTTTTATCAAATAAAAATTCTTAACTATTTTGTTGGCAATATTTTATTTTAGATAATTAGCTGATATTCATTTGACTTAATATTCTAAAATTTAAGGAATGAAGACAAAACTCATAACCACAATTTTCCAGACTTCGTCTGTTGCCGGGCAGTTGCGCATTACATCTTCGGTGTCTTCTTCCACATTGTTATATATCCGACATTTGTCACAGTCTGCATTTCCTCTTTTGACTCTATTACTATGTCATAATTCTCCCATATCTTATTGATGATGATGGGGATATTGGGGGTGGGCCACGAACGTAATGGGCTCGCATTGTTGGGCCGATAGAGACAAGGGAGGCGGGCCAGGGATGGCCGGAGAGGCCGCCGGCGACCGGCCAACACTGACGGCACACCCAGCGCGCTCGGGGCGCGGCCGAGCGTGGCCCTAGCCTCCCGATGCGATGGGGTCGGTGGTCGCAGTCGGCACCCGCGTGGCGCGTGAGGCCAACGCCGCCGACCGGCGACAGCGCACCCAGCGCGCTTGGTGCGCGACCGAGCGTGGCCCTAGCGCCCTGGCGCGCTGGGGCGGCGTTCGGCACCCGCACGCAAGGGTGGGAGTTCGCGCGTGGTGCACCGTGGACCGTGGGCATGGGGGGATGGAGGCGGGAGTCGCGGGGATAGCGACGACGTGACGTGCATGACGACAAATAGGTGGGAGTGCGGGTGTAACAACGTGGGACACGTGGACGCCAAAGGGGGAAGGGGGCTTACTATAAATAGGGGCCTGGATCTTTGGCTTAGGGGCAACTTAAACATGACTAGCACTACGATCTAGTGGTCTTGATTTTATACCCTCAACCTAGGTCACCTGGGTTCGATTCCTCTCAGTAGTATATCTAGTTATAGCGCGCCCACCTCGTGGGCCTCGTTCATTGTATTTGGGCCGTCATTCTGGGCTTTGTACGTACTATTTTGGGCCTAGCGCCCTGGGTAATAAAGTCATTACTTTCCTATACTCGATTTATGGTGGACCCGGTCCCAATAAAACCTTCACTTACTAACCAAAAGAAAGAAACTCTAAGTTTCCAAATGTCATTCCATTTTGCCGCTTCTACTGATTCTTTGGTATATTTTAATAAGTGGTCGGTATTTTCGACCACTGTTTATATGGTAGTCGGAAATGTTTTGCCACGTGTATTTTCTACCACCAAGTAAAGGTGGTCGGAATTTTTTTTAAAAATTTTTGTTGTTGTTGTTGTTGTTGTTGTTGTTTTTTTTTCTTTAATATGAAGACCACATGATTTATCTTTTTATCATGGATATTCCACTCATACTCTTCTCTTTTTTTGATTTTAACCACGACGCAGAGAGTTTACTACTAGATACCATCTCACCATTCTTGCTATGAAATATAAGACAATGTGGCCCTTTCCATGTAGATATATGAAATCATTTTCTAACTCAAATTCTTTAAAACCTTTATTCTTGTTAGGAATCTACAATCCTAGTTCTATTGAGTTTCATAATCCTACATAATATATTGTATATCATTGTGTATTGTACTGCGTATTATTTTTATCACATAATACTGTTATGAACATTTTCTCTTAGATTTTGATGATACCAAACTTATGAGTTTAAACCCCCTCAATTCTTTTTATTTCATAGACTTAGGATAAGTCTACTCAACATTCGAATCTTAACCAAATAGTTAACCGAGTGGCTTATACGTTACATCTTAACAAACATTCGAGGAGTCAGTCTCAATGCCGAGTCGAGGAGTAAGCCGAGGGGTTAACTCTCAGACAAAAGAAGGACAACGAGCCAGATCAACCCGAGGGGCAGTGTAATCAGAGACAATGACTGAAGACAGAAGATTCGAAGACGAAGACTTTCAAGACCGAGAGGTTGCAACGACATTCTTGAGGACATAAGGTTCGAGGTGTTAATTCAGTTAACTACTCCGGTGGCCATGATTGCGCTTTCAACGACATATCACTTTGTTTTTATCAAATTAACGTAATGTATTGTATATCATCGTGTATTGTTTTTATCTCATAATAGTATAATACATACATTCATCATTATAACTTGACAAAAAAATTACTTACAAAACTTGGTCTTGAATATGAGAAGATTGATTATTGTGTATGTTGTATAAGTCTGAAATCAATGACAGACATTGTAAAAAATTACTAAATTAATTAATATTTATTCTAATTAGTGTTTGCTATGTGTTAAACTATTTAGATATGTCTAAAACTATTGAAAATTAAATTATTTAGATATATGTCTAAAAACTATTGAATTGATTTTTAATCTACATGTGTTATTTATAAATTATTTTATTTTATATTTTAATATGGATATAAGAATTGAGTATTTATTCTTCAGAAATAGCGACGAGACCTTTTTCGAATATCCATTTTGGTCTGAAAATTGGTCCGTTTCCGACCCGATTTAAGCCATTTTCGATCACTTTTGGGTGGTCGAAAATTTGTTGATTTTCAGCCGTGTCTTATGATGCTGGGTTCCGGTGGAGTGATTGTGCATTCTATAGTGTATGGATCCTCGGTGGAGTTGTTGGTGTGTGGTTGGTGGTTTGTGTGCAACTATTTGGTCTATTTTGTGCATTGCAAGGGGTGGAGGGTTTTGCCAGCTTCGATGTAGTGTGGTTTGTGTTTCTTATGTGCGGTGCGCGCATTTGTTTGGTGCGATATATGCACAACAACTCATCTATTTCTGATACAGAATTCATACTCTTCAGGTACGGAATTTAATAATGTAAGATTTTCTCTAATAATATATATTATATGTTATATATTAGGGCCTTAATTAAGTGGTGCAAGTTGACTAGGCTTATTAAGCGGTCTGGTTGAACTTAATAACTAGTAGTTGATAGTCAACCAAACTCTGTGCCTAATATAATCCTGGATTGATGGGATACAGGATGTGGGATGTTAGCACATTCAGTTACGGTACTCAGACTGCTCAGTAGATACCAATACACCATTTAGGGTTCTGAGTCAGGTTTGAGGCAAAACATGGCTGACGGTCTACCGTTAAGAGGCAACACAATAGGAACATTAACTATGGCTGGAGATCAACACGGCTACGCTTCCGCTATCATACGAGGTTAGGTTTCTCGTATACTATGGTTCATATAGTTAGACTATTGTATACACATAGACAAAGCAACTCACAACACAAGACACATACATATACACATGTTATATATTCACTTATTTTCAAATCTGATTTAGTTGGAGAATTTATGTTCTATAGGCAAATAATTTCACAACTCTGTGCATAAATTCAATTCATAACATAAGATAAACAATATGTTGTGTTACACAACTACACACTAATTTGTTCAAAGTATAAAATTTATATTTTTAAAGTACATAATTTTATAACATAAAACACAAAAATTCACAACACAAGACACATATACATGTAACTTGAATTGAACAACAAAGAATCACCATCAAACAGATACTACATTAGTTGAGAAAGTATACGAACATATACTACATTGTAATAGAGCCAGTAGCATTCAAAAAAAAAAATCACCATCAAAATTAGAATTCAGAACGAATATAGAATCAGGATTTACAATGCATTGTGGAGTGTGGACCTGGTCCATAATGATTGTCATCTACGCTGCTGCTTTCACAACAATGGGACTTCTCACACGGTGCTTTTTATCAGACCATGTTAACACCCCAAATGCATAATCAGCAGTAGCGTTTTCCCCCTTTGCATTGAGACTAACCTTGAAACTTTGCTCCTCACCAACCTTTTCGAACTTGAGAATCTTGGGGTTCACAGTGACAGAGAATCCAATCGGGCTACGAACAGAAGCTGTGTAGGTAGCCGGAGAGCCGACGTTCTTCAGAGTTCTTGTCACGGTGGCTGTGCCTTTGAGGTGAGGGACAGCAATTGAGGGATAGTTGAAGGTGGAGAGACTAATGTGGTCTGGGCACTTGTATGGTGTCCCTAAAATGGCCATGATCTCAGTTTGATTGTAGCCTTGTGAGCAAATGAAGTTGACATAATCCGTGAGTTTCAAGTCGTAGACCAAGCCAGGATCTGCAGCGCGGTTTGGGTTTATGTGTCCAGCTCCATATGCAAATGGGGTTGCTTTCAGTCTAGTTTCATCGTCAGTTATGGCCTTCCCTGAGTTGGCTCTTACTGTGGCTGTGAAAGGTAATACGCATGTTAGTGCATATATATAAGTACATCTTGAAATCATGAAATACATACATACATACATACCGGTGGTCATAATAGCAGATTTGATTTCTGCAGGGCTCCATGAAGGATAGAGCGTTTTGAGAAGGCCAACAACACCAGCTACATGAGGGCATGACATTGAAGTCCCTGATATTAAGTTGAATGAAACAATCCTCTTATCATAATCTTCATCAGATGGCCCTGTGGCTTCTGTGAAGGCAGCTATCACATTCACTCCAGGCGCAGATATATCAGGCTGGAATACATACATACATACATAAAATATATTTAAAAAGTATATAAAAACATCACAGAATGGCTTATCACAATTACACAAACCTTGAGAATATCTGGATTAATGGCGTTAGGACCTCTTGATGAGAAAGCTGCTATTACTGGAGCTGGCTTCACTCCCAATAGTGTATTTGGATGAGTAATGTGAGCCACAGGATTCCTACTTGTCATGCATTATTATATTTATGTATGTAACAGATCAGAATCTGATTATATATGTTAGATTCTTACGCGCGTACCTGGTTTTATTAATGTAATCAAAGATTGCAAGTCCATCTGAGTAGGTGAGATGTGTAGCTGGGAGAAACTGTGCTTCAGCCTCAATATCATTCCCAGAATCCTCATCGTTGGCAAGAATCATTCCCACAGCACCCGCCAAAGCAGCTTCGTGGCTCTTATCAGTTCTGGCTGTTACGCCTCGTTGGCAAACCAAAACTTTTCCCTTTACCTTTTCTGGGTCCAGAGTTCCAGGCTTACAATGCAGACTGCACGAGTTATATATAGCAGTTTGTATGATATTAATTATATAGATAATAGATGGAGTTTTAATTTATCCTTACGCATCTTGGGTTGAAATGGATGCATTAATCTTAATTCTAGCGGATGCAGCAGAAAGAAGTGGATAGAATTTCCCAGTTGGAAGTTTTAGCGGCACTGCACTTTCGCCCTACAAACACACACATATATTAATAAGGTCTGTTTTATGTATAATGCAAAGAAGAATTGAAGCAAAGAACGGAAACTAACTGTGTAGTGTTTGTTGTTTCCCAACACTACATTACTCTGAAACCGTCTGTCCATAGTGTTTGCCCCAACAGTGATGAGCCAGGGTGCAACATTAGTGACAGAACCGGCAACAGGTCCTTCATTACCAGCTGAGGCAACCACAACTATACCATTCTTTACAGCATGAAAGGAACCAATGGCTATACTGTTTTCAAAATATGGCCGAAGGGGGTCTCCTACAATCGATACAGACAGCACATCAACACCATCCTCAATCGCCCGATCAAAACCAGCAAGGATATCTGCATCATAGCAACCTTTGGGCCAGCAAACCTTATAAGCAGCTACCCGAGCTTTGGGCGAGCCACCCTTTGCTGTTCCATTGCCCAAACCGAAAAGATTTGCCCCAGGAACAAAATTACCACCCGCTGTTGATAAGGTATGGGACCCATGACCATCAACATCACGTGGGGTGAAGAAGGAACTGGAATTAAGAGTGCCAACACCAGAAGAATACCCTTTGTTCAAGTATCTAGCTCCGATGAGTTTCCTTTGTTATCCAAATCAATAAACAAAGCAAGTTCAGAACTAAAATTTTTATCTAAATTTCAGATAAGGAAAACACCAACAAATTAAAGCTAGAAAAAACACCGGCCTGTTGCAGTGAAAGCTTTTATCTTTCTGATTCTGGCAAATCCCTTTCCACCTTTTGGGAATTGGTCCGAATCCTTCCTCACTAAAGCTTTTTGATTCAGGCCATACTCCTGCAGCTCCAACACAGCATACAATACATGATTATTGGGCAATGGATATAATTGAAATACAATTCTGGGAAACAAAAGCTATGCTGCAGACATAATGGATAGCAGAGAGAGTTGAGGATACATACCGGTATCAAGATTACCAATGATGATATCTTCTCCAAACCTGGCCTTTTTCCATATTGAACCCTCCTGGATTAAGCCGCCTTCACCTTCTAATCCAAGAAACTCCCATGATCTGGTTGTCTGCAATTCTCTTGCCCTGTTAAAGAACACTGATATCACCTCCGGATTCTCTGCACATTACCATATTTGATGCCCGCACTTAAACCCCAAAACCCTTTGAAAAACCAAAACAGTAACTAATTAATACTGATTGCTTACTGGCAATCTCAGCAGCCTCTTCTTCCTCAATCATAGCAGCAAACCCATTGATGTGTCTGGTGTATGAGTAAAAGATTGCATCTCTCGCCTTATCCCAACTTTACATTATGCAACAACACATTGAACCAAAGAATCAGAACATTGAGGGATCGGAGAGCATACAAAAGCAACCAAAACTAAAAAGAAACTGCTTCTAGCTATAATATTATATACCTTCCAAGATATGTTCCAAGGAGCTGATGATGAGAATGTTTAACTCTGTCAAGATCAACGGAAGAGACTTGTTTTCCATGTGAATGACCACCCAAGTACACCACATATGACTATTTCCACACCAAAATTAATGTCAAACATAAATCATAGCAGCATTATCATCTAAAAGGCCTTCATGAAAGTACTTGTATGAATATTTACCTTTTTGATGGAATACGTGGGTCTAATAAGAAACAGAGTAAAAATGAGTGAAAGAATGCAACACGGAATTGCTCTCATGGCTGCTACGATAAGCTAGTCCAATTCTTGTGCACTAAAAGAGTGCTGGGGCTAGCTTCTTTTTATAGGGGTAACTGTTACTCTTATGTTGATTAGAATAGCCAGGCATAACTAATTTGGGGCAAATTATGCCCTGGACCCGTGTCCACATTGAATTGTGGACACGAGCCCAAAACGACGTCGTTTTTTAAAAAAAACGCTTCATTTAGTTAAAAAAAAAAAAAATTCGCGCGCGTTTTGCCGTTAACGGCGTTATTTTTTTTTTTTGATTATGAATGTACAGTTATGCCGTTATGAATGTACAGTTATACCGTTATGAATATACAGTTATACAATTATGAAATTATGAACACAGAGCTCTAACATTATGAACTTACAATTATGAACATATATAGTGATAAAATTATGACCATGGAGCTTTAAAATTGTGAATATAGAGCTTCGAAGATTATGAATGTACAGTTATGGAGTTATGAATGTACAGTTATAGAGTTATGAACGTACAGTTATGGAGTTATGAATGCATAGTTATTAACATATAGTAATAAAATTATGAACATATACTATTACAATGAAGCGGTCTGAAATTTAAAAAAAAAAAAAAAAAGGAGATAACAGTGCCTAACGGCACTGTTACCCGTGTCCAGCAAGCATGCTGGACACGGGTCTAACGCATAACGATTTGGACCATGGATTAATTAATTGATTGAATCTACAATCTACAATTTTAATAAGAGCCAATAATGTTAGGCCCTTAACTGGAACAAAAAAATGTCGGTCCTATTGTTTCTTAAAATGAATGGTACATATTATACTATTGTTTCTTAAAATTAATGGTTCATATTATTTTTATTTTAGTATTTTTTATTGATTTTCCTTATTTACCCTCTATTATATTATTTTCTTCCCTTAAATAACCTAAATTCCGTTAACATAAACTTTAGTAACGGAATATTCCGTTAAATATTTATTATTTTAACTTACACATTAATTTCTATAAGAAAAGTCTTAGTTTCGAACGACATCCCAATTAGAGTTGGCATAATTGTTAAACATATACTACGAATATGTTAAAATATATTTAAAATATATATAATATAAAATTTAACATAAACTTTATTCAAATAATTAGTCTGACTAAATACATAACATTCAAAGTTAAGCATCAAAGTTATAAATCAAGAACTTTAAAAATCATTTGATCAGAAAAAAACTTAATATTCTTTTGATTATTTAGATCAGAAAAAAACTTAATAAATATTGATTAGAAAAAAACTACCACTACCAAATATCGATTAGAAAATTCAATAAATATTATCTTGCATTTATATATTTTGAATTACCGATTTAAATAAACAAATTCAATATTTATTTACATATGCATGAACATCTCCGATATAATATTGCGTTGATATACTTTGAAATACTTATTTAAAAATAATTATTGGACATTATCTCATTCGCGCAAAGCGCGTAAAAAAACTAGTAATAATATTATAAACACGGGACTCTCACATAATTTTTTTAAGGTGTGTTTAGTCCTAGAGGTAATGTAAGATTATAAGAATGTAAAATTACCATGTTTAGTTTGGGTTGTGAAGATGTTATATTAACATGTTTAGTTGAGTTATATTTTAAGTTAATAGTTTTACTCACCCATTGCGCGAATGATTTAATGTCAAATATTTGTATTTAAATAAATAATTCAAAATATGTCTATACTGGATTATATATGAGAATTTCATTATATATAGTTGGCATTAAAATTAATGTTTAATGTTTAATTTGCACTTTTTGTTCAACTATTATCTAAATACTTCTCCCAAATTATTATCTAAATACTTATTTGTATAGTTGGTATGGTATTAGTGTTGAGATTTAACAACAACAAGAAAAATAATAATGGCAAAAAGGATAAAGAAGACAAGATTTACGTGGTTCGGCAAAATACCTACATCCACGGGAGTGAAACAATTCTCTTATTCATAGTGATGGTGATAGTGGTGACACAACCCCTTAGGGATACAACCAATATATTTATAGGCATCTAATCCCTATACAATAGGTCTACCCGTTTCACTCCTACTTCTAGTATGAGACAAACACTTATTCCTAATCCATATATGAGACAAACTCAACAATCTCCACCTTGGCGAATATGTTTTTTTAGGAGAAAAGATAACTCAACAAATCTCCACCTTGATGAATATGCTCTTTAGGATAAAAGACTTATCTCATCATCTCCACCTTCACATATATCCCCTTTAGGAGAAAAGACTATCTCCACCTTCGCAAATATGCCCTTTAGGAGAAAAAGATAACTCAACAAATCTCCACCTTAACAAATATGTCCCTTAGGAGAAAAGACTTATCTCACCATCTCCACCTTCACAATTACGCCCCTTAGGAGAAAAAAAAAACTTATCTCACATATACACATGGGTAGGAACAACCATGTTTATCCCAACTAGCCGGCCATATGCACCACGCAGCATCAAACGTTTTCCAGTATGTACACGAACCACTTCGTCCCAAGCCATTCGCCCTCAGCCGTCGACTTGTTATACCAGCCGCAACTCATGCTTACTGTCCCGTTTAGCTGACCTCCTGCATCTGGCCCATACCAGGTCCATGTCCCCTCCTGGTATCCACGCTGCCCCAACACAACGCCCCTGCAAAGTCACACTAAACCCGTGTGCCTTGCCCAATGCTCCACTAACCAGTAATTGCCACTGGTTAGCAACACGCACCACGCAGCATCAAACGTTTCCCGGTGCATGTTCACGAACTGCTTCATCCTGAACCGTCCGCCCATACCAGGTCCATATCTCCTCCTGGTATCCACGCTGCCCCAACACAACAGCGCCCCTGACCACCTTCTCATCTAGCATCTAGAAACGCTCAAAAAGTCCAAACAATGTTCGAACTTGTTACTAGTTACCGCTAGAACATCACCTTCACTATAATAAGAGTCATCCGCATGAACCACGTTCATAGCTTCCTGCTTCTTCAACTCCTCCCAATCAGCCTCTTCCAGATTAGTTGTCTTTTCCGCCTTCATGGTTTTCAGAAGGCCCTGGTATGCCAACAAATTCATTACCCTAGACTGCCATAGCCCAAAATTCCCTATACCATCAAACTTTGATATCTAGAATTTTGTACTTGAACTGGTCATCTCAACAGTGCTCTGATACCAATTTGTTGAGATTAACAAGAACAAGAAACAATAATAATGGCAAAAAGGGTAAAGAGGACAAGATTTACGTGGTTCGGCAAAGTGCCTACATCCACGGGAGTGAAACAATTCTATTATTCATAGTGATGGTGATAGTGATGACACTACCCCTTAGGGATACAACTAATATATTTATAGGCATCTAATCCCTATACAATAGGTCTACCCGTTTCACTCCTACTTCTAGTATGAGACAAACACTTATTCCTAATCCATATATGAGACAAACTCAACAATTAGGTAGTATATACTACTTTTTGTTCGAATTACTCTAAGTTTTGTTAATTCCGATTTGGATAGGTTTGTCATTGTCTTCGTCTCCATTGTTTGTCCGCTTTTTTTTTTTTTTTTTTTGGTAGTGTATCATGTGTAATTGGGTTACTGGTGCTATTTTGCAAAAAGAACAGATTTTATCTAATTAGTTTTATTTAGAGGTGTTAACGAACAGAGCTTTCGACAAACTACTCGTGTTCGTGTTCGGTAAGCATTCGTTTATGTTCGTTTGTTAAGGTAAATGAACATTAACAAACAAAATTTAGAGCTCGGTTAATAAACAAACAGAGCTTGAACGGTTGTAAATTCGTTTGCTAAGAGATCGTGAACAAGCTCGTTTGTGTTCGTTTAATAATATTCACACACACACACACACACACACACACACACACACACACACATATACATGGACGGAGCCAAAGGGGGGACAAGGGGGTCAGTTGCCCCCCTCCACCCCCACCCCATATATAAGTTTTGTATGTGTGTGTATATATATATATATATATATATATATATATATATATATATATAGTACATATTTGAGTATTAGTATATAAAAATTGTTAATTGTCAATAAGAAATGAGTTAGATTAGTTGGTAAAGCATGTCTTTGGTTATAATAAATGTTAGGGTTTCGATTCCTTTGGTTGTTATATAGTTTTACAGTTTTTTTTTTTTGGCTCCTTCCCTATGGTTCTAACACGTTTTAATAACTTTTTAAATATTTAATACACACATACATACATATATATATTTAAATTATTTTATCAAATTAATTATGTTTCATATTTTGTTATGAATAGTTTTATAAAGTTTCGATGTGTTTTATTTTTTGCCCATATCCAATAATATTTACACATATATTTCTTAGGTAATTTATTTATTTATTTTTTAAATATCTCTTTTATTTTAATGTTTCGCCTTTACTGAAAAAATTTCTGAATTCATCCCTATTTCGTCCCCCTCAATAGAATTCCTGGCTCCGTCCCTGCACACACGCGCGCGCACACACACACACACACACACACACACAAACACACACACACACACACACACACACACACACACACACACACACACACACACACATATATATATATATATATATATATATATATATATATATATATATATATATATATATAGACATGGGTAATTAGGTAATTTAAATAAGTCACTTTCATTTAGGGACTACGGTTTTTCACTTCTGATCTTCTCACTCAATCGCTCCTTAGTCATCCCGTCTTCTCCGCTCAGTCGCTCACACCTCCCAGGCTCCCAGCCAACGCCGAGCGCCGTAGCCACTTGCCCAGCCAACGCCGTCCGCCGTAGCCACCTGCCCAACCAACGCACCTCTAGCCAATGTCGACGGTCGTAGCCACCATCACAGCCAACGTCGATCGCCGTAGCCACCACCCCAGTCAACGCCGACCACCGTAGCCACCACCCCAGCCAACGCTGACCGCCACCAGCCCACTACCCAGCCAACGCCTCCAGCCTCTGTAAATCCTACAGTCTGCTACTCTGCTGTTTAATCCTACTATTTAATCCTCAGATCTCCTTGCTTGCCTGCTGACTGTTTTTTTAATCTTCCTCGAAGCTTTAAAAACATATACGGTATTTTTAATTTTTGTTTTTTCAATACAGATTAATATTATTGAGTTTAAATTCACTTTAGAGCTACTATGCCACTTTGTCATTTTATTTGTGTGTTTATTTGTTCTTTGAATTTTATTGTTTAGCTTGTTGGATAACTGGGCAAGATGAAGAAGAACAATATAACATATTGTACTATGTCAATGTGGTAGTATTATATTTTGTATTCTCTATTTTTTTATTTTTATTTTTTTTTTTTGCATTATAGAAATAATATTGTATACATTTTTTTAATTACTTGTTTGTATAATAGCTATGTCTTACGAAGATTACAACACAATTGATGAACCTTCAAGTCCAAGTGTTTGTTCTTCAACAATACCTATTGAAATGGAAGAAATAAACCCAACACCAAATGTGGAAATCATAGGATTTGAAGGTGATGTTGAAAAGGACGTTGGTAGAGAAGTGGAAAGAGAAGGTGAACCTTATAAGAAGAAGCAAAGGAAAAAATCGTTAGTTATTTGACAGGAAATGACATTGGTAAGACTTGAGAATGGGGAAGAAAAACTGCAATGCAATCATTGCAATTTTAAATTGAAAAAGCAAAAGGATGGTACAATCACACACTATAAAAGACATTTAGACAATTGCATAAAACGTAGAATGAATCTTTCAGGGCAAAGGAACATTTGTGTGGTTCCATTAACACAAAAATCAGAGAGTGTCAGTGGTGTTCAGAGTTGGAAGTATGATCAACCAAGGATGAGGGAGGTTATATCTCACATGATTATGGTTCATGAATTGCCAATTTCCTTTGTTGAGTATGACCTCTTCAACATAGTCATGTAATCTACAAGTCCATATTATGAGTGAATTGGTCGAACAACAACCACTAATGTTTGTGATGCAATATACAAATGCTTGCAAGGATGGGGTATTGAAGAGAAAGTGTGGACAATCACGGTGGATAATGCTTCCTATAATGATTCAGCTATGAGGTTGTTGCATGACTCTCTTTCTTTTCATACAACTTTGTCACTAGATGCACGGTAAGTTGTTTCATGTTCGTTGTTGTGCACACATATTGAACATTATTGTGCAAGATGGCCTTTCTGAGATTAAGTCTATCATTGAGGTGAGGCACTAATATACTTGACACTATCTCTGACATTTTCAATGATAGACTTAGTCTCAGAAAGACCATCTTGCATAAGGATGTTCAATATATCTGTGTATGTGTGTGTGGAACTTTAATAATGTAAGAACAATTTTGTGTGATAAAAAAAGAATAGTATAATATTTGTAAAGTAATATTCAATTGTACCATTATAGAAATACAGATAAAAAATATTAATACCATAATGACATAAATCATTCCCAATAACAAAAGCATAATTAAAATATTGAGTCTTGTTCTAAATAATCAAAAGAAGATTAATTAAACGGAAAAAAAAAATTAACCTAGATTTGTTTTTTTTTTTTCAATGAAAGAAAATGATTTTCAAAGTTCTTTATTTGTAATCATTGATGCTCAACTTCGAATGCGTTGTTGTTGTTGTTGTAGTAGTAGTAAGGGTTAGTTAATAAGGGTAGAATTAGAATATTGAAAAGTATAAAGAAAGTTTATTTAATTAATACTTTTTTTAAAGCAACGGGGCCGTTTATTAAATGCGAACAATCCGGTGAGAAGCAAAACCTCTTAGATAATACATCATAGCTAATTTAACCGTGTCAGGCATAAGAACAAAGTTACTGAAAATTTTGGGAAAATCAGTGTTGAGAGCTTTATCTGCTAGCGCATCTGCCACCTGGTTTGCTTCCTAGAAGACATGTCGAATGGTAGAGCCCCATTCTGAAAGGCAAGCCAGGATGTGGAGAACTGGCTCTCGTATCCTCCACGGTATCAACTCCCTCGGCGAGGACACACATTTTGCAAGAGTAAGTGAGTCAACCTCAACCATAAGAGGTCGTGTCACAGTGACCTCGCACCACAAAATGACATTTTGTAATGCTAGAGCCTCCGCTTCAAGAGTTGAGGATGCAGCGTCAAGACGATAGCATAAACCCACTACAAGATGGCCGCTTGAGTCTCTTAGGCAGGCGCCACCAGCCACGCCGTGCACAGAGAAAGAGGCGTCCAAGTTCAATTTTAATCTCCCCGACGGCGAGCCATCCACTTGACCCAAACTGTAGTACGTCGCGGTGGAGAGTAAATGTGGGCAATCAAGCCTTCAGTAACCAGAAGACTGCCCATTGATCCCTTACAGCGCAGCTTCCGAGCAAGGGAGAGCAAAAGCGCTTCCGATTTAATCCTTTGAATAGTTCTTGAGGCGGAGAAGGGTGTACCATCATAAAGACATTCATTGTAAGCAGCTCACAAAGTCCACAGAACAAGGCAAGGGAGCAAACATGCGTAGCCACCAAGCGATGGGGAGTCATGGAGCCACCAAGTCTGGTACACCGCTCTCACCGAGATGCCGCCGCGTTGGCTGAAGCCAAAAATTCTATCAAAATGCCTCCATACCATCTAGACGTCGCTGCAATGGTAGAGGCAGTGCTCCATGCTCGAGCTTGCAGCTATGCAGATAGGGCAGATCGAAGGCAAGCAAAAACCAAAGCTTTGAAGAACATCCGGGAAAGGAAGGAGTCTCCGCAGTAGACGCCACATGAAGACAGAAATATTCGAAGGGATTAAAGCTCCCCAAATGGCTGTTGAGGATAAACTCTTTCCTGCCGTTAGCCGGACCAAATCATAAGCAGAGGAGAAGGAGAAGTTACCATAAATCGACGACATCCAAATTCCTCACGAGCTGCATTCTCCTCTAGGTGTGCGAGGCAGCTGTAATTGAGAAATTACCACGATAGCGTTCCTGCATGAAGGAGCTCCACAAGGTACCCCCTTTTAGATAATAGAAGTACAGCTTTGCAAAGAACGCCTCTTGGATGGACGCAAGACAGCGGACACCCAAACCGCCCTCTTCAGTCGGCAAACAGAGTTTTTTCCACACCAGCCATCCCGTTTCGGCTTTCCATCTATGGTTCCCCAAAAAAACTTAGCGAACTTTGACTCAAGAGCTTTTTCAATTTGCTTTGGCAGAGGTACAAAAGCCATTGTATATAACGGGATCATTGCCAATACATGCTTAATTAGAGTCAGCCTCCCTCCTGGAGATAGCAGCTTGCGTTGCCAAGAGTGAAGCCTGCTGTCAACTTGTTCCAGAAGATGATAATAGTAATGTACCCTGTTCCTCCCCGCGAACATGTTTACTCCCAAGTAGCAAAAAGGTAAAGTGGAGTGCTGCATAGACAGAATGCGCGACATTGTGGACAACCTTCCCGTAGAACGGTGATTGGAAGTGACGAAGAAGCTCTTGTTATAATTTATTTTCTGTCCGGACCCGGGCTGATATTGTTTTAGCACATCTGAAAGAGCCTTCAGTGAGCCTGTAGAACCATTGACAAAAATTATAATATCATCTACAAATGCCAAGTGAGTAACAATGGTGCATCCTAGTCTCGACGAGTATGGTGATAATAAGCCGGTGCCCATTTTATAGATAAGAGACCGGGATAGGGCCTTCGAAACAAGAATGAAGAGGAGGGGGGAGAGCGGGTCGCCTTGCTTAACCCCCTGCGTCGGCTGAAAGAAACCGCAGCTGACCCCGTTTACCAAGACTGACAGACGTGTTGCTTCCAGATTGTTCAAGACCAGATTAGTGAAAGCTACAGGGAACCCAAACCTATCCAAAACTGCCCTTAGAGGCAGATTGGGCGATAATCCGCGAAAGTGTCCGGATTATCTTTTTTTGGAATCAGAACTATCTGAGCACTTGTCATCGCTCGTGGTAGAGGTACGCCGGAGAAGAAATCCCGGGCCGCCATGAAAACGTCTTCTTCTACAATGTCCCAGCAGCTTCTAAAGAAAACTCCCGAGAAACCAACAGGGCCAGCTGCGCTGTCTGGATCTAACTTCCACACCGCTTCTTTAACATCCTTGCGTGAGACGGGAAGGCTTAAAAGAAAGGTGTCTGTGTCAATCAGGTTCGTTGGAAGGCATTGTAAAAGAGGTTCCACGCCTGAACAGTCTTCCGCCGCAAAAAGCCCGGAGTAGAAAGATACTGCTTCTTCCTGTATAGCAGATTGAGCCGTGAGGAGCTCCCCTGTGCCACTTCTGATAGCATTGATTCACTGCCTTCGGTGCCTATTTTTAACCACATAATGAAAGAAACGGGTGTTAGAGTCTCCCTCTTTAAGCCACTTCACGCGAGCCTTTTGTTTCCAGAATATTTCCTCCTGTTTGAGAGCATGAAGAAGGTCCGCTCGCTGCTTGTGTAGCAACTCACGGTTGACAGGTGAAGGGTCTTCATCAAAAGCATTCTCAGCCTCCATTGTTGCTCGTTCCAAATCCCTGATTCGGTCAAAAACATTCCCAAAAGTGTCACGGTTCCAAGAACGAAGGCCCTGCTTTAGTTGCTTTAGCTTGAAAGCGAGAGCCCGCATTCCCCCTCCTTCTGCAGGTTGATTCCAAATTCTACTGACTACAGCCCTGAAGCCTGGGTGGGTGATCCACATTCTTTGAAAACAGAACTGTTTTGGGCAAGACATCGACGTATTGGCTCCATTTAGCAAATTGGGGAATGATCCGAAGATGTCCTGGCCAGAACATTTATTCTCACCTCCGTGAAATAATCCCTCAAAGCAGTGTTCATCAAGAAACGGTCTAGCCTCTTCCAAACTGTCCCCGTGGTTCGGATCCCGTGCCAAGTGTATAGGCTGCCTAAGCCCTAAATTGGCGAGATCAAGAAGTGCGTTGTCTGCTATAAAGTCCGAGAAGTCGGACATGCATCCCACAGCTGGTATAGCATTACCCCTGTATTCTGAAATGATTGAGATTACGTTGAAGTCCCCTCCTAGGAGAATTGGCCCAGAACTCGTCAGGCAGGCCCTGAGTGCGATCACAAAAGAGCCCTGTCTGTTCTAGTATGTTTTGCGCACACCGCTATAAAATCAAACGAAAAGTCCCACGGAATGTAACGAGATTTACAAAGAACGAACTGATCATTGTCTATTGCAACTTCGATGTCAAAAGAATCTGACCATAGCAACCAGATTTTAGTCTCTCTGGACGCAAAGCCACCCGAGAAATGAAAGTCCCGAACATATTTGTCCAGTTGATCAGCAGCAAGTAAAGGTTTAATAATCGAAACCAAGTGTATGTGCTCACGTCGGATTAACTGTCTGAGCCTGCGCCGTGAGGTGAGTAGGCCCCGGACGTTCCAGCTTAGAAGATTCATTTATGCCGATGCGAGAAAGATACTCTTGCGATCTTGCCCGCTGGAAGCCTGGTGGTAACAGATGGAGTGTTCGCTGAGTAGTCTTTCCTGGGACGGCTCTTCTTCTTAGTAACAACAACAAAATCAATTGGCTTTGATTTCCCAATCCTGGCTGCGAACATTTCACTATCCACTTTCCAGGAGTTCAGTAAAGATTGCGAGAAAGCCCAGGCATTCCGTATATCATCCCCGTCTGGTAGGTGTCCCGGTTGCGAGTCTGATTGAGTCATTTCACGGACACCATGATCGTCATTGAGAATCCTTTCCAGAGGGGCGTTAGCCTCCGGAATTGTCAAAGGCAAAATAACACTTTCTGTATCTACCACCGGGTCGTCCCCATGCATAGGGATGGCAATTTAACCCGCCCCGATGGGGAAAATCGGTCCCCGCCCCGACGGGACGGGTTCGGGGATTTATTTCGGGGAACGGGGGCGGGGATGGTGGAATTTCTCATTCCCCGCCGAGGACGGGGACGGGGATGGGGATGGCATTCCCCGCCCCGTCCCCGTCCCCGTTCCCCGATCCCCGCCCCGTTCCCCGAATCCCCGATTAATTATTATATATTATATAATATTATAGTGTTAATAATATTAATAATAGAATATTCAAGTCATTCAACCCTAGTATCCTACATTCGTAATCCTAATTTCCTACGGCCGTGTCTAAGGGCTCTTTGGCATCTCTGCGTTTCATTGTTTCAAAAATCAAAAATCAAAAATCAGACAGGCGAGTGAGGCGACCATGATTCACGAACTGACGAACGTGCTCCGTGCCTCCGTCTCTGGCTTTCGACGACGATCGTCTGAACGTCCTCCGTGCGGCGAAGCTTTTCTTATTAAGCTATGCATTTTGTATTTGAACTTTCTTTAAGGATTCAAGGCTTAATAATATGATTTTTTGATATTATTAATTTTGTTAATAATAATAAAAAAAACAACGGGGTCGGGGCGGGGATTCCCCGATCCCCGAAAAATCCCCGCGGGGACGGGGATGGGGAATTATCCCCATCCCCGCCGGGGAACGGGGCGGGGACGGGGAACGGGGGGACATTTCGGGGACGGGGACGGGGACCCCAATCCCCGGCCCCGCCGCGCCCCGTTGCCATCCCTACCCATGCACTTCTTCCGACGGATTCTGTATAGGCCGCCATCTCTTCCTTGGAGGAACCAGAGTTGTTCAGCGGGCGTCTTCTTTGGAGCCTCTCGGCGGGGTTCTAACACTCGTTGCGTGCTTCTGCAGTCCATCTCAGAGTGGCCAAATTTGCGACATTCCAAGCAGTAGGGAGGGATGTATTCATAGCTGACCGGTTGAGCGAACCACCCCCCCCCCCCCCCCGGTAAGAGCCATTAGTGATCCAAATTTGCTTCGGGAGGGCATTGCAGACATTGAGCTCAACACAAACGCGTGCCATGGAAGGCCGATTATGAGTTAACGTGGATGCGTCTACCTCCAAAGGCTTTCCAATTAAGTTGGCAATTGAATAGATTGCCCTCTTGTCCTGCAGATGAGCCAGGAATCCTTCAAAGGCGATCCAGACTGGAACGATTGGGGATTCCATATCTGGCCGAAAATCCGGGGTCCATTTGAAGATTCGTATTATGTAGCCCCGGATCGACCATGACTTCCGTAGCCAGCACCGTTGGAAGTCTGCTTCATGATCAAAATTGAGAAGCACATGACGTTGATCAATCAGGCCAAGCGTAAAAGCACCTCCAAAACCGATTTGGTCGAAGGTTTTTCGAAGATCCGCCATTGGAGGCCAGCCTTTTGCGAATTTACCAAAAACGTATTTGAATTTCTGGGAGAACTGATTTACATCGCGATCTGAGAACGAAATTGCGGGCATGCCTTTGAATCTTTCTGGTGGGCGGAGGGGCACGGTGTCGTTGGTGTCGGAGAGGATGTCTGCAAAGGTACGAGGTGGTGGGGGCGCGGCGGCCCACTGTGGCGCCGCCATCTGATCGCAAAAAGGAGCCAAAGAATGCGGAGCGTTTTAACTACTCTCTCTTTTTTCTCGCGTCCGCTGAGAGAAAATATGTTTTGTATAGCATGGGTTATCTCAATCAATACTTTTATTTAGAGGCCGTTTATTATTTTATGATCAATTAAATTTTTGAAAAAATAATTATGAGGATATATTTGTTAATAAAATTAATCAAAGTGTTTGGTATTACATGGAATCATGAAAATTCAATCACCACAAAACTTATTTTAAACATTTGATTCATTTCAACTTTCCTATAAATTTTTGGTCCTTTCAGTACATTTTATAGTAGAGCTCCATTTTAGGCAAGAGCAAAATTATCTCATCACTTTGATTTTTATTCTCTTGTGCATTTTGCGATTCTCTTATGCCATTGAGCACCCAAATCCACTTTAGGTGGGGGGCGGGGGGTGTCCTGATTCTAGGTGTGTTCAACCACTTGTAGCTTCGAGGGACTCGCCTAGTGGGCCCCCGGAAGCTAGGGATGGTGTGGCTATGGCTTGGGAGGGTCTTCTTGACTAGGAATATGAAACAGCTGATCTATATGCTCCAACCTTGAGCGGAAGAGGCAAGTGCCTTGAGCTTGTAAGGCTATGGTTTAGACCCCTTTCATTGAGAGTAAGGGAGTAACTGTTGATGTTCTAGGTACTAGTGGTGTGCATGTACCTCCTCTTAATGTCTTAAAGGGCCATTAGGTAAGGTAGCCTCGACCCTTTTCGCTGGAGGTCTTGAGGGTGGTGCCAACGAGGGAGGGAAGGAAGTTTCACCTCCTATGGCCATTAGTAATGCCTTCAAGGCATTGGAGGTAGACAGATAAGGTCAGACGGATGGGATTTCATTAGACACTCCCAACTAGGTGTCTTTCACTCCACTTGCTACTACTAGTGTTGATATGATATGTCTTTTTTAGGGACAGGGACAACCCTCTTGTGTGCCTAGGGGCATGAGCTTTGCACTTTTAATACGAATGTTGCCACTATTCCCTCGAGGTTCGAGGGTGGTTTGGTCGCTAATCATTTGATAAGTGCTTGATTGCACTTATTTCTAATATCATATTTATAATTATTTTGCTTATATCTCATTTAGTTTGGTGGGATATGATGCTCAATTAATTAATATTTGATTTTTAGGAATTTGAGCAAATATGGCAGAATGTGCAATTTATGACATCTTGAGAGTAATTTTGTCATATATGTTTCATACAGAGCCTAATTAAGATGATTTAAGTGTTCATGGAAAGCTATAACAATCCTCTACAACTTTCATGTAAAGCGTTGAGATTCAATTTGCAACTACACAAAAACGTCTAGGCAAGTTCACCTATCGTTCAGAGTATAGAGGGTGGAGTAATGAGTATCGTATCAACATAGACTACAAATACTAGTATTATCCGTTGTTTAATTATGTAATCTAAAGAAATTGTGAAAAAGAATTAAGAAAAAGTGAAAGTAAATAATTAAGCAATAAATAAAAACAAACAAATATAAGGGAACCAAGTAGTGAGGAAATGGTACTTGGATCTATGGATCCCTTAGGATATCATTGACCATAAAAGGTACATGTCAATAACAATTGTTCAATCCTAAGCAATGAAACGAAATGAAGTTTGAGAACTTATTCAAAGATCAGGAAATCATAATATCATAGGTATAAAATGGGTCTTTAGAAACAAAGCTAATGAAGATTGAAGCTTGTTTCTTAATTGGTTCAACAAAAAGCGAAAGTCTATTACTACTCGTGCTGCAAAAACAGAATATATACATAGCAGCAAGAAGCGTGCTATTGTGCACAGTACAAATTCTTTGGATAAAGCAACAATTAAAGGATTATAGGATTGCACTCCCAAAAAAAAATAAAAAATTATAGGATTGATTGCAAGCAAGTTAGTATTTTCTGTTATAATATTAATGTTATTGCTATTACTCAAAATCTAGTGTTTCATAAAAAACCAAACACATAGATATTCGACATCACTTCATAAGAGTAAGGATGAACCACGGTTCGGTTCGAACCAGAATCGAACCGTCCGTACAGTTCTGGTTCGGAACCGGACGATTCCGGTTCCAAACCCATATATATATATATATATATATATATATATATATATATATATATATATATATATATATATATATATATATATATATATATATATATATATATATAATTGATAGCTGCAGGCCGCATGTCTGTAGCATACTGCCTCATTGCCGCATTGGGCAATGGGACGCGTCTCACGTCTAGCGCAAAGACAAAACTTTGGTCTTTGCCCCTTTGGCCTTTGGTCTCACCTTTTTTTTAAAAAAAAAATAATAATAAATCCAGTTAGAACCGGCGATTTCAATTGGAACCGTCGGTTCATGAACCGGAACCGGAACCTTACTATAAGGTTTCGGTTCCGGTTCCGATTAGAGCATTTATAGAACCGGAAT
The DNA here is from genome assembly GCF_001879475.1 of Ipomoea nil. Classification (NCBI taxonomy): domain Eukaryota; kingdom Viridiplantae; phylum Streptophyta; class Magnoliopsida; order Solanales; family Convolvulaceae; genus Ipomoea; species Ipomoea nil. The sequence goes on from NW_017619129.1 coordinate 2,032,884, forward strand.
CGGTGATTCCGAACCGAAACCGGAACCGCGGTCACCCATACATAAGAGATCTTAAGGATTGATCATATAACCACTAAAATTAAATTGCAGATATTCTTACCAAACTCTTATGTGAACCAAGATTTACTAATCTAAGACATGAGATAGGAACGATTGAAATAAGCTAAGTATCATAAGCCTTCTATACAATACTTTTTTTTTTTTTTTTCTTTCATAAGTTCTCTATGCAGCATGATATTTGAGCAAATCTTCCATATATATAGGCATATAGCATAATTGATTAGCACAAGTTTTCATATGCTTATTTTGGAAGCAAAATGTTCAAATGAGCTTGAAATTTCAAAAACATTTTTTAAGACATTAAACTTTTTCAAACTTTTTTTTGAAAAAGCATAAATCTTATTTTAGTAGACATTTGTTCTTTAATATGTCACATATTTTTATTTTAGGAAGAAAACCATAGAAGTAATCCAAAAATATGGGAGAAGACCATAGAGGTCTTCGCCAATGATTTTTTTGGCGATGGCCACTGGTCCTCGTGTGGTCCATATTCTCTCTCTCTCTCTCTCTCTCTTTTTTGTTTTGTTTTTAGTTAAGTAATCCCACTTCATTAGATTAATTCTAAGTTCACTGAATCTTGCTTCACAAGTCATTTCGAAGGTAAATTATCAATCAACTCACCAATCAAATTTTAACTTTTATGTATACAAAAGAAATTCAAACTAGACTTTTTAACATTCTTGAACGTTTTTTATTTACATGCTTTGAGTAAAATTTAAAATTTCACATTATAATCTCTAATCATGATCTTTAAATCAAACGATGAACTAATTAGACTAAGCACCGACCCGGGCTCGCCATCCATATTCTCGAACAAACACAACTTACCAAAATTTGGACAGAGACCAGAGCTCCAAGTCCCACTTGGCCACTGGGTAGTCTTTGTCTAATTCAACTTCTAGACGACCATCTCCTTAATCATTTTTGTCCAATATAATTTTCTATATGCACGACGATTTCCATAATAAATGTTTTTCTTCATTTTTTTTCTTTTTTGAAAGCAACAGAACCACTTGTTCATATTCAATTCTTGAGTGTTCATTTTTTAATCAAAGTATTTATAATAAATATGCAATTTGTAATAACTAAATATTCAAACCTTTAAAATTTTTAAAAAAAAAGTCAATGAAAAACTAAATTTTAAATTCAAACCGAAAATGTTAGGAAATGCACAACAAAAAATATGCACAAATTAAGTATGCATCACAAAAAATGCACCATTAGGTATAAATAAAAGCATCACACAGTGTTCAGAAAATACACCATTAGGGGTAGGGAGTTATATGATCCATTTTTTGGGTGTGTTGTGTGTTTTTTGATGTATTTGTGTATTTCATTGTTATGCTTTTTCCTAACACTATTGATGTATTTTGTTAACACTGTTGGTGTATTTTGTCAAGCGGTCGCTCAGGAGAGTGTAGTCACATTTGAACAAAAGTATATATATATATATATATATATATATATATATATATATATATATATATATAAGCCTGCAAATTGGCACGTAACCCGCGAGGCCTGCATTTTAGCATGCAAAAATTTTAAGCCCTAATTTAACTTGTCCCACTATGAGATAGTTTAGGACTGGTCCGCGAGTTTCAGCCCACTTTAACACCCTTATATACCGCAAATTATGCCCTGAAAACGTGTTCACCATGAATGGTGAACACAGGCCCAAACAATGTTATTTTTACGGAAAAAAAATTAGTTAATGTGCTGTTAACGACGTTTTACATTTTATGTTCAGATTATGAATTTACATTTATTAAATTATGAATTTTCTGTTATGAGATTATGAATTTACATTTATTAAATTATGAATTTTTTTTTATGAGATTATGAATTTACATTTATTAAATTATGAATTTTATTTTATGAGGTTATGAATTTACTGTTAAATCCGTAGACGTCCATAAACCAGTCTAGAAATGAATTAAATTTAGGGTGGAAATGAAGTATTGATATGATAATCAGTTATGAATTCATTAATTTTATCTCATCCAAGAAAGAATGTTACGTTGCGACCTTAGCAGCAAATCCTTAGGGTGCTGAAATTGATGAAGAGTTTATGAAGAATGATGATGCAGATATAGAGTGGCCTGGGCTGGGGAACCTTCAAAACAAGAAAACACCACCTAAACTGTGAGTGCATGCATGTAAGAAGTCAGTAAGGCCGGGCACTTTCTTGGGAAAAAGACTAGAATGTGTAGAATGGGCTTCGAATTTGTCAAAATGTGTGCTGACTTTTTTTTTGACAGAAATATGCAAAACTCTATTGCGAGTTGCGTTTTAATTTTGAAGGTATAGTATCCGTATTTTTTTTTTCGTTAAATACGTAAAACGCAACTGGTAGTTGCGTTTTCCGTATTGAATACGAAAAACGCATCTCCCAGTTGCGTTTTCACAATACGTATGGAATAGGTTAAAACGCAATTGGGAGATGCGTTTTACGTATTATACTTTTAAATACGTAAAACACAAGACCCAACTGCGTTGTCCTTACGTTTAAAACACAAGACCCAACTGCGTTGTCCTTACCGGCGTATATCACCGGAGAATTTTACAAAAACGCAAGAACGAATTGCGTTTTTTGATCTTTTAACGGTACAGTGCATGCTCTTTCAATTTCCTCATTCAACTCTGCTTCTTCTTTTTATTCTTCAATTTATTCTGTTTTTCTATCTTCGGTTGTGCTTTCAACAGGCCATGGAGGATCAAAACTGCAGCGTCATATATGAAGAGGTAAAACTCTCACTCTTTCAGTTGTTCTGAAGTTATATATATATGTATATAATCAGCTATATATGCATGATCAATTGAAAAAAAAATAATTAATTTGTTTAAGTTAAATCAGGAATTCGTGTTGAACTCGCGAGGAATGAAGCTTTTTACGTGTAGATGGCTGCCAGTGCACTCGCGGCCGGAAATTTTTAACATTTCAGAAACGCATTTACAACTTGCGTTTTAACTATTGGCACCAAAAACTCCATTGCGAATTGCGTTTTGTGGTTCTCACAGGCCTTCAAATTCGCCGGAGCCGGCCGGTACAAAAAAATGACAAAAACGCAACTTGGTTTTGCGTTTTACGTATAATACGTGAAGCGCAAACGTAAGTTGCGTTTTGGGGGATACCGTATGCGCTGAAAAACGCAAGAGGCAGTTGCGTAAAACGCAACTGCCTCTTGCGTTTTACACAAATACATGAAAAATACAAAATACTCCAAAAACGCAACTCCGAAAGGAGTTTTGCATATTGTTGTCAAAAAAAAAAATACTACACATTTTGAGAATTTCGCCTTGTTGACCGCACATTCTAGTCTTTTTCCCCACTTTCTTTAGCGAGTGCATGCATGTAAGAAGTCAGTAAGGCCGGGCACTCTTTAGCTTCATATTGAATAGGCCAAAATTTTAGAAGTGTTGTTTTGATGTTATGGTTCCAAATAGATACCATGATAATGCATGTTGTTTTGTTCCTCATCCCTGTATTTGATAGTGGGGTATTAACAGTGAGCGAGGCGGGGTGGGAGTTGAGGCAATGAAATTGGGTCATTATTTTCTTCATATTTGTTTGCAGTACTCTTGATTGGATAGTTATTTGTGATAGTTTGTTTGAATGGGATTGTGGAAAGATGAATTTGGGTAAGCCTATTGTTGTGGGTTTGTATTGATTTCAGTAGAGGAAGGTTCTGGGAGGGTTATTTGTTGGTTTCTATTAAACACTAAGCAAAGTTTAAGAAACAATATTTGGAAGACCAAGTTCATCAATTCGTGCAACTCTGATCTGAAATACAATCCACAAGCTAGAATTAATTAAGCAAGCCTAGAATGTAGGAGCATATATTCATCTATGCTGTTTTCACAACAATGGGACTTCTCACACGGTGCTTTTTATCAGACCATGTTAACACCCCAAATGCATAATCAGCCGTAGCGTTTTCCCCCTTTGCCTTGAGAGTAACTTTGAAACTTTGCTCCTCGCCAACCTTTTCGAACTTGAGAATCTTGGGATTCACAGTGACAGAGAATCCAACCGGGCTACGAACAGAAGCTGTGTAGGTAGCTGGAGAGCCGACGTTTTTGAGTGTTCTGGTGACGGTGGCTGTGCCTTTGAGGTGAGGGACAGTGATTGAGGGATAGTTGAAGATGGAGAGACTAATGTGGTCTGGACACTTGTATGGTGTCCCTAAAATGGCCGTGATCTCAGTTTGATTGTAGCCTTGTGCGCAGATGAAGTTGACATAATCCGTGAGTTTCAAGTCGTAGACTAAGCCAGGATCTGCAGCGTGGTTTGGGTTTATGTGTCCAGCTCCATATGCAAATGGGGTTGCTTTCAGTCTAGTTTCATCGTCAGTTATGGCCTTCCCTGAGTTGGCTCTTACTGTGGCTGTGAAAGGTAATGCGCATATAAGTAAACTTCCAAGACATCTTGAAATCATGAAATACATACATACATACACACCAGTGGTCATAATAGCAGATCTGATTTCTGCAGGGCTCCATGAAGGATACAGCGTTTTGAGAAGGCCAACAACACCAGCTACATGAGGGCATGACATTGAAGTCCCTGATTCCACGTTGAATGAAACAATCCTCTTATCGTAATCATTATCAGATGGCCCTGTGGCTTCTGTGAAGGCAGCTATCACATTCACTCCAGGCGCAGATATATCAGGCTGGAATACATAAAACATATTTAAGTATATAAAAACATCACAGAATGGCTTATCACAATTACACAAATCAAAGACCGGCCTTCACTGGATTTGTAAACAAACCTTGAGAATATCTGGATTAATGGCGTTAGGACCTCTTGATGAGAAAGCTGCTATTACTGGAGCTGGCTTCACTCCCAATAGTGTATTTGGATGAGTAATGTGAGCCACAGGATTCCTACTTATCATGCATTATTATTATATTATGTATGTAACAGATCAGAATCACAGAATGGCTCCACACGTGATCTTAATTACCTGATTTTATTAATGTAATCAAAGATTGCAAGTCCATCTGAGTAGGTGACATGTGTAGCTGGGAGAAAGTGTGCATCAGCAATAATCTCATTCCCAGAATCCTCATCGTTGGCAAGAATCATTCCCACAGCACCAGCCAAAGCAGCTTGGTGGCTCTTATCAGTTCTGGCGGTTACACCTCGTAGGCAAACCAAAACTTTTCCCTTTGCCTTTTCTGGGTCCAGAGTTCCAGGCTTACAAAGCAAACTGCAGGAGTTATATATAGCAGTTAGTATCATCAGTTTGTATGATATTAATTAGATAGATGTATATATAGTGAATAACTGATGGATCGGAGTTTTAATTTATCCTCACGCATCTTGGGTTGAAATGGATGCATTAATCTTAATTCTAGCGGATGCAGCAGAAAGAAGTGGATAGAACTTCCCAGTTGGAAGTTTTAGCAGCGCTGCACTTTCGCCCTACAAACACAGACATATATTAATAAGGTTTGTTTTATGTATAATGCAAAGAAGCAAAGAACAGAAACTAACTGTATAGTGTTTTTTGTTTCCCAACACTACATTACTCTGAAACTGTCGGTCCATGGTGTTTGCCCCAACAGTGATCACCCAAGGTGCAACATTATCGACAGAACCGGCAGCAGGTCCAGAATTACCAGCTGAGGCAACCACAACTATACCATTCTTTACAGCATGAAAGGAACCAATGGCCAAACCGTCTTCAAAATATAGCTCAGGGTGGTCTCCTACAATCGATACAGACAGCACATCAACACCATCCTCAATCGCCCGATCAAAACCAGCCAGGATATCTGCATCAGTGCAAGCTTCACCTGGGGAGGTGGGAGGCCAGCAAACCTTATAAGCAGCTACCCGAGCTTTGGGCGAGCCACCCTTTGCTGTTCCATTGCCCAAACCGAAAAGATTTGCCCCAGGAACAAAATTACCACCCGCTGTTGATAAGGTATGGGACCCATGACCATCAACATCACGTGGGGTGAAGAAGGAACTGGAATTAAGAATGCCACCACCAGAAGAATACCCTTTGTTGAAGTATCTAGCTCCAATGAGTTTCCTTTGTTATCCAAATCATAAAAACAAAGTAAGTTCAGAACTAAATTTTTTATCTAAATTTCAGATAAGGAAAACACCAACAAATTAAAGCTAATAAAAACCTGTTGCAGTGAAAGCTTTTATCTTTCTGATTCTGGCAAATCCCTTTCCACCTTTTGGGAATTGGTCCAAATCCTTCGTCACTAAAGCTTTTTGATTCGGGCCATACTCCTGCAGCTCCAACACAGCATACAAAACATGATTACTGGGCAATAGATATAATTGAAATACGTACTTTATGAATTTCAATTCTGAGAAACAAAAGCTATGCTGCAGACGACATAATGGATAGCAACAGATAACCAGAGAGAGTTGAGGATACATACCGGTATCAAGATTACCAATGATGATATCTTCTCCAAACCTGGCCTTTTTCCATATTGAACCCTCCTGGATTAAGCCACCTTCACCTTCCAATCCAAGAAACTCCCATGATCTGGTTGTCTGCAATTGTTTTGCCCTGTTCAAGAACACGGATATCACCTCCGGATTTTCTGCACATTGATGCACTTAAATCCCAAAACCCTTTGAAAAACCAAAACAGTAACTAATTAATACTGATTGCTTACTGGCAATCTCAGCAGCCTCTTCTTCCTCAAGCATAGCAGCAAACCCATTGATGTGTCTGGTGTACGAGTAAAAGATTGCATCTCTCGCCTTATCGGAACTTTAGATTATGCAACAACACATTGAACCAAGGAATCAAAACATTGAGGGATCGGAGAGCATACAAAAGCAACCGAAACTAAAAAGAAGCTGCTTCTAGCTATAATATACCTTCCAAGGTATGTTCCAAGCAGCTGATGATGAGAATGTTTAACTCTGTCAAGATCAACGGAAGAGACTTGTTTTCCATGTGAATGACCACCCAAGTACACCACATATGACTATTTCCACATCAAAATTAATGTCAAACATAAATCATAGCATTAGCAGCATTATCATCTAAAAGGCCTTCATGAAAGTACTTGTATGAATATTTACCTTTTTGATGGAATACGTGGGTCTAAGACACAGAGTAAAAATGAGTGAAAGAATGCAACACGGAATTGCTCTCATTGCTGCTACACTAAGCTAGTCCAATTCTTGTGCACTAAAAGAGTGTTGAGGCTAGCTTCGTTTTTTAGCAATCATTATTGCAATTATTGCATGCAACAGGAATAATTAATTTGGACCATGGATTAATTAATTGATTGAATAATGAGTTAATACCCAAAATCATCCTCGACTATAGTGATTTTTTGATGAAGCCATCAGTAGATCCTAGCAACAGACAGCAGTTCTCTTCTCCATCTTTTATAGCCAAGGGCTCTTTTGTCTTTTCATAGAGTTAGTTTTGTTAGTTTAGTTAGTTATAACTGCTCTAAGGCTTAAGTAGCAATAAGCTGCTTCTCTCTTCGACATCTTTATCTCATTCTGTTTTAGTTCCCAGCTCTCATGAGCTCTCTTTGATTGTAATGAATACACACTTTTGTTCCTGAATCCAAGTTCTCCAACATGGTATCAGAGCCTCACCGGAGCTACGCCGCAGCAGTTGTGATGGAGCCGGCCGGTGACAGGAACCACAACCAGACAGAACAGGCAGGAGCTTCTGCAAGCCAAATTCCATCGAACCAGCACAATGATGAATTTGAAGATCCCCTCTACTTACACGCTACTGAGAACCCTAATCTCAGTCTTGTGTCACCTCCCCTAACCGAGATCAATTACAACTCCTGGAGTAGATCGATGCGCATCGCACTGGAGGTGAAGAACAAATTCGGCTTTGTCAATGGAACCGTTCCAGTTCCAGAAGCCAATGATCCGAGATTGACGACTTGGAGAAGATGCAACCGCATTGTATGTTCTTGGATTTTGAGGTCTGTTAATCCAAGCATAGCAGAGAGCGTTATGTACTATGACAAGGCCATAGACATCTGGAACGCCCTACAGAAGAGGTATTCTCAATCTGATCCTCATAGAATTTCTGAAATTCAGACTGAAATCTTTAGGAATGTGCAAGGACAAATGACTGTGAATGAATATTTCACAAAAAGTAATGCCCTATGGCAACAGATGAGTGCATTGAGGCCTCTACTCCTATGCGAGTGTGTGCCAAGATGTTCATGCACTCTATTGAATAGAATGCAGAAACAGAGGGAAGAGGACCAAGTGATCCGATTCTTGGAAGGGTTAAATGATGAATATGAAGCAATTAAATCTGGGGTACTTGTTATGGACCCTATTCCAGAAATGGAGAAAGTGTTGAATATGACTTTGAAGGTTGAAAGAAAGCTTAAAGGTTCAACCACCCAAAGATGCAGTGATTATGCTCAATCCAATGCTATTCATGAGAGTCAAATCCAAATTGGGGAAGAACAGTCTATGGTAGCAGCTGCAACCTACAACAATAACAGAAAGAAATTTTCAAATAATGGGGGTAAGAATGTGCCCAAGTGCACTTATTGTAACATGCTTGGTCATACTGTTGATAAATGTTACAAGAAACATGGATTTCCACCTGGGTGGGTAGCAGGATACAAATCCAAGAATAAACAATCACAAGAAATGCAACAACCCTCAACTTCAGCAGTTAGTCAGTTGAATGACACAGGCCTTTCAGTTGATCAATTCCAGAAACTGGTATCTCTCCTTCAGAATCAAAATCATGGTGCTCAAGTGTTGAGTAATGCAGCTGTGACAGTGAACACTTCTGGAATCAAATCTGATTTCAAGAATTCTCTGGAGGGACAAAATGAAGGTAATTCTGTACCTAGAATTCATGTTAATGCTGTCCTTAATACACATTTAATATGGATATTGGACTCAGGAGCCACAGACCACATTGTGTGCTCATTACAATTTCTTGATAAATATCACAAGATTGAGGGATTATCTGTGAAGTTGCCTAATGGTGATATGGTCAGTGTTACTCACTTAGGAGAAATCAAGCTTGATGAAAACATTTTGCTGACAAATGTGCTGTATATCCCCTCTTTTGCCTTTAACATCATATCTGCTAGTAAATTAACTAAGCAGTCTGGATGCAAGATTGTGATAGATGCTGGTTCTTGTACTGTCCAGGGTCCACTTGGAACCAAGGTTGGTTTTGCTAGAGAAAAGGATGGCCTATATCTGATCAACAGTCCCCCTATTAAGAAGAATGCTCAACAAGTTGTTGTAGATAACCCTCAATGTAATAGTGTAGCAATGGGATTGTGGCATAATAGATTGGGACACTATCCTATTAATAAGATTTCCCTCTTGAATGGAATGAAAGTTACTCCCTTACATCAGCAATGTGAATTTGTATGTGATGCTTGCAATTTTGCTAAACATAAGAAGTCTATTTTTCCAGTCAGCAATTCTAAAACTGAAAACTGCTTTGATCTCATACACATGGATGTGTGGGGACCCTTCTCTGTGGCTTCTCTCAAAGGTGAACACTATTTTTTAACCATAGTTGATGATTGTAGCAGATTTACTTGGTTACATATGATGAAAAGTAAATCTGAAGTCAAAAGCATATTTCAAAATTTCTGCAATTATGTGTTCACTCAGTTCTCTGCTAAGATTAAGGTGATAAGAACAGATAATGGGACAGAATTCTTGATGAATGATTTCTATGCTGAGAGAGGCATAGTCCATCAGAAAACATGTGTGTATACCCCCCAGCAAAATGGAGTTGTAGAAAGGAAGCATCAACACATTTTAAATGTTGCTAGATCCTTAAGGTTTCAATCTGGATTACCATTAGAATTTTGGGGACACTGTGTGTTACATGCCTCTTATATCATCAACAGGTTACCTACTCATGTTCTTGGTGGAAACACTCCTCTTAAACTGTTAACATGAAAAGATACTGGCTATGAACATTTTAAAAGCTTTGGATGCCTTTGCTTTGGAGCCACTATTTCCCAGGGGAGAAACAAAATGCAACCAAGAGCAAGGAAGTGTGTTTTTCTGGGGTATCCAGCAAATGTGAAAGGTTATATACTTTATGATCTTATTGACAAAGTAACTTTCATTTCCAGAGATGTCAGGTTTTATGAGCTCACATATCCATTCAGAAAAACAGAAGATCAAAGCTCAGATGAATGTGATGTTGATAGTCCCTCACTTCCTCTAATTCCCATTTCAACTGAAATTCCACTCCCAGAGGCTTCATCTGATTCAGGAGTTCTAGAACTTGATGAAAGGACTCCCACTTATAGAGCCATCTCAGAACTTGGTAATGGAAACAGTCTCAGAGATATAAGCCATCACAGCAGCAGTTCTAATGACAGTACTGCCAGTGTTGATATGAGCACTGAGAGGTCTAGTGCAACAAATGACCACAGTACACAGCCTAGAAGATCATCTAGATTAAGGGTGGCTCCTCATAAGCTAAATGATTACTACTGCCACTCTATGTCTACTATAGAATCTTCTCCTCATCCTATACAGAAATTCTGTGTATCCTCTATAACCACACCTATGGAACCACATTCATACCAAGAGGCTGTAAAACATAATGAGTGGAGAAGGGCCATGGAGACTGAGATTGATGCACTAGTTCAGACCAACACATGGATTTTGACAGACTTACCCACAGGAAAGCTTCCCATTGGATGTAGGTGGGTATACAAAATCAAACATAAGTCTGATGGTACCATAGAAAGATTTAAAGCAAGGTTGGTGGCTAAGGGATACACTCAACAAATGGGAGTGGACTACACAGAGACATTCTCTCCTGTTGCAAGGATGACCACTATCAAAACCTTCTTGGCAGTGGCAATTGCAAATAATTGGGATATTCAGCAACTTGACATAAATAATGCCTTTCTACATGGTGACCTAGATGAAGAAGTATACATGGTCTTACCTCCAGGTTTCAAGAGTGACAAGCCCAACCAAGTCTGCAAATTGCTTAGATCTCTATATGGGTTGAAACAAGCTAGCAGACAATGGAATGCCAAGCTAACAAAGTCATTATTAGCCTATGGCTTCCAGCAATCATCATCAGATCCTTCTTTGTTCACTATGTCATCCAATAACTCTTTCCTTGCCTTACTTGTGTATGTAGATGACATACTTGTTGCAGGAACAAACTCTGATCAGATCAAACAGCTGAAGCATATGCTAGATTCAGCTTTTAGAATCAAGGATCTTGGACATCTTAACTACTTCCTAGGCCTGGAAGCAGTCAGAACAAGTACAGGATTAAATCTCTGTCAAAAGAAGTATGCATTGGAAATTCTAGATGAAAATGGATTCCTAGATGCCAAGCCTGCCAAGACACCTTGCACTCCAGGAACAAGGCTTAACAGTACTGAAGGCATACTTCTTGACAATCCTGAAATGTTCAGAAGATTGGTTGGCAAACTACTCTACTTAACCAACACTAGGCCTGACATTTCATACTCTGTGCAGTAGTTAAGTCAATTTGTTGATAAACCAAGAAGCACACATTTGGTTGCAGCCCATAGGGTGCTAAGATACATCAAGGCCTCACCTGGAAAAGGACTTTTCTATGCTTCCAACTCTGAACTTAAGCTACAAGCTTTTTCAGATTCAGACTGGGCTACATGTACAGAAACCAGAAAGTCTATAACAGGTTTTTGCATCTATCTTGGGAAATCTCTCATCTCTTGGAAGACCAAGAAACAAGCTACCATCAGTAGATCATCATCTGAAGCTGAATACAGAGCTTTAGCCTCTACAGTATGTGAAATCCAGTGGCTTTTATATCTTCTGGCAGATCTAAAAGCAAGCAGCCACACAGCCAGTCCCATTTCCTTGTTCTGTGATAACAGGTCTGCTATAGCCATAAGTGAGAACCATGTCTTTCATGAACGCACTAAACATATAGAGATTGACTGCCATGTGGTCAGGCAAAAGGTGCAAGAAGGAATAATCAGGCTGATGAGCATTCCATCCCACAAACAGATAGCAGATGGATTCACCAAGGCCTTGCCTATTCCTTTGTTTGATTCTTTTCACTCTAAGCTGGGACTTCAAGACCTTCATTCTCCAGCTTAAGGGGGGGTGATGAAGCCATCAGTAGATCCTAGCAACAGACAGCAGTTCTCTTCTCCATCTTTTATAGCCAAGGGCTCTTTTGTCTTTTCATAGAGTTAGTTTTGTTAGTTTAGTTAGTTATAACTGCTCTAAGGCTTAAGTAGCAATAAGCTGCTTCTCTCTTCGACATCTTTATCTCATTCTGTTTTAGTTCCCAGCTCTCATGAGCTCTCTTTGATTGTAATGAATACACACCTTTGTTCCTGAATCCAAGTTCTCCAACATTTTTCTCAATTTTGTCCTAAACGACTTTGGTGACCTAATATCGTCCCAGACTTTTGTATTTTTACTCAATTTAGTCCCTCATTTGTTATTCTATCCATTTGGTGTTAAATAAATAGACAATTCAGTAATTTTAATATTGGCATCTCTTTACTCATAGACATGTGAATTGCGAAATCCCTTTTTTTTACGAATTATTCCCAGAATTACTCCTAAAAAACTGCGAATATAAAATTTGATTTGTAGGTCCGAGGGTAATTCTGGGTGTAATTTGTACAAGAAAGAGGAATTTCGCACTTCACAAGTTGAAAGTAAAGAGAGATCAATATTGACATTACTGAATTGTCCCTTTATTTAACACCAATTTGACGGAATAACAAATGGGGGACTAAATTGAGCGAAACACAAAAGTCTGGGACGATATTAGGTCACCAAAGTCGTTTAGGACGAAATTGAGAAAAACCACTATAGTCGAGGACGATTTTGGGTATTAACTCATTGAATAATATTATAAACACTAATGTAACCGGCATTCAACGTGGGACTCTCACATAACTTTTACAGGGCGTTTGGTTGGAGAGGGGGATTACGTGGGAAAGGAATTGCAATTCAATGGGAGATGAATTACTGGGAATAAAGTGGGAATTTAAATTCCAGTGTTTGGTTTACAGGAATAGAATTACTGGGAATTTCAATTCCAATCTTTGGTATACATTGAAATTGAAAGGGAATAAGTAGTATAAAGTCAAAAAGTCCATTGTTACGTGTTGTTAGGCATTAATTTTAGGTTAAAAAAGGAAGGGGTAATTTTAACTCATCACTATCTTTTTTTCTTCCTAAAATCCCAGAAATTAAAATCCGGGGGAGGGGGGACATGGGATTTTAATTCCATGAAAATGGGAGAATTGCAATTCCATGGAATTGCAATTTCTTTCAACCAAACAAGGAAATTTTGTGGCCTTTGGAATTATGTGGGAATTAAGTGGGAAGGGAATTTAAATTCTTTTCAACCAAACGCCCTGTTAAGGTGTGTTTAGTCCTAGAGGTAATATATATACGATTATGAGAATGTATAATTACCATGTTTATCTGGGTTATATTTTAAGTTACATGTTTAGCAGGTTAAGTAATTCAAAATATATCAATGCAAAATTATATATGAGAATTTCGTTATAGTTGGCATTAAAATTAATGTTTAATTTGTACTTCTTTTACACCTATTATCTAAATATTTATTTGTAGTTGGTATGGTATTAGGTAGCACTATATACTAGTTTTTGTTGGAATTGTCTAAGTTTTGTTAATTTGCTTTTGGATAGGTTTGTTGATGTCTTCGTCTACATTGTTTGTCCGCTTCTTTTTTTGTTGGCAGCGTCTCATGTGTAATTGGATTACTGGTGTCATTTTAACACTGGGTTGATGGAAAACTTAATAGAGGACTAAATTGGATGAGTTTTTGAAAGTCGATGGACAAGATTTGGTGCAATTGAAAGTCAAAATGCAAAATTGAGAATGAGCAATAGTCGAGGGACCATTTTGGGAAAAAGCTCTTATAAAATTGACCCGTCTTTTTTTTAGTCTTTGATCCGCCTATATTGATGGATCAAATTAGTCTACACTTATCACGAGAAACATAGTTCACATTTGATCATGATTATATATATACTTATAACAATTGGATGCCATGAATTAGGACCCCACTAACTTATTATCAAATACTAGATCATCAAAAGAAAAGTTTCATGTCAAGAGAGAGATTAAGACGGGTGGGAAGCATTACTCTCATATATATATATATATATATATATATATATATATATATATAGTATTTTTTGTGATAATACTAGTGTCATTGCTATTACTCAAAATTTAGTATTTCATAAAAAATCAAGCACATAGATATTCGACATCACTTCATAAGAGATGATGTGCAAAAGAAGAACTTAAGGATGGATCATATAACCACCAAAAATTAAATTGCAGATATTCTCACTAAACCCTTATGTGAACCAAGATTTACTAATATAAGACATGAGATGAGAATGATTGAAATGAGTTAAGTATCATAACTCTTCTATACAATAAAATTCTTTTTTTCTTTCATAAGTTCTCTATGCAGAATGATATTTGAGCAAAATCTACCATATAGGCATATTGACAAAATATACAAAATAGCAAAGGGCTTTCTTGTCTTTTTGGTTGTCTGTTATAACTGCCATATAAAAGGCATTCACTGTGTGTCAGTTAGAAGTAGTTTTCATTTTTTCTCCTTGTTGTAAGTTTCAGAACAGAGAGCAGTTCTGAGTGGTTCATCTTTTGCTTGCAAACACTTTGGTTGAGTGAGTAATGATTTGATCTTTCAACATGGTATCAGAGCGATACCGGAGCTACGCAGCCGCTGTGGTGATGGATAACGAGGCCGGAGAGGGAACTTCAACCGGAAACGCAGCTGTTCCGGCGAACCAGACTCCGACTCCGACTTCTCAAATTCCGCATCAACGGATTGACGAATTTGATGATCCGTTCTATCTCCACATCACGGAGAATCCGAATTTGATCCTTGTTTCTCCTCCTCTTTCCGAGCTTAACTATTCATCGTGGAGCCGATCGATGAAAATAGCCCTAGAAGTGAAGAATAAATATGGCTTCGTTGATGGAACCTTTCCGAATCCAGGAGAGCTAAGTCCTACCTACACAGTGTGGAAGCGATGCAACAATATAGTATGCTCTTGGATTCTAAAATCTCTCAATTCAGCTATTGCGGAAAGTGTTCTGTACTATGAGGTTGCAGCTGATATCTGGAGTGCCTTGAAGAAGAGATACTCGCAGATAGATCCTCATAAAATAGCCGAAGTGCAGAATGAGATCTTCAGGAATCTGCAAGGTAATAAATCCATAAATGAATACTTTACCAAGTGCAATAGCTTATGGGAACAGTTAAATACCATGAGGCCTTTGCCAATCTGTGAGTGCACTCCTAGATGTGCCTGCACTTTGTCTAGCAAAATTAAAAAGGAAAGAGAAGATGACAAGGTTATCAGATTTTTAGAAGGCTTAAATGATGATTTTGAGACAGTCAAATCTGGAATTCTAGTCATGGATCCAATGCCTCCAGTGGAAAAGGTTTTGAATATGGCACTGAAATTGGAAAGGAAGATCAATGGCTCTATCAACCAAAAGAACATTGAACTAGTCCAATCCAATGCTGTGTATAATACTGTGCAGAACAGCCAAGGTCAATCAGTTGATGAAATGAGTATGATAGCAGCTTCAAGCTCAAACAATAAGAAGAAGTATAGCAATAATGGGGGCAAGAATGTTCCAAAATGCACCTATTGCAACATGAATGGTCATACTATTGAGAAGTGCTACAAAAAGCATGGCTACCCCCCCAGCTGGATTCCTGGTTATAAATCAAGAAGTAAGTTCAATCAAGACACATCAAATGGTTCTATAAATCAGATTGGAGATATAGGGATCTCTGCAGATCAACTCCAAAAATTGCTAGGCCTCTTGCAGAATCAGAATCAAGGGAATCAGTCAGGGACTAATGCAGCTGTGACCTTGAACAATCCAGGGATGAGGGCAAACTTCAAGAACAATATTGAAGACACTGATGAAGGCAAGTTTATCTCTAACTTGCATATTGACACTGATTTATATTCTCCTACTGTGTGGATCCTTGATTCAGGGGCAACAGATCATATAGTATGTTCATTAAAGTATTTTGAAAGATATCACAGGGTTCAAGGTCTATCAGTAAAATTACCTAATGGACAAACTGTGGAGGTAACACACATAGGAGAAATTAGACTGCACCTTAATATGTTGATAAGCAATGTGCTGTGCATCCCATCTTTTTCCTTCAACATCATATCTGTTAGCAAATTGACAAAGCAGGGACAATGCAAGATTATTATGGATACTAACTCTTGCAATATTCAGGGTCCTTGTGGGATAATGGCTGGTTTTGCTAAAGAGAAGAATGACTTATACATACTCAGTGATCCTCCTTCCAGAATGAAGAAATCTCAGGTTGATATATCAGTTGAATGTAATAATCTGTCATTAGAACTATGGCATTACAGATTAGGGCATTATCCTATGAATAAGATACATTCTCTGAATGGAATAAAACACTCACAGTTTCATAAAATCTCTGAGTTTGCTTGTGATGCATGTCAGTTTGCTAAGCATAAAAGGTCTATCTTTCCTATCAGTGTGTCAAGAGCTGAAAGTTGTTTTGATTTGATACACTTAGATGTTTGGGGACCTTTTGCTATTGCTTCTCTTAAAGGTGAACACTATTTTTTGACTATTGTGGATGATCATAGTAGATTTACTTGGGTGCACTTAATGAATAACAAGGGAGAAGTGAAATTTCTGTTCCAGACTTTCTATAACTATGTTCATACTCAATTCTCCAAAAGGATTAAGGCTATAAGAACAGATAATGGTAGTGAGTTCTCTATGAATAGCTTCCTTAATGAGAAAGGTGTTGTTCACCAAAAATCATGTGCATACACACCTCAGCAAAATGGCATTGTAGAAAGGAAACACCAACATATATTGAATGTGGCTAGAGCCATCAGATTTCAATCTGGTTTACCTTTGGAATTTTGGGGATATTGTGTACTGCATGCTGTCTATCTAATTAACAGGTTGCCCTCATCTAAGATTGGTGAAAAGACCCCCTTTGAGACAATGTTTAACAAGAGTGTAGCTTATGAGCATTTCAAGACTTTTGGATGCCTATGCTATGGTCCCACTATCTCTTAAGGAAGAAATAAGATGCAAGCAAGAGCTAGGAGATGTATCTATTTGGGGATTCCTGCTAATATAAAGGGATACATTCTCTATGACATATCTAACCAGCTAGTTTTTGTCTCCAGAGATGTGCAATTTCATAAACAGATTTTCCCCTTTAAGGAGAAGGAGCCACCAGTCAGCTCAGATTCCTCTGAAGAGGAATTCTTTGCTCCCAACTTGCCTCTGGTTCCCACACCAACAAAAAGAACACCTCCCCTGGAAGATATTCAAGTACCCAACAATGTTGGAAATCAGTCCACAACAGAAATGAGTTACAGCCCCATTTCTATTCCCTGTGATATTGAGAACACAAGAGCTAGCAGTAATGAAGAGCTCATTGAACCTGTTAGTGAAGATATATCAGAAGAAGCTAACATGGAAGACAATGGTCAAGTACCCCTAGAAGATCAGGGAGGCTCAAGACTATTCCCACAAAACTCAGGGATTACTACTGCCACTCAATGTCAGCTGATCAGTGTCATAATAGATCATCCCCTCATCCAATTAGTAAGGTGATTTCTTATGAAGGTCTGTCTCCTAATCACAGGGCATGTGCTTCATCTATATTAGCCACACATGAACCACAATGCTACAATGAGGCAGTGACAGAAGAGGCATGGAGGAAGGCCATGCAAACTGAAATAGATGCCTTAATTGACAACAAAACTTGGACCCTAACAGACTTACCAATTGGAAAATCACCTATTGGATGCAAATGGGTCTATAAAGTGAAATACAAGGCAGATGGAACAATAGAAAGGTACAAGGCAAGATTGGTTGCAAAAGGGTACACACAGCAGCTTGGTGTGGATTACATTGAGACATTCTCTCCCGTGGCTAGAATGACAACTATAAGAACATTCTTGGTAGTTGCAGTGGCTAAAGGATGGGACATTCAACAGCTAGACATCAATAATGCTTTCTTGCATGGAGACTTAGAGGAGGAAGTGTATATGATACCCCCTCCTGGTTTTCAGACTGATAAGCCAAGACAGGTTTGCAGGTTATTAAGGTCCTTGTATGGCTTGAAGCAGGCTAGTAGACAGTGGAATGCAAAACTAACAAGGGCTTTACAAGACAATGGCTTCTCCCAATCAATAGCAGATCCATCTCTATTCACCAAAGCCTCAGGTACTTCATTCCTAGCCTTACTGATATATGTTGATGATATACTAGTCACTGGTACAAATCCTGAGCAGATTACAGAATTAAAGAGGTTTCTGGACAAAGTTTTCAGAATCAAGGACCTTGGCCATTTGAATTATTTCCTTGGGATTGAAGCTTTTAGAACTCCTGATGGCCTTAACTTGTGTCAAAGGAAATACACCTTAGAAATACTAAAGGAGAATGGTTTTTTGGATGCCAAGCCAACAGCTACACCAGTGACTGCAGGACAAAAGCTCAGTAGCCTAGAAGGCACACCCCTTGCCAAACCTGAAGAGTTTAGAAGATTGGTTGGCAAACTCCTCTATCTCACAAACACAAGACCAGAAATCTCATTTGCTGTCCAACAACTGAGCCAATATGTTGACAAGCCAATGGACACACACCTTATGGCTGCTCATAGGGTGTTAAGATATCTTAAAGGTTCCCCTGGTAAAGGCTTATTCTATCCATCATGTTCCCAAGTTAAGCTGCAAGGTTTTTCTGACTCGGATTGGGCTACTTGTGCAGAAACAAGAAAGTCAATTACTGGTTACTGCATTTTTCTTGGGGAATCTCTAATATCCTGGAAAACCAAGAAGCAAGTCACTGTGTCAAGATCATCTTCAGAAGCAGAGTATAGAACCTTGGCGTCTACGGTTTGTGAAATACAATGGCTACTTTATATTCTTGAAGACTTAAAGGTGAAACCAAGCAGTCCTACAGCCTTGTTTTGTGACAATTTGTCTGCTATTGCCATAGGAGAGAATCATGTGTTTCACGAACGCACAAAGCATATTGAAATAGATTGTCACGTGGTGAAACAAAAGGTAAATGAAAAAGTGATTAAACTGCTGTCCATCCCTTCACAGAAGCAGTTGGCTGATGGATTCACAAAGGCACTTCCAAGGATGAACTTTGATGTTTTTCACTCTAAGCTGGGCCTTCAGGACATTCATGCTCCAGCTTACGGGGGGGTGACAAAATATACAAAATAGCAAAGGGCTTTCTTGTCTTTTTGGTTGTCTGTTATAACTGCCATATAAAAGGCATTCACTGTGTGTCAGTTAGAAGTAGTTTTCATTTTTTTCTCCTTGTTGTAAGTTTCAGAACAGAGAGCAGTTCTGAGTGGTTCATCTTTTGCTTGCAAACACTTTGGTTGAGTGAGTAATGATTTGATCTTTCAACATAGCATAAGTGATTAGCACGATCATAAGTTTATTTTGGAAGCAAAATGTTCAAATGAGCTTGAGATTTCAAAAACATTTTCTTAAGATATTAAGGCCCGTTTACTAACAAAAAACTATATATTCTCTGTCTCTCTGTTCTCGTTTTCTGTTTTCTATTTTTTTTTAGTTTTCTGTGTTAAAAAACTTGTTTACTAACACATATTTTTTTAAAAAATTAATTGAGTTCAATCAAAATCTAAAACATTGTTTAGAGTTCAATTCTTAATTTTGATAATGTGAATAATGTATAATTTTAAAGTGTAAACAAATAAGTTATGTTTAAAATTCTTTACATTCTTGTTTAGTTGTTTTTGTCCCTAGATCAGAGAACTATATAGCACATGCTTTAGCTACTTCAGTTATTAGTCAAACTACAGCTATGTACTGGGATGCGATCCCACCAGCTTCAATCTCGCATTACTTTGAATAAAATGCCACCCTGGCACCTTTCAAAAAAGTTATGTTTAAATAAGTAAAGTCAGTAGAAAAGATAGAAGAGGATAATGAATGTAATCATAGTAATGTAGCTTCGTCAGATTAATCTTAAATCCACAAAATTCACACTTAAAATAATACGTAATAAACTTAGTGGTCAAATCCTAATTTTTACGTGCGCACAAAAAAAATTCAAATTAGACTTTCTAACATTCTTGAGTCCTTTTTGTATACATGTTTCTAATGAGATTCAAAATCCAACAGTGTAGCCTCCAATCATAATCGTTAAGTGACGCAACCAACCAATTACACGGGTCTCGTCATCCATATTCTCGAACAAACACAACGTACCAAAATTTGCACAGAGACCAGAGCTCCAAGTCCCACTTGGCCACTGGGTAGTCTTTGTCTAATTCAACTTCTAGACGACCATCTCCTTAATCATTTTTGTCCAATATAATTTTCTATATGCACGACGATTTCCATAATAAAAGTTTTTGTTCATTTTTTCTTTTTTGAAAGCAACAGAACTACTTGTTCATATTCAATTCTTGAGTTTCCATTTTTTAATCAAAGTATTTATAATAAATATGCAATTTGTAATAACTAAATATTCAAACCTGTAACATTTTTTAAAAAAATAAATGAAAAACTAAATTTTAAATTTAAACCGTAAATGTTAGGCCATAAGTAGTAAAAAGAAAGTTATTAAATCAAATAAAATAAAAAATTCAGTCATAAACTTTAAAATCGAAACCTTAAGTACAATACACTTTTGCAATTTTGCAAGTTCAATCTTTTAATACTAAATGTGCAAAATGTTAATACTAAATGTGCAAACTTGAAAAATTCTGAAAAATACAGATTTTAGTGTTCAAGTTTACATAGTAAAGTTGGTGATAATTGCGAAAATGTCACTTTATCTTTTTGGTCTAACCGATTTTTTTAAATGTAAAGCTAAATTGGTTCTTAGTTTTCTCTTAAAGATTTTTTCTCATATAATCCAATATATATATATATATATATATATATATATATATATATATATATATATATATATATATATATATATATATATATATATATATATATATATATATATAGGGTCCGGATCAGGTGAAGACCTAATCTTAGGTGAGGACGTGAGGACTAATCTAGACCATTAAATCAGAATGATGTATGATTGAGATTAAAAGAAACAAATCACACGGATTAAGAAAACAAATCCCTTTAAAATATTAAAATATATAAATTTAGGGTAAATCAGTCTTATTAAAAGATGTGCATTCCTATACAAAATGTTGTGCATTCCTATACTGAGTGTTGTGCATCAATAACTTCATTGTTGTGCATTCAAACCCCGCCGAAAAATCATACTGTGAACATCCAATGTTCTACGATGCATTGAACTATGTGCTATAATGCACAACTCCCTAGCCTATAGTGCACAACTTACAACACTAGGTTGCACAATCAGCACACACGAATGCACAATCGTACTACCCAGGCATTTATACATATACACGACAATCCAAATATAGACAATATTATACTCAAAAGAACAAGCGAAAAAAATAAAAAATACTGATTAGTTTGCATGGGCGAACACTCAATCAATGATGAAGAAATCGCGACTCCAAATTGCAACGGTGATGATCCAAGAAAATAGGAAACCAATTTGGCCAAGGATTATACATGCGTTCACACTTTAAAAAAATAGAAAAAGACACTATTATCCCACTTTAACAAAAAAGATCAATCCATGTCATCTCAAGAACTCAAATCTGGATCATCCAAATAAAACAACAAACGCACAAGATTAGTCCTCACGTCCTCACCTAAGATTAGGTCCTCACCTGATCCGGATTATATATATATATATATATATATATATATATATATATATATATATATATATATATATATATATATATATATATAGGGAAATCAATGATTTGGTCCCTCAATTGTTAGCGAAATATCAATGTAGTCCCTTAATCGCGTAATCATCGATTTAGTCCCTGGAAATAACTGTTTTTAGTTGATTTAGCCCCTCCGGTCGTAGCCCGTCCAAAATTCGGCAATAGCTCCGATTTGCCATGGGTAATTTAGTCATTTTGCTTTTTAGTCTTCTTCCATTGTTCTCTTTAGTTTCTTTAGTCTTCTTCTTCTTCAACTAAACTCCTCAAACACTCGGATTCAGAGGGCTTTCGTTTTCTCTGCTGAATTCATCGTCTGTTTCTTTCCAGGCATCAACACTTTTAGTAGAGCATGGAGAGCAGC
Organism: Ipomoea nil; assembly: GCF_001879475.1. NCBI lineage: Eukaryota > Viridiplantae > Streptophyta > Magnoliopsida > Solanales > Convolvulaceae > Ipomoea > Ipomoea nil. The sequence goes on from NW_017619129.1 coordinate 2,055,192, forward strand.
ATGCCCTTATACTTGAATGGGCGAGTGAAATTCGTCGAGCCTTCAATGGAGTTTCGGTTTCTCTGCTGAATTCATCATTTGTTTCTTTCTAGATATCAGCACTTCTGTAAGAGCAGGGTGAGTAGCCTGAGGCTCTACTACTTGACTTGGCCAATGAAATCCTCAGAGACTTTGTGCAAGACTTCCATTTCAGTGTCAAAATCGCATTCGTTTCCTTTGTTTGACTTCACTAGAGAAATTCTATTTAACTTTGAAGAGGGACTGGTGCTTATACAATCAAATTCAAACACGTTTTCTTTTAAATCAGCATCTTTTGGTCCCGGTTGACATGATTGCATCACCATATCTATGGCTTCCTGGTTCTCAACCTACATCAACAAAATACTAAAAAGTTCTGATATCATAATTTTTATTTTTATTTTTGAAAAAAAAGATTGGCTTGTTAATTCTACCAACCTTGTCCCAAAGTCCATCTGAAGCTAAAACAAGATATTGCATATTTGCAGTAAGGCACATTCTCTTTGTGTCAAGCTCGGCCACTACACAGTCCTTCAAATGAGCATCTCCAATGCTTCTGGAAACCGAGAGTACACCATGAACTCTCCAAGCTCCTCGGTGAATCTCAATGTAGTCTCCCTATACCAGAAGCTCAAAGAAGTTGTGATCAGCAAACACTGCTCTCCTACATGTTATTAGTTCAAAGAACAATTTTGATGCAAGAAAAGAGGTACCTTATCCTTGATCCTTCTCCGCTCATCCTCTTGTCCAGCTCTATGATCTCTCGTAAGGACTTCAGCTACTCCACTCCTACAAAGAACTGTTCTGCAATCCCCTAAATTCGAAACTATGATCTCCGATCCTCTCCTTCAATCAAAGCAGCGACGCAACAGGCATCCAGACTAAAGAAACTAAAGAGAACAATGTAAGAAGAAGACTAAAAAGTGAAATGACTAAATTACCCAAGGCAAATCGGAGCTATCGCCGGATTTTGGACGGGCTACGGCCGGAGGGGCTAAATCAATTAAAAACAGTTATTTCCAGGGACTAAATCGATGATTACGCGATTAAGGGACTACATTGATATTTCGCTAACAATTGAGGGACCAAATCATTGATTTTCCCTATATCTTTATATCTTCTTTATCTTCTTTATATATAATAAAGCAAAATCCAAGGCCGCAAAATTTTCCCTCCAAAACATTTTAATATTTTTTGGGAAGGTAAATCAAACATATTATTTTTATGAGCAATTATTGTTACAATTATTATCCTTATCCTTGCTATCATATATATATATATATATATATATATATATATATATATATATATATATATATATATATATATATATATATATAACATTTATATTAACTAAATATTTTTATTAATTACTTTATGTAACTCTTCGTTGTCCAATGTTTATTGGATTTGTAATTTTAAAAAAAAAATTGGTATTTGAAAGGTTGTTATATACATATCAGAATTTTTGTTATAACATTTAGAGTAAATTATATATAATAAAGCAAAATCCAAGGCCACAAAATTTTTCATCCAAAACATTTTTATATTTTTGTGAAGGTAAATCAAACATATTATTTTTATGAGCAATTTTTGTTACAATCAATAGTATTTTCACCCGTGCGATGCACAGAATGGAATTTTTGTAATATATTAAGAATATTTAAATCGATATATGCACCGAGTCAAAAGTTATGCCTTGCTGAACTTTTAACACTTCACAACTTTAACCCAGAATTATTGTACGAATGAAAAAGTAGAAATCAATATATTTTATTGGGAAGAAAGAATTTTTAGGAATTGGACGGGAAGTTAAAATTTCAGGATTTTGTTATTATATATAGTATAGATTGTGCAAAGGGAATTGTATTACACTATTTAATAATTTTAGAATAGAATTTTTACTCAGAATTATTGTACGAATGGTAAGTAGAAATCAATATATTTTATCGGGAAGAGAGATTTTTTAGGAATTGGACGGGAAGTCAAAATTCCAGGATTTTGTTTTTATATATATAGTATAGATTGTGCAAAGGGAATTGTATTACACTATTTTATAATTTTAGAATAGAATTTTTACCCAGAATTATTGTACGAATGGGAAAGTAGAAATCAATATATTTTATTGGGAAGAGAGAATTTTTAGAAATTAGACGGGAAGTTAAAATTTCAGGATTTTGTTATTATATATAGTATAGAATGTGCAAAGGGAATTGTATTACACTATTTTATAATTTTAGAATAGAATTTTTATCTAGAATTATTGTACGAATATAATGGGAAAGTAGAAATCAATATATTTTATTGGGAAGAGAGAATTTTTAGGAATTGGGCAGGAATTTAAAATTCCAGGATTTTGTTTTTATATATAGTATAGATTGTGCAAAGGGAATTGTATTACACTATTTTATAATTTTAGAATAGAATTTTTAGAATTATTATACGATTATAATGGGAAAGTAGAAATCAATATATTTTATTGGGAAGAGAGAATTTTTAGGAATTGGGCGGGAATTTAAAATTTCAGGATTTTGTTTTTATATATAGTATAGATAGATTGTGCAAAGGGAATTGTATTACACTATTTTATAATTTTAGAATAGAATTTTTACCCAGAATTATTGTACGAATATAATGTGAAAGTAGAAATCAATATATTTTATTGGGAAGAGAGAATTTTTAGGAATTGGGCGGAAGTTAAAATTTCAGGATTTTGTTATTATATATAGTATATATTGTGCAAAGGGAATTGTATTACACTATTTTATAATTTTAGAATATAATTTTTACACCGAGTTATTGTACAAATAGTAAAGTAGAAATCAATATATTTTATTGGGAAGAGAGATTTTTTAGGAATTAGGCGGGAAGTCAAAATTCCAGGATTTTGTTTTTATATATAGTATAGATTGTGCAAAGGGAATTGTATTACACTATTTTATAATTTTAGAATAGAATTTTTACCCAGAATTATTGTACGAATATAAAATGGGAAAGTAGAAATCAATATATTTTATTGGGAAGAGAGAACTTTTAGGAATTGAGCGGGAAGTTAAAATTTCAGGATTTTGTTATTATATATAGTATAGATAGTATATATTATCTTTATCTATGCTATCCTCTCTCTCTCTCTCTCTCTCTCTATATATATATATATATATATATATATATATATATATATATATATATATATATATATATATATATATATATATATATATCATTTAGATTAAATAAATATTTTTATTAATTACTTTATGTAAGTCTTCGTTGTCCAATGTTTATTGAATTTGTAATTTTTTTTAAAAATATTTTTGTATTTGAAAGGTTATTATATACATATCAGAATTTTTGTTATAACATTTAGAGTAAATAAATATTTTTATTAACTACTTTATGTAACTCTTCATTGTCCAATGTTTATTGGATTTGTAATTTTTTTTTAATAAATATTTTGGTATTTGAAAGGTTATATACATATCAGAATTTTTGTTTAATTAACCATTTAAGACGATATTCTACCACTTCGTATACTTAAATCACTATTACAAATCATAAATACAAATGTGAATGCAAAGTGAACGAAAACTTTTGCAATCCGGCCTCAATACTAGCATTAAATTGAATATACACATACATAGCGCGATAAACCTAAACCCTCTAAATAAGTCTTGTGGAGAAAAATGTTGGAGCTGCCGTGGAGCTGCATATGGCATGTTGGGACCGCGACCGCATTCACGAGGGGGAAGAAGGCAGTTGGTTGAAGATTAAGATGCGTTGATGCACCATAAAAAATTATGTAAATCCAATTTCATATATAGTATGTGAGTTGTGAGTTCTGCAGTTGTATGTGAAGAAAAATGAAAATGTTGAAGAATAAACCACCATGGGTAAGAGAAAGAAATAAACCACCATATGTTGAAGAATTATATATGTAAGCCTGCGGATTGGCACATAACTCACGAGGCCCGCATTTTAGCATGCAAAATATTTTAAGCCCTAATTTAACTTGTCCCACTGTAAAGTATTTTAGGACTGGCTCGCGAGTTTCAGCCCACTTTGACACCCTATATATAATTTTTTTTTTAACACCCCTATATAAAGTTAAACTTATAAAAGTAAGGAAAAGTCTGGACAGTAAGGGGGTGTTTTAAATACTCTTATAAATTTTTAAGGACTCTTATGAACTTTAAAAGTTTGGAGGTATTCAATTTAAACTTTTAGAGAATCTTTAAAAGTCAGACAGCATTCAATCAAGATTTTTTAAGAGTTTTTAAAGTCATGTGTTATTCAAAAAGTTATGAACTTTTGTAGACTTTTTAATTTTATGACTTTTGTAGACTTTTCCTTCTCAAATATAAATAGGTGAAATCCAACCATCAACCCCAAGATTTCAAAATTTTCTTTCTAACAACTTTGAATGATTTCTCTCTTTATTTAAACTCTATTTTTTCTCCCTATTTAAACTTTATAAACCTATCTAAATTTAATAAAATTATTTTTCTCTTCATTATCCTATATTTTCCACGTACCTAAACTCTACCATTTTTTCTCTCTCTGCTGAACTTTACAATCTTACTCTAAAAATTCGAAATAATAATATTTTTACTTCATTATTGTTTGTTTATATTGATTTATATTTTTTTTATGAATTTTTTGTCCCTAACTTTCTCTAATTCTCCCTAAATACATGAACAGAGTAAATTTTTTATCGTCAAATTTTAGTATATATTTTAAAATATTCATATAAATACTTATATATTTTGTTTTTTATTTTTTTATGTTTATATTCGTAATATATATATATATATATATATATATATATATATATATATATATATATATTACGAATATAAACATAAAAAAAAATAAAAAACAAAATATATAAGTATTTATATGAATATTTTAAAATATATACTAAAATTTGACGATAAAAAATTTACTCTGTTTTTAAATATTTTATTTGATCAATTCTTTTATTATAAATTTTATTGTTTAATATTGTTATGATTTAAAAACTAATTTATTAAACATTTTTCTACCATATATCAATTAATATTATCAACTAGCTAGTCAAACCCACTAACCTAATTAGCTAACTATTTACCAAACACTCCTGTAGTATATAAACTTGCAACCATGTTCTCTGTCATTAAACAGCCAATTTGGTTTTGGTAGAAGGATGCAAGTTTGAAGCTTTAGAATTTATTTAGGGCGTGTTTGGTTCGTACATGGGAATCAAAATCTGAGTATCAAATACTTGATAATGGTAATGAGTTTTACTGATAACCTTAATTTTTGATGCATACTGTTAACAACAGCTCTTGATAAATCCAAGGTTGCCACTTAGCTTGCCACGCAAGATTAATCGCCGGCGATCATGGAGTTTTTGCGTATTAAGGATGGTTTGGTACAGCCTATGTTTATGGGTTGCATTATTTAAATGCCAGAAAATGAGATTTTCATGAATGATCCACGTGGAAATCCGTGAATGTTGCATCGTTAAGAATGGTTTGCTGCAGACTGTGTTTTTAAGAACTACTCCAAGAAGAAGCAAATTAGAGTGAAAAAAAAAAAATTTTTTTAAAATAAAATTCCATTTGGCAATCTTAGTAAGCATAACTGCAACATTTTTCCAGGTTCCTAAATTTATTTGTACCTTTTCTGTTTGGTTATGTATGATCCTATAATGGGAATAAAGATTTTAAAAATAAAAAAACACAAAATCAAGATAATTGGTTCTAATATAAAGATATTCAAAATACCAATATGAACAAAAAAAAAAAAACAAAAATCTAAAGCACTAATCAAATGGATGAGAATGAATAACGGAATGAAAGGGGGTGATACCCTTATTTTATTTGGGTATGAGTTTTTCAATTAAGGTGTATTTGAAATCCATAGTAGTGTTCCAAAAATCTATTAACCATCACTTTGATACCCATTCTTTAAAGCTAAACATTAGAACCAAACACAACCATAATTTTATTGCTAATCCATACTTCAAAATAGTAAACTACAAAAGTCTTTTATTTAACACTAACCAAAGCAAAAAGAAACAAGATTTGCAAGACCAATTAAGTTCATGAAATAGTACAAAAATAAGCTAGTCTAGACAGTAGAGGCATTCATGCATGATGCATCTATGCTGTTTTCACAACAATGGGACTTCTCACATGATGCTTCTTATCATCGGACCATGTTAACACCCCAAATGCATAATCAGTGGTGGGGTTTTTCCCCTTTGCCTGGAGAGTAACCTGGAAAGTTTTCTCCTCGCCAACCTTCTCAAACTTGAGAATCTCGGGGTACACAGTGACAGAGAATCCAACCGGCCTATGAACAGAAGCTGTGTAGGTAGCCGGAGAGCCAACGTTTTTCACAGTTCTAGTCACGGTGGCTGTGCGGTTGAGGTTTGGGATAGTGATTGAGGGATAGTTGAAGGAGGAGATAGTAATGTGGTCAGGGCACTTATATGGCGTGGTTCCTACAAACGTCTTGATATAAGTGTGGTTGTAGCCTTGTGCGCAGAGGAAATTCACATAGTCCGTGAGGCTCAAGTCATAGACCAAGCCGGGATTTGCAGCGCGGGTTGGCCTTATGTGTCCAGCCCCATATGCAAATGGGGTTGCTTTCACTCCGGTTGCATCTGTAATCGGCTTCGCCGAGTTGGCTCTTACTCTTGCTGTGAATAAAAGGTAACGCATGTTAGTTGCAAACACTGTTAGAGGGTGTGGACTGAATAAACTAATCCTTGCAACTCTAGCCAATAAAGCACAAGTAAACCAACCTAGATTTTCCATATCTGACCAGCTCAAACATAGGTCGATAGACCGCCCCAGTTGAGAGCCCAACTTCTAACCTTGTAGTTATCAAGACAACCAACCAATTTGGCTATGGTAGTCTTGTAATTTTGAAATTTTTGGGGTGATGAAGGAAACCCCACAACCCTTCTAGACATAGATAAACCCACCACAATAGAGGAAATAAACCAGCCTTGGTTACCTATAGTTGATTGACTCAAATCAATTGGACAAGAATTCAAACTCGTGATCTAGCCTTGAAGTTACAAGTATAGATCTTTTGCTATCCTGGTTGGGATTACCCTAAATTTTTGAAAATTTGAAATCTTTGGGGGCAATGAAGGAAGCCCCACAACCCTTTTGGGTGTAGATAAACCCAGTCACCATAAGGAAGTGAACTAATCTAGGTTATTTATAGTTAACAAACTCAAACCAATTAGACAAAGTTCCGAACTCATGACCTTGTGTCTCTTGCTATTTTGGCTGGGATTATCCCGAAATTGTGAAATATTGAAATGCATACCGGTGGTCATAATAGCGGATCTGATTGCTGCAGGGCTCCATGAAGGATAGAGCGTTTTGAGAAGGCCAACAACACCAGCTACATGAGGGCATGACATTGAAGTGCCTGATTCCAAGTTGAATGAAACAATCCTCTTATCGTAATATTTATCAGATGGGCCTGTGGCTTCCGTGTAGGCAGCTATCACATTCACTCCAGGAGCAGATATATCAGGCTGGGATACAAGAAACCAAAGTATATTAAAACTACATCACAGAGAGGCTAAAAACAAATCAAAAAAAAAGAAGCTCCATTTAATTTGCATGGAAAACAAACAAACCTTGAGAATTTCTGGATTGAGAGTGTTAGGGCCTACTGATGAGAAAGCTGCTATAACTGGAGCTGGCTTCACGCCCAACACTGTATTCGGATGAGTAATGTGAGCCACCGGATTCCTACATACATGATACATTAGTATTTAAGCAAAGATTATGTAACAGACCATACTTACTATTAGTCTACCTTTGAGATCAGTATTGTAAAAATCAGCCAAGGCCACTTTTAGTAAGCCTGCCAACTAACTGGCCGACTAGACGCCAAATTGAACACACTTAACTCGGCTGAGTGAGTGCTCAACTTGGTCGAGTGATTCTTGCCCCTACTCAGTTGCTCATCTTCTATATTCCTCTCACCGTCCACATACTCAATATGTAGTTGACTAATATATGGATTATAACAATCAAACAACATACAACCCTAACTGGAGAAAATGGAACAGATATATTTCAATTACTCGGCCACCAAGGCAGCGCCTAAGCACTCTAGGCCTTAGGCATTCCTCGGGCACCCAACTAGTGCCCAACGGAACATTGCTTGAGATCTTACTTGGTTTTTTTGATGTAATCAAAGATTGCAACTCCAGCTGAGTAGGTGACATGTGTAGCTGGGAGAAAGTGTGCATCAGCAATAATCTCATTCCCAGAATCCTCATCGTTTGCAAGAATCATTCCCACAGCACCCGCCAAAGCAGCTTCGTGGCTCTTCTCAATCCTGTCATTTTCTCCTCGCAGGCAAACCAAAATTTTTCCCTTCACCTTCTTCGGGTCCAGAGTTTTAGGCTTACAAAGCAGACTGCACAATTAAGTTAGCAAGTAACTAAGTATATTACTACTACTAGTACCTATACCACTTCAATTCTAACAGGTTTTTGTCCTTACGCATCTTGGCTAGAACTGGATATGTTCTCAATCCTAGCAGATTCAGCAGAAAGAAGTGGATAGAACTTCCCAGTTACAAGTTTTAGCGGCGCAACACTTTCGCCCTACAAAAAACATTGGAGACACAGCAGGTAAATTAAAGAACAGAAACTTACTGCATTGTAACAGAATCAGTAATACCAAAAAAAAAAAGAACATAAACTTACTGTGTAGTGTTTTTTGTTTCCTAAGACTACATTACGCTGAAACTGTCGGTCCATGGTGTTTGCCCCAACTGTGATCAACCAGGGTGCTACATTAGAGACAGTGCCGGGGGCAGGTCCAGAATTACCAGCCGAGGCGACCACAACTATGCCATTCTTTACAGCATGAAAGGAACCAATGGCCAAACCGTCTTGGAAATATGGCAGAGGGTCTCCTCCAAGGGATACAGTTAACACATCGACACCATCCTCGATTGCTCGTTCAAAACCAGCCAGGATGTCTGCATCAAAGCATTCTTGGCCGGGGGCAATGGGCGGCCAGCAAACCTTATAAGCAGCTACCCGGGCCTTGGGAGAGCCACCCTTTGCTGTTCCATTGCCAAACCCGAAAATATTCGCCCCGTGAACAAAATTGCCACCGGCTGTTGACAAGGTGTGAGAGCCATGGCCATTAACATCCCGTGGGGTGAAGAAACTGGAATTAAGAGGGCCAACAGCAGCGGAGTACCCTTCTATAAAGTACCTTGCTCCTATGAGTTTCCTTCATTATCCAAATGATAAAAACAGCACAAGTTCAGAACTTAAATCTTGAACTAAATTTCAGAGAGAATATAATGATCCCAGGAAAAGAATCAGGAAAAGACCTGTTACAATGAAAGCTTTTATCATTCTCATTCTGGCAAATTCCTTTCCATTTTTCGGGAATTGGTCCAAATCCTTCGTCACTAAAGCTTCTTGATGCAGGCCATACTCCTGCTCCAACGGACCACCAAAACACGATTTACTAGTCTTCGAATCAAACACTTACCACTATGCCAGAAGTTATAACAGATACTACTTTATTTTCTTACAACACCACACATTTTCACATGGTTGCAGTAGGCGCTAGGCGCTAGTCGGGCGGTCGGGCAGCGCCTAGCGCATAGGCGGGGCCTAGGTGGATTCTAGGCGGCGCTAGGCGAGCACCAAAAAAATTAAAAAAAATAGTGACAGAGTTGTAGTTCGACAATTTTAATGAGGTTGTTTTCAACGTTCACTCAAATAACACATCTAAATAAATGAAATAATGATAATTTATAAGTCATAATGTCATAATAATATTAAAATCAATAATTAATGAAAGACGACATCGGTCAAAATTGAACAAAATTAGTCAAAATCATACAAAATCGGTCGACTCAACCGAGTTGGCCGCCCAGGCCGCCTAGGCGGCCGGCCGAGTTTTGGCCGCCTTTAGGCCAAAACTCTAAGGCTCGGGGCCGCCTAGCGCCTAGGCGGGCGGCTAGGCGGCCAAGTTTTGCAACCTTGCATTTTCATGATGGGTACTAGATTTGGGTCTCTGCCCAACAATCCCAGACGCCCGGTACTAGACTTGGCCTTTACCGGCCTCTGACCACAAACAATTTATCTAATTGACAAAATGGATAACAGTAGATAAGCAGAGAGTGTTGAGGATACATACCACTATCAAGATTACCAATGATGGTATCTTCTCCAAACCTGGCCTTTTTCCATATTGAACCCTTCTGGATTGTGCCACCATCACTTTCCAATCCAAGAAACTCCCATGATCTGGTTGTGTGCAATTGCCTTGCCCTATTCAAGAACACCGATACCACCTTCGGATTCTCTGCACATCACCATATTTGATGCAGTTAAGATCAAAATCACAATTAACCCCAAAAACCATACAAAAGAAACATATATAATACTGCTTACTGGCAATCTCAGCAGCCTGTTCTTCCTCGAGCATAGCAGCAAAACCATTGATGTGTCTGGTGTATGAGTAGAAGATTGCATCTCTCGCATTGTCCAAACTTTCATGGTTTATATAGGTTATGCAAGAACACATCAGAACATAAAAAAGCAACCAAAACAAATATTTTGAAGTTTCTACAATATATATATATACCTTCCCATATATGATCCAAGCAGCTCTTGATGAGACTGTGTTACTCTATCAAGATCAACGGAAGAGGGATGCCTTCCATGTGAATGGCCACCCAAGTACACCACATATGACTATTTTCACCCATTTCAAACGCAAATCATATATACCAGAATTACTCAACACATTTCAACATTTAAAAAAAAAAAAAAAAAAAATTAACATGAAAGTATTACTAGATAGATTGCTTATTAGCTTGTATGAAATGCATGCATATATGTGTACCTTTTTGATGGAAAATGTGGGTCTAAGAAACAGTGCAAAAACTAAGGGGAGAATGAAACACAGACTTGATTTCATGGCTGCTACTTGTAACGCTGTCTAATTCTTGCCCACTCAAAGAGTGTTGTGCTTCTTTTTATAATGTAGAACGTTTACTGTTTGATTGACTTATAACTTTATTATTATGGTATGTTTGGTTGGCCATAGTCTTTTAATTTAACAGATTAGGAATTCTATTCCACAATTGATGGAATAGATTATGAAATATGAATACAATATGATTTTTATTCTATTGACTGATTGATTTGTTTAAGGATACACTTTTATGTAGCACCCTAAAAAGGATAGATTTCATGAATTCCTTTTCAGTATTTTGTCATTTAAGGAATGAATATTGCATAATTTTCAAATGATAGAAACACTCTTAAGGAATATATTATATATATATATATATATATATATATATATATATATATATATATATATATATATATATATATATATATAAAATAAGTTTTAATCCAAATTATATATTTATGTCCGTCCTTATTTTTGAACAATGTAATAAAAAAATTTAAAACTCATTTTTTTCATGCATTCCATATAGAACTTTAGTATATATATATATATATATATATATATATATATATATATACACATATATTTATGTGTATATGTATTTTTATATTTCATTTTATGTTATTTTATTATTTATTTATTTTGATTCTAAATCGTATTTACTTCAAACAAAGAGGCTTGTTTTACTTAATCTCATTACAATTCCAAGTATGTGATTTCAATTATATAGTTTTGATTATGATATTTGAACCAAACCCACTTCCCTGATGTATATTTTGGGTGAATAAGCCCTTTTTTAATGGCTTGGTTTACTTTGTCAATAAATCATATTGGGAAAATGGCACTTTTTCCCCCTGTGTTATATGCTTATAGCACTTTTTCCCTCTGAGTTATTCATGCATTCACATTTGCCCCCTCAATTATTATAGAAGTGGCGATTTTTCCCCCTGATAATATTAAATGGACATTTCTACCCTTAAAACAAATATTTTATTTATTACTCTTCTTCACCAAATTATTGCTTATACGTAGGGATGACCACGGTTCGGTTCGAACTGAACCAAACACTATAGCAATCAAATTAAAAAATTTCGGTTATGATTCATAACATAACCCAATATTTGGGTTTCCGTTTATTAAAATCGTGAACTGGAAAAAAATGGATCCTAAACCGTGAACCGGAGGTTCAAATCGGAACAACTACTAGCAATAGCTTAAATTAGAATTATAATATTTGCAAATAGTGTATGTTTTTTTCCACATTTATATTGACTCTCACATATAAGTATATATAATCGCGATTTGAGTTTTATTTTGAACCGTCGGTTCACGATTTTGGATCCAATTTGAACGGTTGGTTCAAACTTTCTTTTAAAATTTTATTTTTTTATTTTTAAAATATTCTAAATTTAACACTTAATGTATTTTATTTTTTCAAATCGTGGTTATAATTTGTTGGAGAAGAAAAATAAATGAAATATTTATTTTAAGGGTAAATATGTCCATTTAATATATCAGGGGGGAAAACTGTCACTTAAATAATTTAGGGGAAAAAAATGCTATAAGTATATAACAAAGGGGGAAAAAGTGCCATTTTCCCAATCATATTTGTAAAAGAAATTTACCATTTTTAAAGGTTATGAAATGTGAGCTATATTACTGTAATTTTTTTAGCAGAGTTCAATACTTAAAAGGAAAGGTTTTAAACGTTACATATCAGTGAATATTTCATTAATGTATTACTTAAAATTAAAGATTTTGGTCACAAGCGGAAATCAGTCTAACAAAATCCTTCTATCCTTCTATATAATAAAACCATAGACCTTTGGCCAATTACAGCTTAGCATTTTCCCGTCTAGTGTGAACACTTTTTTTAGATAGAGATAAAGATTTTCCTTTCATATGGTAATTTTATTTCCCTTTTATTTCTATCTCTATCTCTATTTATAAAAAATGCGTCACACTATGCGGGAAAATGCTAAGCTGTGATTGGCTAAAGCTCTATGGCTTTATTATATAGAAGGAAGATAGAGATAGAGATTTTCCTTTCATATGGTAATTTTATTTTCCTTTTATTTCTATTTCTATCTCTTCTATAAAAAAAATGTGTTCATACTGCGCGAAAAAAATGCTAAGGTGACTGGCCAAAGCTCTATGACTTTATTATATAGAAGGGTTACTAACTTGCTTGTATGAAATGCATGCATATATATTTCCCTTTCCCTTTTTTATGGAAAATGCAGGTCCAAGAAACAATGCAACAAGTAACGGAAGAATGAAACACAAACTTGATCTCATGGCTGCTACACATCGTTAACACTTTGTCTCCAATTCCTGCATGCCCACTAAAAGAGTGTTGTGCTTCTTTTTATAGGGTAAAACCGTTACTGTTAGATTGACTTAGAAGTTATTTATTGTGGCATGTTTGGTTGGCCATCATCTTTAATTTAACGGATTGGGAATTCTATTCCACAACTGATGGAATAGATTATGAAATATGAATACAATATGATTTTTATTAATATTCTATTGATTGTTTTGTTTAAGGATAGATTTACATGTAGCAATCAAAAAGAAAAAGGACAGATTTCATGATATTTTTTTACAATATTATGATTAATAGTGTCAATGTGTCATATATTTTATAAAATTCTACCCTATATTTTCTTTTATATACGCACACATGGACAAGTACAACTTTGCAAAGTATACGTACACCCACAACATTGTGAAACTTTTCGTCGTAAATATAAATGATAACAATTTAAGTATTTAATAATGAAAAATATTGTGTTAAAAATTCAAAAATAGCAGAAATACTAAGAATAACTATTCCCATACAAAAAAAAAAAAAAAAAAAAAAATCAATTCTCAAAACATTAACAAATAGTGAAATACTACTCTGAATTATGCCAAGAGATTAGGCCGGGTTTCTCTAATTCTCTCCCGTCTCTTAATTGTTTTCGACTACTCAAATTTCTACAAGGTTGTCGCTTCCGTGAAGCAAGCGGATCGGAGACGAAGTCCGATCGTCTTCCCCTGCTGCCATCTCCACCGTAGACAGAGTCCGCCTTCATGTCTTCTCTACCTTCACCGTCTTCTCTTCCATTCTCCGCATCCACCACTACCGGTCGTTACTCCCTTATTTTCGCAATGTTGTTTCCCTTTGCTTTGTTTTATTGGTTTAATTTTATTTGCAGTTTCTGTGTTTTTCCTTTCGTTTACTTGGCGAGTTCTTTTTCATAAAGCGTGAACGATAAAACTTGTCATGGCGTATGTGAATCTCATCCTAGGTGACAAAAATGACAATGAAAAAGAGACTCCTTTGGACTATGATATGCAGTTCAACCCGGTTGAGATATTGTCAATGGATAGAAGAATGGAAATAGATATTCAGATGATGTGCAAGACTATTCAACCAGTGTCAGTCTTGAGTACGTTTGACCAAATCATTAAAGAAGTTTTAAGTTCCTCCAAAGAATTCAGCTTCAAATTTGTAAAACAGTCTGTGAATCAAGTTTTCTGTAGCATTGCTAGGGAAGTTGTTTCTATGTCTGACTATAAGGAATGTTTGAGTATTCCATCGATCTTTATTGTAAACGTTTCAACTTATGATTAATGAATTAGCCTCTTTATTTTCAAAAAAAAAATAGTGAAATATGCATGCGTTCATAAATATATTTTTTGGTAATATCGACTCTATTACAATTAATGTAGTATCTGATCAATATATTTTCTCTATCAGTTGTAGCCCAAAGAGTCAATACACCACCACCGAGGTTCGAGCCACCACTACAAGAATAAAGACATTTAGTGACAAATCATTTGTGACACTTCGTAATTTAGTTACAAATAATATCATTTTTGTGACCAAAAAAATAATTTGACATTATTGTGTTAGATAATTGTGATAACATTTTTTTTTTGTCACGAATAATATGGTAATTGTGACAAGTAAGTATTTGTTACGAATAAGTTGTCACGATTACTAGAATAATAGTGTCGTAACTTATGTTGTCACTAAATGTAATTAAGTGCATTTTGGCGGCATTATAATTATGGCGGGAATGAATGTAATTGTGACAAAATATAATATGGACACAAATTTTTGTACTTTTTGTGACAAATAGTTATTTGTAACTCTTGTTTATAATATTTGTGACAACTTTTTTTTATCAATAAAAATACAGTTGATTAGTACAATTAGAAATGAGAAACAATTGTAAGAACAAATACTATTGTCACTAATATTGTCATTTTTTGTGATGAAATTGTTACAAATTTTTATCTTTGCCCAAGATATTTCTCCATTGAAGACTTGCAGAGCTATGAGACTGCAATTGGTGCGCACCTATATGAAGTCCTATAGAGAAAGGGGAGTGATTCCATAAACTTTAGAGAGTGCATGTTTCACGATCAAGATGTTTTTTTTTTTTTTTTTTTTTCAATTTTACTTTTTTCTACAACTCCAATGTTTGTCCTTGCCCAGGATATTTCTCCATTGAAGACTTTCAGAACTATTAGATGGTGATTGGTGTGCACCTATAAGAAGTCCCATAGAGAAAGGGGAGTGATTCCATAAAATCTAGAGAGTGCATATTTCACGATCAAATGATTTTTTTTATTTTTTTTTATTTTGCTTTTTTCTAGAACTCGTGTTGTATATGAAATTGGGAAAAAGATGCATTACAAAGTGCTTCCTATACTACAAAAATATATTGCAAAATAACACTTTTCTTTTTTACTCCATTGTAGGGAACTTCATGCTCATATACCAAGGGAGCATGTTGGTAATTAATGTAAGCTTTTCAAAGAATGAAAAGTTTATGCCATTAAAAATTTTATGGTAATAAGTAATTTCTATATTTACAAAAAATGCACTCATTATTTTATGTTGTAATTCAACTATGCTACTTTGGTTAAAGAATAAAAAAATGACAACTTTACTAGACAAATTTATTTATTGAAATCATTTTCATCTTTGAAGTCTATAGATGATAAACAGTTCGTTGGTAAGTTCCATTTACAATTTTAATCTACATCTGAATTCATCTTTTTATTAACATGTTTGACGTTATTAGTAGGGTCGTTGAGATATACTCCCCATTGGATAAGATCATTGCAGGGAATCCTTCTTAACTTATTGATTTTCTAATTGTACGTGGATACAAAGTAAATTATCTAATTTTATTATTTTTATTGTATTTTTTATTAAGTAGTTTATTTGTTAAAAGGGACAATCAATTGAAGGCTACAGTTTGAGATCAACATATACCAAGAGTTGAAACCTTTTTTTAATTCTGGCCTTGCAAATCCTATGGTTGTTCTTATGCAATTGTGTACAGTTAAGAATGATACGAAGAGTTAATCTAAGCACAAGTGTTTTAATTTTTCTTTATATTTGAAAGTGTTTGAATAATGACAAGTAATGAATGTTCTTTTTTATTAGCCGGTTATGTCAAGATATGTAATTCTTGATACACAGCTTCTTTTCAATCAGGATTTCCATAGTTTTGTGATTTTCTGGAAAGATAAATTTATTATGCATGTCTTAATCTTTATCATATAATATTTTTATCATTTATTTTTGTACATATTTTGTTTATGATTGTCATTTTTTTGTTTTCAGTTTATGTGTTGATTAGACCCCTCTAAGAAACATTTTGGTATTTATGAGATGATTGAGGTAAACAGTAGCAATAAACCATTTTTTAAAAAAAATTGATGGTGGCATCAAATTTTCTAACCATCTTTTTATCACTTTTTAAAATGATTTATTAGTATAAATTGTCACACTTTAAAATGTATTTTTTTTTTAATGTTAATAAATAAATTAGCTTAAAATAATACATTAAAATCCAAAGGATAAGCAAAGTATAATCTAAAGTATAAAATATAGCTAAATGTAAAATAGAAATTAACTAAAATCTTGGTAATATTGTTTCCATATTCAATGCTCTCACATACTAACATAATACCCTATATAACCAATTTAAACATATATATATATATATATATATATATATATATATATATATATATATATATATATATATATATATATATATATATATATATATATATATATATATATATATATATATATATATATATATATATATATATATATATAGTAGGAAGATAAGCGTTTGAAGAAGGGTTTGGGGAAAAACCTCCGATTCCGGCGCCGGCAAGCTCCCGTTCGGTGTTCTGGTTCGGTAGAAGTCTCCGCCTCATTGAGGCGGTCACGGGGATGGCCTCAAAGTGGCCTGAGGCCGTCGAGGAGGCACGCCAACAGATCAAAAAGCTCACGACCAGTTTGCGTCGCGAAGGGTTCGTGTTTTCTCCGGCGGCGATCCGATGTCTACAGAATGGCGATCCACTCCCAAGACCTTCCATGACGTTCGTCAAGGCTCCAGCTACCTCCCGCACCAAAAAAGATGATGATCGGACCTCAATTGCGATTGACGGAAACCGCGACTGCGCGCCTAGGGTTTCGGCCATGGCTGCGTCGATGGAGGTCCTACCTTCTGCCCAGGCCTCTACATGTCTCCCGGACCTCCCTGGGAGCTGGGAGGGTGATCGCGATGGTCAACAGGGTGATCGGAGATCATCGAAAAATTCCGGCCGCGAGACTAGGGTTTCGGCCGTCTCGGGCTCGCTGGAGTCTCTGATGGTGGAAGCTAGGGTTTCGGCCACTTCGCGTGCTCCGACGACCCAGAGCTTCGTTGATCCTTCAGCTAGCGTCGGAGATGGCCAGGGGGGCCTTGAGTCAGATCGTCAAGGCCAATTCGAAGATCGGAGACCGGCAGAGACTTCGACGACGATTGGTCCTTCGACTTTTGGCCTCTGGGCTCCGGTGGCTTTTCCGGCCTCCCATGGCGGTTCTGAGCAGTCAAGTGACAAGGCAAGGCCGTCGGAATTAGTATTCCATCATCAGAACGCTATTGGCCAGAATGGACCGTCGCCGGCGAGTTGCGGTCCTCCGTCTGTTTGCGTGAAGATTCCGGCTATCTCGCCGGTCAGTGAGGGTTGCCTCAGGTCCATGGGGTTGAGTGAGGTTGGAAGGAAGCACGGCAGTCGCTCCCAGGCTCGCCGGTTGGCCAAGGATGAAGCTGGCTTTCGCTACGGTGATTGCGGAAAGATGGATGTTTGCGCGAGTAAGGCCAAGGCTGCTGCCATCTGCCCAGGTGGGGTTGTGATCTCAGAAGGAGGAAAGGAGAGACTGTGTGAAGGCCGAAGCTCAGGGGTGAGCGCATTTGGCCGTGTTGATGCGTCTGGCGTCGACGTTGAAGACAAGCCACCGGCGAGGATTTCCGATCTTCGCAAGGCAGAGAAGGGTCTAGCAATGACGGGGGCTGCCTCATGTGTAAAGTCTAGTCGAGGGGTTGAGAAGGGTGATTGGAGGAAGGCAGCTTTGGCGTTAGCGTCTGTCAATGGTGATTGGGAGAAGGCGAAGAAGCTAGTGCATTTCGAAGATCTGTGGGAGCTTCTTCGTGCAGGCATGGACCTGGAAGAGGAGGGTCGTTGGCCTGCTGGTTTGCCCCTCCAGTCAAAGCCTAAGGTCGTTCGTGTTACGAAGGCTACTAAGCAACGACGGGGAACCTTGGTTGCGCCGCCCACCTCTCGGCCTTTGGCTTTGCTACCTAGAGAACTGAAGAAGAAGGGGCTCATGAAGCTTGGTGGACCCATGGCAGTCAAGTCCATTGATCATGGTGGCCCCTCAGCTGTTGGAAACCAAAGGGGAGCGCAAGATGATCGCACTCCCCGTGCGCTTCGACGTAGAAAGAAGTGGGCTCGGGTGCGACCATATGCAGCTGCTTGTGGTGGCTTGCAACAGTCAGGTACGGTTTCTAACTTGCTTTCTTTTTCTTTTTCGAATGGGGGGAATGAGCCTGCATCACCGAAGTGTTCTAATTGGCAAGCTCCAATTGAGCAAGCTGGTGATAGAACCCTAGGTGATGCGCCTAATCGGCCAAGTCACATGGACAAGGCTGGTTATAGGTTGGCCGTTCCCCAGACACAAACACAAGCTCCCCCTATTGCTAAGTTGCCGGTTTTGAATGGTAGTGGGAATTCCAGCCATCGCTTAAGTGATATAAATTTGATGGTGGGTTCTATGCCTATTGAGCTTAAATGTGGGCAAGGCAATTCGGGTGGTGTTGGGGTTGTTGTGGCTAGTGAAGCTATGGCAGCCTCATGTGCTTTTGGTGCTAGCTTAGGCACAATAAGCCAACCCCATGGGGTTGGCAGTAATATTTGTGGCCTTTGCGTGGTTGGCTCAAAGCCGAATGGTGAAGGGCCTCAAAGTGTTGGATTAGGCAATTCTATTCAAGCTTTGAGCTCGGTCACTCATGGCCAATTTGAGATTGGATGCAAGGCTCCGGTAGGTGTAGCCGAGACCTTGCCCAACCCCAACTGTCTATCCCACAACCTTTGCTTAATGTTTGGGTGGAAATGTCCATTCTTGATAGACAGTGTGAGGGGGTTGGTGGCTAATGTTGGCATGGTTCAAGAACTGATGAGTTCACCACTCGGCCACATGCCAACATTAGACCCCGTAGCTCTTTTTAATAATTTGGTTCTCGGCCAAGTAAATACAAGTGAGGCCACTACACAGTTAGGCCAAGTTACACCCACCTTGTCTTATAGCACAATTGTGCATTCTGAGCTGGTGAGTGGTGAGGGCCGAATGGGTGGCGGGGTTTTTTGTGGGGCTGGCCGAGAGGTTCAAGAGGATGGGGCAATGCTTTCTACAAAGACCCCAGTGCCGGGGGTTAACCATACGGCAACAGGTAAGGCTTCGGCCCCTCTTTCTTGTGGTTTTGGTCTAAGTGTGGGGAATGCTCCGGAGGCACCATCTATCTACCCTAATCGGCAAGCCCAATTTGGGCAAGCTGGTCATAGGGCTCATGGGGGGGATAATCCTAATCGGCTAGTCATATTAGACAACGCTAGTCGTAGGTTCCATGTTGGTGCTATATCGGATACATTAACCGCACTTGGAAGGCAAGATATGCAACATAATGGTGATGACTCCAAATCCTCTTTTCTTTCTGTTCCAATCTTGCCTAGTCTGGGAACTGCCGCGTTTGCAAATCACTCTAAGCCCCTCTCGGGCATTGCTGGGGTGATTGGGACGGGGCAGTTTTCGGACACAATTAATCTAAATACAGGCAACATTATACCTAATAACCATGGGGGTGGTGGTAGTTCTCCCATCCTATTTGGCCAACTTGGGGATATGTTGTCTGTATCTAGCAAACTAGGGGACGGTACGGGTGTGGATGGTTTGAAAGCTATGCAAACTTGTTTGCCCACACCTTTGAATGGTCCACAAGGGAATGCTACTGGGGGCAAGCAAAATGTATTGCCAACCCCCAATAACATTCCAAACCCGAAACATGACACCATTGAAGATGGTGTGCATGTCTCGGGTTCCACCGTGCCCAATGTTTGGGCACGGCTTGCTATGCTACATGCTCATAATGTTGCCCCAAAAGGGGCACCAAGCTTGGATTATACGGCCCAGGTAGGTAGCTTGGCATCGGCCATGAGCTCAGGTACGCTCCCTTCCTTTGCTAGTCTTTTTACTTCCACGGGTCTGCCAGCTCAAGGTGTTAATGCGGGCCATGCCCCGGGGCTTAACATCCCGGATAAAATGGTTGAATCTTATGAGGGGGAGGCCTGCATTACCTTTGAGGATACAGAGGTGCAACAGATGCACAAAATAGGGGAAACCCTACTTATTGGAAAATTCTCGTATGGCAGGCCCGTACTTTCCGTTATAAGAGAACACTTTGCCAAACGCTTGAAGTTGAAAGGAGCTGTGAGTGTTGGCTTAGTGGACCCGCGGCACGTATCCCTTGCATTTTCCAACCCGGAAGATTGCATTAACACGTTGGTCAAGGGTCAGATTCTCTTTGACGGGAACTGCCCGATGAGGCTCTTTAGGTGGACAATGGACTTTGACACAAGGTTCGAGACGTCGTTGGCCCCGGTTTGGGTGTTATTGCCCAACCTTAAGGCCAACTGTTTCTCGGAGCCTTGTCTCAAACAGATTGTCAAACCTATTGGAAGATTTCTACGCATGGATACGCCTACGGCTAAGTTCACCCGGCCTAGTGTGGCCAGGGTGAAGGTTGAGATTGACTTGCTGAAGCCCCGGTGCCGCAAGATGTTTATCCGATTAGGGACGGCGCGCCCGGATCGGGAGGCCGTGGGGTTTTGGCAGGTGATAGAGTATGAGCGTATCCCCCCGTATTGTTTAAACTGCAGGAAACAAGGCCATTTGGCCAACAGTTGCCGTGTCTCTGGTGGTGGGGCAAGCGCTCCGCGCACCTCGGCAGCACATGTCCCGACATCAATGGCTGATGCTGGCCCGTTCCCTGCCGGGGGGGTCGGCCAGGACCGGGGATCAGCTGTTGTGTTGGATCATCGGGACATGACGGCTACTCAGAGGAAAAAACAAAATAATAAAGAAAAGCAAATAAAAGGTAAGGCCCCGATGGTTGACATTAGTCAGGGGCCGGGTGTTGGTACAGGTAATAAGGTATGGCGGGCCCTTTCTGCTAGCCGGGCCACCCCGGTTCCGGTTAGTAATGGGTTTGCGGTGCTCCAGGATGAGGACGTAGCCTCTGAGGAGGCTATTGTGGAGCCGGGGGGTGGCGAATTGCCCTCTACCCCGGCTGACAGCAGGATATCTGTAGGTACGACAGCGCCTGGGGTAGGGATTGGCCAGTCGCCTGGCCAGTTGTCCACTATCCCGGAGGTTACGGGGGGTTTTAGTCCCTCGGGAGGGCGGGCTGATCTGCAGAGCCCGCATCAGGTATCTTTCTCTTTCACTCCTTTTTCTCTTTCTCCTAAGGCTCCCTGGGGGCCGAGAAGGGGGAGGGAAAGGGCTTGGTCAGATTCTGACGTGCCGGAGCCTGGTCATGAGCGTGAGGAGTGGGCCCCGGAGTCGGGGTCAGACTCTGAGGATCGGGTGCTTGATGGTGTAGGCCCGGTAGGACGTCGGCTTATACATACCAGAAAAGGGGGGGATCCCTCTCACTCGAAGCCGGGTGTTTTATTGTCTATATGAAGATACTCGTTTGGAATGTGAGGGGGGTGTCCTCCCGGGGTTCTGCACGCAGGATCCGTGTTTTGTAAAGAATGCATTCTCCTTTTGTACTTTGTCTACTCGAGCCTTTCAGCTCGTCTGATTGGCTTGAGTTTTTTAGAATTCGTTTTCATTTTGATAATGTGTTTGCCTCTTGTACTAATAAAATTTGGCTTTTTTGGAATAATGACTTGGCAGTAACATTTGAGAGTCAGACTGAGCAGTGTGTTACGATATCTTGTGTGCACTCTATGGTTCTCACGCCTTTTTGGCTCTCATTTGTTTATGCCAAGACCAAGGTACGCCTCCGGGACCCTTTGTGGGCTGAGCTGAAAGCTATTTTCTCTATGATCCCCGGGGGTGTGCCTTGGGCGGTTGCTGGGGATTTCAACTGTTTGTTAAGTGTGGACGAGAAAAAAGGTGGGCTTCTGTATTCACACCGGAAGACTACTGATTTTCTGGAGTGTGTCAGCGCGTGTGACCTGATTGATGCGGCCTACTACGGCTCCTGTTTCACCTGGTGGAATGGGCGCCGTAAAGAGGCGGCGATATGGATGCGATTGGATCGACTCCTATACACCTCGGTGTGGGAGTCGGTTTTTACGTCATCCGTACGGCATTTGTCAAAGTCCACGTCTGACCACAGTCCACTTCTAATATCCTTTGAGTTGATAAGTATGCAGGTAATCCCGAAGCACTTTGTTTTCCTGAACGTGTGGATTAAGCACGAGGATTTTCTGAGGGTGGTGCGTGATAGCTGGCAGGCCCCGGTAGAGGGGGGCCCTATGTTTGTAGTAGCCACCAAGCTGAACAGGTTGAGGAAAGTTCTGGGCGCGTGGAGCAAGACTGTATTTGGGGATATCTTTGTGAAGCTCCGGGAGTATGAGGATAGTGTTCAGACCCTAGAGGCTGCCTTACAGCAACACCCAGATGATGAGAATGCTTTAATTGAATATAAAAAGGGTGTTGCTTTGTTACAGAAACAGATTGCTATTGAGGAGGAATTTTGGAAGCAAAAGGCGCGTATCACCGAGGTTCAGGATGGGGATAGAAACTCCCGGTTCTTTCACTCAGTGGTTAAGGAATGCAAGCGTAAGCTATATATACACAGAGTGAAGGGTGGTGACGGTGTGTGGCTAGAGGATAGGCAAGGGATTGCCAATCAGGCGGTCTCTTTCTTTGAGCATATGTTCACCGCGGAGATTGGGGGTTTTGATTTGACTAGGCTGGACTGTGTGCCACGGTTGGTTACAGAGGAGGATAATGAGGTTTTGACGGCTGTGCCTGAGGTGGAGGAAGTGAAGGCGGTTGTAATGCAGATGAACTCTACGAGTGCGGCAGGGCCGGATGGTTTCTCGGGGGCCTTTTATAAGGCTTGCTGGGATATTATTCAGGATGATGTTGTCAGTATGGTTCGGAGTTACTTTGCAGGGCGGGAATTCACCAGGGCTATCACGCACACATCCATCGTCCTGTTGCCGAAGAAGCCGAGCCCAGAGACTTTTGCGGACTACAGGCCCATCAGCCTGTGCAATTTCAGTAGCAAGCTTATCACGAAGCTCATGGTAGTTCGGATGGCTACAGTCTTGCCCCGGGTGTTGTCACCGCAGCAAAGTGGGTTTGTGACGGGTCGGTCCATTACAGATAATGTGCTTCTAGCGTCTGAGATGTGCCACGGGTTGAGCTGGCACAACCGGGATATAGTCCTTAAGCTAGACATGGCTAAGGCTTATGACCGGGTATCATGGTTTTTCCTAACTTCGGTGATGCGCCGCCTGGGTTTCAGTGAGGTCTGGATAGATATGGTGTTCCGGGCCGTGTCTAACGTGTGGTATTCAGTGATTGTGAATGGAGTCAAAGAGGGTTTCTTCACGTCTACGCGAGGGCTCAGGCAAGGGGACCCGCTGTCCCTGACTCTGTTTGTGATTGCAGCTGAGGTTTTGTCGGTGTACATTGCGCGGGTCTATGATGGCACTACGGTGCCCCGGTTTACACAGCCGCCAGGGACGCCACATATTCACCACCTGGCCTACGCGGACGATGTTATTATCTTTAGTACGGCCAGGTTGGGAGCTATTGAGGTCGTAATTGGGGCATTAAAGGAGTACGAGGAGATCTCGGGACAGTTGGTGAGCTTTCAGAAGAGTGCGTTTTACATGCACCTTCGTACTCCGGCCCACGAGATTGAGCAGATTTGCCGGGCAACGGGTTGTGTGCATAAACAGTTTCCTTTCACATATTTGGGTTGCCCGGTGTATATAGGCCGTAAAAAGTGTATCTATTTTGCCTCGGTGATTGATAAAGTTAAGGCTAGATGTTTGAGTTGGCAGCGTCGACTGCTCTCGAAGGGCGGGAAGGCAATCTTGATCTCTTCAGTCTTGCAGGCCATACCGTTGCACTTATTCTCGGCATGCGCACCGCCTAAGCAGGTCATACGGGATTTGGAGAGATGTTATGCGAGTTTTTTCTGGAAACAGTCAGGGGGCGCCCGGTACCATTGGAGTTCATGGAAAACCCTCTCTCGTCCTAAGAAGGAAGGGGGGGCGGGGTTCATGGATTTGGACTTGATGGTAAGGGCGGCCAGTGCTAAATTGTGGTGGAACTTCCGGACAGATCATACCTTATGGTCGGACTTTATGAGGGCGAAATATTGCAGTCGGGTTCACCCGGTTGCTAAGTTGGTTCAGAATAGAGATTCGCATACCTGGAAGAGGATGCTGGCGGTACGCGATGAGGTTGAGGGGGTTCTGACTTGGCGGTTGTTCCAAGGCCGGGTTAATTTCTGGTGGGACAACTGGTCGGGTCTGGGCCCACTTGGCAGGCTCTATCCACACCGGAGGGTTTCCTACTCCCGGGAGTTGCTTCTAGACTATGTGCGGGATGGCCAGCTTGATCTGACAGACCACGATGACTTGGCATATGCAGGGATTAGGGCGGACCTGTCCCGCTTGGGGCAGGGCCCGCGTGATATCCCTCTCTGGACCGTTGCGTCCGACGGTATGTTCTCTTATTCCTCTGCTAAGGCCTTTCTTAGGCTTGCTTTGCCCACTGCACCGGACCCGCTCTTAGCTAAGTGTTGGCGCAAGCACCTTCCTTTTAAGGTGTCCTTCCTGGCTTGGAGGGTGTTCCGAGGGCGGCTTCCCACGGATGACATCTTGGCCCGTTTCGGTCATGCGATCGTCTCGAGGTGTCGGTGTTGTCCATCCCCGGTCCCCGAGTCTATTGATCACATTTTTTATTCTGGGGAAACAGCAAGAGCTGTTTGGAGATATGTTTTGGCGTCCCTCGGCCTCTACTCGCGGCACCGGAGTCTTAGGACTTTGATTGCGGGATGGGGTCGGGCGGGGGCGCGTAACCCTCTTTTGTCTTTTGTTGTTTGCAGGTTGCCGTATCTGGTGTTGTGGGAGCTGTGGAAGCACCGTAATGGGTGCATGTACGGCCGAGACACACACAGCGTTGCACGGGTGATGCATGGGGTGGCAAAGGGAGTGGCAGAATGTCTGTTTAGGCGTTGGCCCATGCAGCATATCCTGCCCTCTAACTGGAGGACTATTGTGGCATACTTGGAGGCACATGTGCCGAGGCGTGTTATTAGGTCGGTCAGGTGGTCCCCCCGGCCCCCGGCTGCCGGGGCGTTAAAGATCAATCTTTCTCGGTCTTCGGCGGCTGGGGGGGCTGCGGCCGTGGTGCGCAACCAGGAGGGTGGCTTTTGCTACGGGGTTGCGTGGTCTGGCCACGGGGAGCACGCCCGGGGCATGTTCCGAGTCCTTTTCTCTTGCCTGGAATGGTGCCTGGCCGGGGGAGCTACTTTGATTGATATAGAGTCCACTTGGGCGGAGTTGGCCAGCTACGTTGATATCTCTGCGCGTCCACCGTGGATTCTAGATGATGTGGTGACCAGACTCCGTTTCCAGTGTTCTTGTGGAGTGGTTACTGCTGCTGTGTGCCCGTCTAGGGCCAATATGCCTGCACAGGCGCTAGCTGACTGGGCGGTGGATAGGCCGGGGGAGGCCATCTTTCGGAGCCTCAATGATCTGCCACGTAGGGTCCGTGCTTTACTGATACATGATGATGTGCCCTATGTGTTTTTTGATATTGATGATCCCCCGTGATTGTACTTGTACTTTTTGCTCAGATGGAAATATGGAAAAAAGAAAAAACAGAAAAAAGAAAAAGGAAAAAAAAGAAAGAAGGGAAAATAAATAAAAAATAAAAAATAATAAAAAAAGAGAGAAGAAGGCAAAAAAGAAAAAGATAAAGAATGGAGTGAAAAGAATTGGAGTGTGAAAGATGAGAGTTGGGAGGGAAAGAAAGAGTGGATGGGAGTCAAAACAGTGAGTGTGTGAGGTTCTGGAGACCGGGAAGCCCTGCTATGCAGTGCTGAGTCTCAACGTAAGGTGCTGGCGGTACAACAGGGCACCCTAGTCCGGGCTGAACGGTGTGCCGGGCAGGATTATCAAATCCGTTGACCTGGTCAGGCTTGCTGCTGGCCAATAGTAGCTGAGTTCCTTCTGGACTCCGGGGGGTCGGGCTTTTACTTTGGGGGTTGCTTTTTGTTCGCGCAAGCCCGTTATAAACTTAAACACTCACCCGAGATAGATGTGATAGTTGGGTCATGGGAACAGGATGCTTGTTTGTTCTATCTTGTTTCTATTTTTGCAGGTGCTGTTTCTTTGACCTCGGAGGCATGAACTGGTCTTGGGCTCTTTTTGGTTTCGCCTTTGCAGGCATCTCTGGAAAAGACCGGGTCTCAACGCCGATGCAAGCGGTAAAAAATTGCATCGTAGCCCGGGCTGAACGGTGGCCGGGTAGGTGTTTTTCAAATCCGTTGGCGGTAGTCCAGGCTTGCTGCTGGCCCATAGTAGCTAATCCCGTTAGGGTTGGTTCTGGTTCGTGCTGGTGCTGATCGGGAGTTCTGCTATTGGCTGCCTTGTGCTGCGTTGATGATTTATTGGCCCGGGATCTACCTGGTACTTCTGTCTCAGGACGGCGTCCCATTACTTGACTTAGGCCTGCGTGCCATTGTTAGCTGCTTTGTCCTGCGTGTTATTGTTATCTGTGCACTATTTATTGTATGGCATGCCGGGTTCTACACGGCAGTCGATGGCGCTCCGGGAGGTGTTACAATTGTGGTGCATCCCGGCTAGGTGGCATTATGGTGTGTAGTCGCTGTAGTGCAACTGGCTGGGGGGGGGGGCACGTTTGTGACACGCGAGGCATCTATCCTCGCTACTTGAGATTTTGGATTACATGATGGGCTGGGATGCAGTTAGGCTGTACGTGCATATTTTGGAGCAGCATCTCGGTCTACTTGCTTGATTGACATACTCCTGCCTGCGATTAGTTAATGTTAGCTACCGTAGGACCTGGGGGCATCCATGTTAGAGCCCCGGGGGCCACTTTATGTTATCTCGTTTTACTTTGCGGTTCTTTACTTAGTTTATTTTAGGATTTAGGCCATGTGGGGCCTAAGTCCGTTCAGACTTTGTACTGGCTTTGGCCTTGCTTTTATTATTAATAAAGTTCTTATTCCTTGAAAATATATATATATATATATATATATATATATATATATATATATATATATATATATATATATATATATATATATATATATATATATATATATATATATATATATATATATATATATATATATATGCTACAACTTCACGGTCAAATATATACTATAATTAAAAACAAAATCATATTTACTTGATTTCCTGCCTAAACAATAGTATTTAGTAAAGGTAAATTAAAAAAAAAGAATGAAAAAAAGGAACATAAATATTTTACAATAATATTCTACATCATCAATTAAAAATGGAATGGAAATTAAGTAAATTGGAAAAAAAGAAATGAATATTAATAATTCACTGAAAATTAAAAATGAAAAAAAGGAATTGAAGTTAGGTTAATTGGAAAAGAAAATGAATCTTAATAATTGACTGAAAATAAAAAATGATCCATAATTGACTAAAATGGAAAAGGAAATGGTCAGGTTATTGCATTTTAATTTTTCACAATAATATTATACAGTATAATACATCAAATCACAATTATATAATAAATCTTTCACAATTTTAAACAATGAAATGGAAATTAAAAATGGAACAAAAATATTTTAATAATAATATTCTACATCATTAAGTGAAAGTAAATTAAAAATGCAAAGGAAATATTTAAATAATAATATTCTACATCATCAATAGTAAAGACATATTTTAAACAATAGTAAAGGTAAATTAAAAATGCAACGAAAATTAAAAATGAAACGGAAATATTTCAATAATAATATTCTACATCATCAATTAAAAATGGAATGAAAATTGGGTAAAAATATCACTGCATCTGATATTCTAATTGGCTAAATGACTAATTGACTGAAAATAAAAAAAGAATAATTGGCTGAAAATGAATATTACATTACAAATTGACTAAAACTATAAAAAAGAAATGAATACTAAAAGTTGACTACAAATAAAAAATGATCCATAATTGATTAATATGAAAAAAAAATGGTTAGATCATTGCATTTTAATTAAAAATGGATCGGAAACTAAAATTTGACGGATATATTTCAATAATAATTCTACATCATAAATAGTAAATGCATATTTTAAACAATATTAAAGATAATTAAAAATGGAACGGGAATACTTCAATAATAATAATATTATGCATCATCAATTAAAAATGAAACGAAAATTAGGTAAAAATATCACTGAATATGATATTCTAATTGACTAATTGATTAAAAATATAAAAGAATA
The DNA here is from genome assembly GCF_001879475.1 of Ipomoea nil. NCBI lineage: Eukaryota > Viridiplantae > Streptophyta > Magnoliopsida > Solanales > Convolvulaceae > Ipomoea > Ipomoea nil. The sequence continues at coordinate 2,084,057 of NW_017619129.1, forward strand.
ATTTACTGAAAACGAATTTGATATCACTAATTGACTTAAAATATAAAAGGATCGCTAATTGATTAATACTCTACCGTTATATATTTTCACCCGAGTCACCTGGACTGAAGGTGTTAGCTCTATACGATGATGGACAGGATTGCGTTGCTACTACCAATGTCGTCTGCAAAGAGGTTTCAATAATGTGTAAATACAATCGTTGATATTATGTTTTTTTAAATGACAAAATTACTATATATCTAGACAATATATATATATATATATATATATATATATATATATATATATATATATATATATATATATATATATATATATATATATAGTTAATTACAGCAATGGTCCTCCAACTATGTTGATTTTCCACAATTGGTCCTTGACTTTTAATTTGGACAATTTAGACACTTGACTTTCGAATTCTTTCCAATGTTAGTCCTTCCGTCAAATGGATGTTAGTTTTAGGGGTAAAATAGTCATTTCGCTTCTTAGTTTATAATTATCTCTTCAAAGGCATTTTATGATCTGCACGTCCTCCATGTTCAACTTCTCGAATAATTTGAGCGTTTTCATCTGCTCAGAAGAACAACTTCCTTTCTTTTTGGGATATATATGAATCTGATGAAGCTAAGAATAGGTCCATACCGTGCCATTGCGCCATTTATATATCAATTCTATTCTGAGAAGGACGGTTATGCAACTAATGATCTATCCAAGGGGGCTGAATCTTTCGAGGGCACTGCCGATGGTGGCTCACTGCAAACCGAGGACACTCCGTTTCCTGAGTGCAGTCCCGACTTTCAGGATTACACTCCCTGCACTGATCCCAAGGTATTTTCGAAGCCAGTCTCGTGGTATTAGCCGAACTACAATTGTATCTTTGAATAAAATGCGGGTCATATATTACAGAGGTGGAAGAAATACTATACGGTCTACAAAGACTAACATTCATGGAACGCCACTGCCCACCACCATTTGAAAGGATGGAGTGTTTGGTACCTCCACCGGATGGCTATCAGCCGCCTATCAGATGGCCAAAGAGCAAAAGCGAATGTTGGTACAGGTATGGCCTTATTCGGTGTTGTGGATGGGTGTTTTTTTATGTTTGGTTGAATTGAATTTCCACCTTCGGATCTGACATCAGATTCTATTTGGAACTAGTTTAGGAATGTTCCATATGATTGGATTAACAAGGAAAAATCTAATCAACATTGGTTACAGAAGGACGGGGAGAAGAAGTTCATTTTTCCCGGAGGAGGGACCATGTTTCCCGATGGAGTTACCAAGTATGTTGATTCAATGGTAGATTTGATTCCCGGTATGAAAGATGGGACGATCAGGACTGCCATTGATACTGGATGCGGGGTAAGTTCACTTAGCTTCCATGTTTTTATCTTTGCAAGAGTTATGGAGATTTTGCGGGATTTTTCAAGAACTCGTTTCTGGGCTCCCGATTCTCTCGACCTCATCAAACATGCAGATTTTCTTGTGTCTGCCTTTTTATTAATTTGAATATGCAATTCAGTTAAAATGAATACACGGTTAAAAAGGCTATATATATATATATATATATATATATATATATATATATATATATATATATATATATATAGTATGTACCTATTCTTAGCTTCATCAGATTCATATATATCCCAACAAGGAAGGAAGCTGTACTGTTATTCCGAGCAGAGAGGAGATGAAAACGCTCAAATTATATTCGAGAAGTTGAACATGGAGGACGTGCACATCAGAGAATGCCTTGGAAGAGATAATTATAAACTAAGCAAGTGAAATGACTATTTTACCCCTAAAACTAACATCCACTTAACCCTCATTTGACGGAAGGACTAACATTGGAAAGAATTTGAAAGTCAAGTGTCTAAATTGTCCAAATTAAAAGTCAAGGACCAATTGTGAAAAATCAACATAGTCGGAGGACCATTGCTGGAATTAACTCTCTCTCTCTCTCTCTCTCTCTCTCTCTATATATATATATATATATATATATATATATATATATATATATATATATATATATATATATATATATATATATATATATATTCCATACAAATGAATTAAGACAACAATTCATTCTTATAACTGAGTAGCTAGATGAATTAACACATTTGCCTAATTTTTTAAAACAAAAATACTTCGTACTAAACAATGATAAATAAAATCTCCAAAGTTACAGCACCGCATGCGTACATCTACACATTAACTATTAATTTGAGCAATTATTTATTCAAATTCAAACAATGATAACATCAAAACACATAAATACTCCAAACAATATCTTCAATTGCACTATATAATATTCGATTTTCTAATTTAAATAATTATATATCAATCCAAATATTTTTAATATATTATAACAAATCTATTCCGTGCATCGCACGGGCGAAAATACTAATTCGTAACAATACAATAATCTCCTTAACTTCTATGTTCCAACTTCCAAAGGCATGTAATACTCTACTATCTAAAAATCTCCAGTTCGAATCCTAGCAGCAAACTTTTTGAACATACATGCTAATTTTGTCAAGGGCTGATGGGATGGAAGGCTGACCCGAATTTATAGAAGGCTGACCCGATGTAAATATATTATTCTTGGTGCGGTTCATATAACCTTACAAATATTCATAATTACGTATGTATATTATATTCATGTTGGACATAATTCATTTTCTCCCATCCCATGATAAATATACCTTTGACTGTCATTTTGATTTGACATGTTAGACCAAGTGTATCGAGTTAGACCCATCAATACCTTGTCCAATTATCCAGTCACACTTAGTCACCACATAACGAAGGGTCGGGTTGTGGTAAAGGCGCATCCATCTCCTAAAAACACAAGATTAATCAACTAACAACTAAAATTGGGAAGTCCGATCCTATTTTTTTCAAAATACGTACATTTTGGCTCATCAAAATCTTACAATATTCTCTCTCAAAAAAAAAAAATTAAAAAAAAAAATCTTACAATATTCCTAACAATACCCAAAATGGTGTCTTGTCTTGTCTCATCTTGAACTTGGACTTGGTAGTCTTGTATTGCTTCGTCTTGTGCATTGAATTGTTCACTTCTGTGCATTATCGTGTATTTGCCTCGTCTTGTGGCTTTGCCTTGTCTTGTGGCTGCATCGTCTTGCAGAATGCCTTGTCTCAAAAAGGCTTAAAATGGGATTCGAAATATGGAAATGAGGAGACAGTGAATATAAGGCAAATTATGTCGTGGAAACATGTTCACCATGCTTTGTAAACACGTTCCAAAACAGCGTCGTTTTTACGGAAAAAAAAAAAAATTAGTTAATGTACTGTTAACGGCGTTTTGCATTCTGTGTTCAGATTATGAATTTACATTTATGAGATTATGAATTTACAGAAAATTCATAATCGCATAACAGAAAATTCATAATCGCATAACAGAAAATTTATAATCTCATAAAAGAAAAACATTTATTAAATTATAAATTTTCTGTTATGAGATTATGAATTATGAATTTACAGTATGTAATTATGAATTTTCTGTAAATTCATAATCTCATAACAGAAAATTCATAATTTCATAACAGAAAATTCATAATCTCATAAAAGAAAATTCATAATTTCATAACTGCACGTTCATAAATCCATGCATGTACATTCATAAATCCATGTCTACATATTCATAATTTATGAGTGTTGAAGAAGCTTGCGCGAAGAGAAAGTGAAATCGCGAAATGTGAAAACGAAGAAGAAAAGTCGCACTGTAAATTAAGGGGAAAAAAAAAAAAAAAAAAAAAAAAAAAAAAAAAAAAAGATAACGGTGTCACTTACGAGCACCGTTACCGTTTGGGACCGTCATAGTTTCGCAAATTATGCTGTGCAACTGTGTGCACACGGTTGCAAAAACGACGTCGTTTTGACTAAAAATGTGCGTCACACTTTAAAATAAAAAAAAATCAGGTTCGATTCCCGACAATAGCATTTTTTTGTTCGTAATTTGAATTATACATCCACAAATTCATAACTATATATCCACAAATTCATAACTATATATCCACAGTGAATGAATAACACAAAATCCAGAATGAATGAACTAAATATCCACAATGAATGAACTAAATATCCACAATGAGTGAACAACATAATACTGATGAGGGGAATCGAAACTGATTTTTTTTAAATAAGACGCCCGTTTTTAGTCAAAACGATGTCGTTTTGCAACCGTTGCACAGCATAACTATTCATAAAGCTTGGGTGATTGCACCCCCTTTTTCTCCAACTCAAAGGTTGTTTCCTTAATATATTCATATTCATTATCAGATCAGCCTCTCTCGACTCTGACGATCCTGAGCGACAACCTCAAATTAAAGTCGGCGAATCGGCGATTGAGAAAGTTAAGGAAAAACAAACTAAAGATGATAAGGTTGACGAAGATGACGGACTTAGTTGCTTATTTAGCCTAAAGATGATAAGATTAATGTCATGCAAATTATTTAATTGGCCTAAAGAGTAAAGACAACGTAACAAAAGAAAGTGAAACTGCAAGTGGCATATGATCAATTAGAGAGTACTATTCTTACAATCAAGTGAATGAAACTATGTCAGGGATTTGGGTAATTGCAAAAAGGCAGTATATATATTTCTGCAAGATGTATGGTGTGACGATGGGCCAAAACGCTTTCGTGTTTTATGACTACAAAAATAACACTTATTCTATATATAATGAACCAGGTAATTGAAGGAGGTTCTGAGCTGCAATGAGTTTGGTGTGGTACATGCTTAAGCTTTGTGCTTGGGGGTTTGTAGTGAGAAAACATGTATCAATACTACAGCAAACAGAGATCTAGTCATTCTATTTTGGCTTTGTTGACAGAGACCTTGATCGGTAGATATCCACTGTTAGAATTCTTGATTGCTAAGCCTCTGAAGATATTCAGAGTTTGAGCAATCATACTGGCATGATTAGAAGCAGTGGTTGGAAGCACAGTGTTGTGCCCTAAATTGAAGAAGCAGATACGTTTTCAGCAGAAATTAGACAGAATGATGTGACTCCATATATCTATGTGCCTCACCTCCTTTGTAATGTTGCCCAAGGCTTGAATGTATTTGCTTAGCAATTGAACCCATGGCCTTTGGTCTGGCTCTGATACCAAATTGAAGCATATGCTCCATCTCAACTAAAAGCCTAAACTGATAATTGGATTGCACATTAATGGCTATATGCTCAACACGCCCCCTCAAGTGTGCGGTGGGTGCTAAGCAACATGGTCGCTTATGGGTGGCACTGAGATTCGAACCCATGACCTGTGGTCTGGCTCTAATACCAAATTGAAGCATGTGCTCCATCTCAAACAGGAAAACTAAACATGAATTTGCACTGCATATTTCATAAGAGTTCCCAAAACTAAATAGAAAAACTAAACAGAAATCTTGTTGCTAATGTGCTCTGTATATTTCGTAAGAGTTCCCAAAACTAAACAGGAATTTGCATACACTGCATATTTCATAAGTGTTTCCAAAACTAAACAGGAATTTGCACTGCATATTTCATAAGAGTTCCCAAAACTAAACAGGAAAACTAAACAGAAATCTGGTTGCTAATCTGCTATGCATATTTCGTAAGAGTTCCCAAAACTAAACAGGAATTTGCATACACTTGCATATTTCATAAGAGTTCCCAACACTAAACAGGAAAACTAAACAGGAATTTGCATACACGGCATATTTCATAAGAGTTCCCAAAACTAAACAGGAAAACTAAACAGGAATTTGCATACACTGCATATTTCCTAAGAGTTCCCAAAACTAAACAAGAAAACTAAACAGGAATTTGCACGGCATATTTCATAAGAGTTCCCAAAACTAAACAGGAAAACTAAACAGAAATTTAGTTGCTAATCTGCTCTGCATATTTCGTAAGAGTTTCCAAAACTAAACAGGAATTTGCATACATTGCATAATTGAAGCATGTGCTCCATCTCAACTAAAAGCCTAAGCTGATAGTTGGATGCTCTGATACCAAATTGAAGCATGTGCTACATCTCAACTAAAAGCCTAAGCCACTAAAAGCCTAAGCTGGGATATATGCTCAACACGCCCCTCACGTGTGCGGTGGGTTCCAAGCAACACGTGGACCGTAGTCGGTTATGGGTGACCCTGAGCTTCGAACCCATGACCTTTGGTCTGGCTCTGATAGCAAATTGAAGTATGTGCTCCATCTCAAACAAGAAAACTAAACATGAATTTGCACTGCATATATCATAAGAGTTCCCAAAACTAAACAGGAAAACTAAACAAAAATCTGGTTCCTAATGTGCTCTGTATATTTCGTAAGAGTTCCCAAAACTAAAACAGGAATTTGCATACACTGCATATTTCATAAGAGTTCCCAAAACTAAACAGGAAAACTAAACAGTAATTTGCACAGCATATTTCATAAGAGTTCCCAAAACTAAACAGGAATTTGCATACACTGCATATTTCATAAGAGCTCCAAAACTAAACAGGAAAACTAAACATAAATCCGGTTGCTAATCTAATCTGCATATTTCGTAAGAGTTCCCAAAACTAAACAGGAATTTGCATACATTGCATATTTCATAATAGTTTACAAAACTAAACAGGAAATCTAAACAGGAATTTGCATACACTGCATATTTCAGAAGAGTTCCTAAAACTAAACAGGAATTTGCACCGCATATTTTATAAGAATTGCCAAAACTAAACAGGAATTTGCATTGCATATTTTATAAGAGTTCCCAAAACTAAACGGGAATTTGCATGCACGGCATATTTTATAAGTGTTCCCAAAACTAAACTGGAAAACTAAACAGAAATTCGGTTGCTAATTTCCTCTGCATATTTCGTAAGAGTTCTCAAAACTAAACAGGAATTTGCATACATTGCATATTTAATAATAGTTCCCAAAACTAAACAGGAATTTGCATACACTGCATATTTCATAAGAGTTCCCAAAACTAAACAGGAAAACTAAACAGGAATTTGCACTGAATATTTCATAAGAGTTCCCAAAACTAAACAGGAAAACTAAACAGGCACAATTACAATTACGCTAACACTACGGACAACGGTGTAGCTGAAGGGGAGGGATTACCGGCCAAGAGACGATTGCCCAGGACGGAAGACTGCCGAAGAATGGGAGAAGAAGAAGCGGTAGAGATGGCTCGGGCGGCTAATGACGACGGAACAGATTGCAGGAGGTGCCTGAGATTACTAGATTTCACGATGTTGTTCATCATCGCTGTTTTTCCAATTCAGTTATCTCAGCTCGAAACCGAAATTAAACTACCAAATTGCAGTCTCTCAACTGTGGGAGATTGAGAGAGAAAGTTCCCGCTCAAAGAGCAGCGAAGGTGTGGTCGTTTTTCTAATAACTCCACAGCTTCCATTCAACTACATACAGATAATATGGTTCCCTCCCTACCAACTCTGCTGCTCTCTCCAATGTCTGGATCTCTTTGGTTACTCCCTCTCAGGTTCTAATCCTTCGTAAATATGTTCCTGGCAACCTTTTCGTCTCCATTGATCTCTGGTTATTCCTCCAACAATATTCACTATGGTCTCGGATGCTGATTGGATATTTTGTAGTTAAATTCACAATGCATTTGTTAATATTTATACTGGAGTAAATGATAAAAGTAATTGTGAAAAGTGTGTTTCAAAAGCTGTAAACAATTAATACATTTTGATTTCCAAAATCTTGAATCTTGCTACAATTTGAATTATGTTTTGTAAACTTTTAAAGAATTAATACTGCTTCTGCAGGTTCATTGCAACAACCAACAATGTTTTGAATATTGAGATTATGTATAGAATCAAATGCAATTACACGTCTGTTGTAGGCATTTATTACTATTTGTTAATTAGTACCAAGTTTTGTTAATTAGTACCAAGTAATTGTTTTATAGAGATATTAAAAGACTGATTCATAATATACCATTGTCTAGAATCTTCTTTCTTTGAGCGGGAACTTTTGCCAATTGATCATTTACTACTTCTTATTGCTATTTTATAATAGAGATGTTAACATGATCTGTGGCTGTAAAGCAATGACAAAATCGAATAAAAAAGGCATAGCAAACGAAACAGTTTTATTTGGGCTTATTTGGGCAGAAAAAATGTAAATCAGAAATTTTTGGTATTATATAGGGTAAGATAATTGCCAGTCCAATCAATTTAAAAGCAAGCAAACAGCAAAAAAAAATGACAACTAAGATAAAAGAACTTAATATTACAAAGTAACAAGTTCAATTCTTGCAAATCCATCACATTCATGCCAGTACAGTGGCGGTGGCGGTACGTGGCGGATCGGCTCTTCAACCCATTAACCCATCCAAATCGGGAGAGTACAGTGGCGGTGGCGGATCTAGCTTCAGTTTTCCTGGAACCTGTTTGCCGCATTTAATTTGCCACGTTATTAATATTATATTATGGAATACAAACATTCTTGAGGCCCAAGAATTCATAACAAAATCTACACCAAACTGACTAGCTTGGATTGGATAAAATCAAAGCGATCCAAATCATAAATTCTTTTATTCTAACTTGCTCATCCGTTAATAACGCAAATTACATCTTGGACCAGTGTTTAACATGCGCATTATGGATCTTAATTAATATAGGAATAAACGTCAAATAGACCTCTTAATTGCACAACAAACTACAATTAGGCCATCGAACTAAAAAACAATGAAATTAGATCCCTAAACAACACAAAATCATGCAATTAGCTCCAAAATAAACTGTTTACCTAGTGCCAAATCTATGGTTTATATATTAAATCTGAGTTCATACGAGTGTGAGGATGCAAAGTGATATAGAGTTGCTTCCGCAGTCCCTAACACTAGTGAATATCCACTCCCGTGGTATAAACACCCAATAAAACAAGAACATGCATCATTATAAATCCCTAACTACTACCATCCCCGATGCGCAATAATCAAGAATTAAACTCCCTAACAAAATTATCATTTCCCAAGGTGTGTGCCCCCTAAATTATGCCCAACTCCGTTGTGACACAAAGATAGCAAACGAAATAAGTAACTATGGCCACTAGTTACAAGCATAAACAATATAATCACAATTGCAACACAAGTTTAAAACCCAAATAATAATATATTAAAGAATCTGATCTGAGAGCACATGCACATAGGTTTATAAACACTTTTTACCCAAGAATCTCTAATGAAATTTAGCCACGCATGGCTAATTATACATAGCAAATATGATAAAAGAATTACAAATCATCAAAGAGAGTACGAGATTGGACCAGACAATTTTTTTAAATCTTCTTCTTGATTCCCAAGACAACTTGATTTCTCTCTTTCTTGTTTTTAAAGATCTCTGAATAAATATTAGAGTTGAGGAAGGTGAGATTTTATAACGGGAGTCAAATCGGGACAAAATTAGAATTTCCCTTATTTAATTATGAATTTCGGCCATTTTATTATTAGGAATTTATTGCATCCCAATTTCCTTTGAATTCAGCGCTGCCTCAGTTTGGAATTTAATGCCGCCTCCCTTCCTTTTAATAGCAAATCAACACCTTTCATTACAGAATTTAGTGACGTCCCTTATATTTTGGAAATAAGTGCAATTCATTTGTAATGCATGCAGTATCTCGCAAGCCAGCGCCCTTTTATTGATTTAGCGCATTCTCGACTTCGACGTGTCGAGTATTTTAGACTCCAAACTCGTTCATTTTATCTTCAAACTCGTCTTAGAACTTCTCTTACTCATAGAATTAACCTATAATGGTTCAAAAACATTAACAAATACTGTAAAACATTCAAGACAAGTGTGAACGTAACCATAATTAAATAATAAAATAAAGGATTATGCAATTAAATTACCAAAATCATGAATGATAAGTGTCAAAGACGCACACTTTTATTATCCATTTAGAGTGAATTCTAGGATAAAAGTAATCCTTTGTGTAGCAATTTTGTGCCAATTAAAGCTCACTACAAATTCTGGCTTTTGTTGTACTTTTACTTTAGATTATGATGAGAAGACTAATAGGATTAGACTTGACAGCAAAATAATACTCCCGTATTATATTTGTTGGAACTGGTTAAAGTCCAATTTACACGTTATCTACACAGAAAAAAGACAATCACATAAATCAATAAAAAGATTTAGATCTGTCAAAGTCAAAACAGTTTCCTATTAAATCTGCAACTCCATTTTGTCAAACTACACCGGATAAGATTTGGCCTAAAATGCTTGCGTTTTCATTGGTCAATTATTTTTTCACCGATTTTCCATGGGCGGGAAAACTGAAATTTTTTATTTACCAAAAATATTTGGCTTTATTATACTCGGTAATAGATAATAGATAATAGATAGATAGATTATTATTATTATTTACCACTTCCCTTAGCATGATCATTTCCCACCTTTTGCGTCACTTGTATTACTCATTATTATTATTATTATTATTATTATTATTATTATTATTATTATTATTATTATTATTATTATTATTATTATTATTATTATTGTTATTATTACTAGTATTTTCACCCGTGCGATGCACGGAATGGAGTTATTGTAATATATTAAGAATATTTAAATCGATATATAATTATTTATGAGTTAATTTCACCAGAGGTCGCTTATCTTTCCTGACAATTTCAAATTTAATCCTAGACTATAGTTATTAATTATTACAATTTATTCTATATTATAATTCTTACGTTAATATTCTTACTATTATTATTAACACTATAATTACTTTTAGATATTATTATTACCACTTAGATTATTATTATTAGATTATTTTCAAGTTCTGTTAGTATATAATGGTCGTGAAGCACAATAATAATATAACCATAATTAAATATTCTTGTATTGTATTCCGTGAGTCACAATAATAATATAACAATAATTAAATATTCTTCAATTCTATATTCTTCTAGGATTTCTATTACCATCATTAATTATTCCCTAATTTACCATAATTAAATAATTTGACCAATTATAAAGAGAGATTATTAAATAATGCACGTGACAATTTTTTAATTGAAAATTTTAAAAATTCATTAATAAAACATAAGGTTCTCATAGTTTTTTCTTGAGTGAATTCCATTTTTGGTCCTATTGTTATAGGGGCGTTTCCAATTTTAGTCCACCTTAATTTTTTTTTGCCACTTTAAGACTAATATTATTGAATGTGTTCCACTTTTAGTCCCACCGTTAGTATTTTCATCAAGAGGCCGTGTAATCTAGGGATATTTTGACCTTTCTTCTCATCCAAGACTATGTTTGACTAAAGAAATGAGAACATTAAACCTAAAACCTAAGAAACCTCGCCGGCCCATGTTGGAACAAACGAAGCGATGTAGCTTTGGCTTCCCATTCTCGTTGTTCGAAGAGCCATCTTCGAATATCGGAGGAGGAAGACGAAGCGCCTGAATTAAAAGAGAAGAGACAAACATAAAAAGACCAAAATTCCCTTTGATCATACGGCCTCTTAACGGAAATATTAACGGTGGACTAAAAGTGGAACACATTCAATAACAGTGGTTGTAAAGTGGCAAAAAAAATTAAAGTGGAATGAAATTGGAAACGCCCCTATAACAGTAGGACCAAAAATGGAATTCACTCACCTAAACTATTTAATAAAGCATTTTTTTTTAGAAATTGGTGGGCCAAACCGCCTACGGCAGTTTGCTGTGGATAGATCTCGAAAAAATACGCGATTTCAAAAAAAATATGTGTCCAAAACGGACAACCGAGTCAAAAGTTATGCCTTAAATTACATAAACTCTTTACCTCGATAGGGATCGTGCACAAGCAATCATGTGCCTATACGCGCGAACAAAACGGGCGTGTAGAGCGCCGACATCGGCATATTGTCGAGACTGGTTTGGCTTTAATGGCCCAAGCGTCTGTCCCGCAACAGTATTGGGACTACGCATTTGAAACGGCAACTTACCTGATAAATCGCCTACCGTCCTCCTCACTCCAGTTTAATACAGCATATTTCCGTCTATATCAATCACCTCCCACTTACACATACCTGTGTGTATTCGGGTGTCTTTGCTTTCCATATCTCCGGCCCTATAACCGTCATAAAATAGAGTACCGGTCAACCCCATGTGTCTTCTTAGGTTACCCACCGTCCTTTAGGGGTTATCGCTGCATGTATCTAAACACCGGGAAAACCTATATCTGTCGCCATGTCCGCTTTGATGAAACTAACTTTCCTTTTGCAACAGCTGATTCCTTGCAGAAAGTGACCCAGTCAAACGAGCCCAGTTCGCTGTGGGGCTCCAGTCCTGTAATCCAAGATGGTGGCTATGCCGTACCAGCATTACTGCCCCCTGCCAACTCAGGTGCTCTAACTCGTGCACCCAGGAGACGAGGGCCTAGGGCCCATCCTCAAGAGCGGGCTCATGTTATGCGGCTCCGACACATGACACAGGGCACTGGTGAGCAGTTTCATGCCCTCACTGTGTCCATGTCTACTGAAAACCCTACTTGCTACTCCTAGGCGGTTGGGCACCCACAGTGGCGGGACGCTATGGACCAAGAGTTCAATGCGTTGTTGTATAACAACACCTGGCAACTAGTTCCCGCAACACCAAACACATGAACATTGTAGGGTGCAAATGGATTTTTCGCACCAAATGCAATGCCGATGGTACGGTGGAGCGCTACAAGGCCCGGTTAGTAGCGAAAGGATTCAATCAGGTAGCAGGCGAGGACTTCTTTGAGACGTTTAGCCCGGTGGTCAAGCTGACCACGGTCCGGATATTACTCTCACTAGCTGTATCTCGCGGGTGGACACTCCGACACTTGGATGTCCACAACGCCTTTTTAAACGGGCACTTGGCGGAAACAGTCTACATGCGCCAACCATCGGGATAAGAGGATCCTGACCACCCTGATCACGTCTGTCACTTAATAATATTCTACATCATCAATTAAAAATGGAATGAAAACTGGGTAAAAATATCACTGCATCTGATATTCTATTTGGCTAAATGACTAATTGACTGAAAATAAAAAAGAATAATTGGCTGAAAATGAATATGACATTACAAATTGACTGAAAATATAAAAAAGAAATGAATACCAATAGTTGACTGCAAATAAAAAATGATCCATAATTGATTAATATGAAAAAAAAATGGTTAGATCATTGCATTTTAATTAAAAATGGATCGGAAACTAAAATTTGACGGAAATATTTCAATAATAATTCTACATCATAAATAGTAAATGCATATTTTAAACAATATTAAAGATAAATTAAAATTGAACGGAAATACTTCAATAATAATAATATTATGCATCATCAATTAAAAATGAAACGAAAATTAGGTAAAAATATCACTGAATATGATATTCTAATTGACTAATTGATTAAAAATATAAAAGAATAATTTACTGAAAATGAATTTGATATTACTAATTGACTTAAAATATAAAAGGATCGCTAATTGACTAATACTCTACTGTTATATATTTTCACCCGAGTCACCTATCGTGATGGACTGAAGGTGTTAGCTCTATACGATGATGGACAGGATTGCGTTGCTACTACCAATGTCGTCTGCAAAGAGGTTTCAATAATGTGTAAATACAATCGTTGATATTATGTTTTTTTTAAATGACAAAATTGCTATATATCTAGACAATATATATATATATATATATATATATATATATATATATATATATATATATATATATATATATATATATATATATATATATATATATATATATATATATATATATATATATATATATATATATATATATATATATATATATATATATATATATATATATATATATATATATATTCCATACAAATGAACTAAGACAACAATTCATTCTTATAACTGAGTTGCTAGATGAATTAACACATTTGCCTAATTTATAAAAAAAATATTCCGTACTAAACAATGATAAATAAAATCTCCAAAGTTATAGCACCGCATGCGTACATCTACACATTAACTATTAATTTGAGCAATTATTTGCTCAAATTCAAACAATGATAACATCAAAACACATAAATACTCCAAATCATATCTTCAATTGCACTATATAATATTTAATTTTCTAATTTAAATAATTATATATCAATCCAAATATTTTTAATATATTATAACAAATCTATTCCGTGCATCGCACGGGCGAAAATACTAGTTCGTAACAATACAATAATCTCCTTAACTTCTATGTTCGAACTTCCAAAGGCGTGTAATACTCTACTATCTAAAGATCTCCTGTTCGAATCCTAGCAGCAAACTTTTTTAACATGCATGCTAATTTTGTCAAGGGCTGATGGGATGGAAGGCTGACCCGATGTAAATATATTATTCTCGGTGCGGTTCATATAACCTTACAAAGGTTTATAATTACGTATGTATATTATATTCATGTTGGACATAATTAATTTTCTCCCATCCCATGATAAATTAAATATACTTTTGATTGTCATCATTGATTCTACATGTTAGACAAGTGTATCGAGTTAGACCCATCAATACCTTGTCCAATTATCCAGTCACCACGTACCGAAGGGTCGGGTTATGGTAAAGGCGCATCCATCTCCTGAAAACACTAGATTAATCAACTAACAACTAAAATTGGGGAATCCGATCCTATTTTTTTCAAAATACGTACATTTTGACTCATCAAAATCTTACAATATTCTCTCTCTCAAAAAAAAATTAAAAAAAATCTTACAATATTCCTAACAATACCCAAAATGGTGTCTTTTCTTGTCTTGTGTTGCATCGTCTTGAACTTGGTAGTCTTGTATTGCTTCCTCATGTTACACCTCATCTTGTGCATTGCATTATTCACTTCTGTGCATTATCGTGTATTTGCCTCGTCTTGTGGCTGCCTCGTCTTGCAAAATGCCTTGTCTAAAAAAGGCTTAAAATGGGATTCGAAATATGGATCCTTTGGTATGCTTAACATTGTTTTCCAATATTGGAATAAATAGCTTGCATTCTTTACATTGCTCGAAGAATATTTAAGCGAGAAGTGAGGTTAAATTATTTTGAGGCGCAAGCTGTAGCAACAAAGGTGAAGATAGCATAAATGGAAATTGACTATTTTGGAGTATATATGTCGTGTGATGATCTAGTGTTTGAATCCTACTCTTGAAGCATTTTTGGAGACACGAAATGCTTGGAGTAGACACGTCACACGAGATGGATTAATATATATATATATATATATATATATATATATATATATATATATATATATATATATATATATAATATTTGATCCAATGAGACTCCTTGACAGGTGAAATGGTGAGATGTCATCTTGATCATTTATTTTAATTTTTAAACGGCTCAGATTTGGTGCATTTAATTTTAACACCACGTGTGCTCAGCGTGTATGGACTCAAGGGCATTGTTGTCTTTCTTCGCTCTTTATTTTTTTATATTTATCGGAAGGGGGAGACCCAAAAGTACATCATTAGATTACAATATTGGCTTGCCGCCATGTGGGAAACCCACATGCATCATCTTCTAGCAAGATACTAATGCTATGAGTTGGATTTACAAGTCGATGTAACCCTCTTGGTAATCCTCTGGACATACTTGCCAAAGCATCCGCAACCTGGTTTTGTTCTCGAAATATACTGGACGCACTCCAATCCTCTGCTTTATCTAGTTCCTTCCTGCATGCTTTGAGAATATTTTGGGCGATGACGTTTTCTAATCTACCACCATTGATACCTGTCACTATCTCACTGGAATCGCTTTCCAAATCAATTTTCGTGAAGCCCTTTGCGAGGCCGAATTGTATTCCTTTTAGTATTGCCCAGGCTTCTGCTACCAGTGGTGAACAAACTCCAATACTTGAGACAAAGCCCCCAAGCCAAAGTCCATTCCAGTCTCTCAGAACGCCACCGCAGCCAGCCTTTCCTGAGCTTGGGTCAACCGCACCATCGACGTTGATTTTGATCCGGCCTTCCCTCGGTTTCTCCCATCTAATCAGGTTCCACCTGGGGGTAGCTTGTCTGGGCTTACCTTTCTTATATCTTGCAAACGCTTTCTTGATCTCCTCGACTTGAGCTTTAATCCAGTCAATTTTGGAAGCCAGCGGCTTGGATGAATTCCTAAAAACAGCTTCGTTGCGCCACCTCCATAGCCACCAGCAAGTCATAGCGAAGGTTGTGTTGGTGTTGAAGGGATTATTGACATGATTTCTACCTTTGATGCCTAACTCCAGCCACTTGTGGAAATTCTCAAAATAGGTCCGAGTATGCTCAGTAGGTAATATACTTTTCCAGACTGCATCCGCCATTGGACATTTGCGAAGCACATGATCCATATCTTCCACCGTGTCTCTGCACCTCCAGCACTTGTCGCAAGATGTGAAGCCACGTCTAACTCTATTATTATTGGTCATAAGCTTCTCGTGTTTTGCTAACCATAGAAAACAGGTGATGTGGTTAGGTACTTTCAGCTTCCATATGCTATTCCACTTGGCCGCTTCTAATGGTGAGGCCTGCTCTGAGTCCAGGGCATATGCAGATTTAATGGAAAATTCCCCATTGTCTTCCTTCGCCCAGCCGTTGAAGTCAGATTCATCATGATCATGGCATAGAAGTATCGCAGTAATCTTATTAATGGTGGCCTCTGGTAGCAACCCTTCCAGGATCTCCCAGTTCCAGCCGGTACTGGGGTTCCAATAGCAAGCTACCGATTTGGCGATCTCATGTTGTGGTATGGGGGCCAAGGCAAGCTGCTGCAGTGGGCAGTCTTCCACCCAAGCATCCAACCAGAAGCTCGTGTCATTACCATTCCTAACAAATTTCTTGACTCCCTTTTGTAGAAGTGGAATAGCTTTAAGGATACCTTTCCAAGCATTGGACATGTTCGGTTTTGGAGACCACTCTGCAAATTGGGCAGAGTTCACATTATATTTGGCTCTGAACAGCTGTACCCATAGCGTGTCTTCGTTTCGTGCCATCCTCCAACCCAGTTTCGCCATAAATGCCTTGTTCATACCGTCTAAGCTTCTTATGCCCAGACCTCCATTCGATTTATCTCTGATTACTGTGTTCCAGTTTACGAGGTGACTGCTTCTCGCGCCCTCCGTGCCCCCCCATATGAATCTTCTGACTAACTTCTCTATCGAAGAGGTCACACCAGCCGGTAGAAGGGTCGATTGCATCATGTAGTAGGGGATTGTTGAAAGAACTGCCTTCGCAAGTGTAACTCTACCGGCTAAGGAAAGTGTACGGGATCTCCAGCCCGATAATCTTGATTGGACTCTCTCTATTAGGCTTGCAAATGTCTCATTTTTTAGCCTCCCATGAATGGAGGGAACACCTAAGTATTTGCCCATGTTCGACACCTTGGTGAAACCCGATATATGTTCTATCTCGTTTTGCAGGTCATCTTGAATGTTCTTCGAAAATAGGATAGAAGACTTTAGCAGGTTGACTTTTTGGCCCGAGCTGCAACAGAATCTTTCCAGGCAAGTCTTCATCTCTTCGGCTTGACGAGTTGTCGCCTCCCCAAACAGTACCATGTCATCTGCAAAGAATAAATGTGTAATATGAGGGGCACGATTATTGAATTTAAAGCCTTTCCACTTACCTGAAGCCACAGATTCGCTAATCAGATGGCTTAATCTTTCTAAACATAGGACGAATAAAAGAGGAGACATTGGGTCTCCCTGCCGAATTCCGCGTTCTGGTTTGAACCAATCAGATTGGTGGCCATTCCAAGTGGTTGACAGTCTTGAAGTAGTCACACAGGCCATAATATTCCTGACCCAAGTATTGTTAAGGCCAATGTCTTTTAATGTATCCTCGATGAAGTCCCAATTAAGTCTGTCATATGCTTTCTCCAAGTCGATCTTCATTATCATCCACCCCGTTGACCCTCTTTTGCATCTCATGGAATTGAGAACCTCTTGGAACACCAATATGTTATCAGTAATTTGCCGACCTGGGACGAAACTTGTCTGATGGGAACCAACCAGACTCTTGGAGATATCTTTAAGCCTAGACGCCATTACTTTAGTCAGAATTTTGTATGTGACGTTACATAACCCAATTGGGCGAAACTGATTAACTGTCTCCGGAGAAGGCACCTTGGGGATAAGTGTTAAAACTGTGTCGTTGCAGTAGTCTGGAAGCTCCCCTTTTTCAAAGAAGGTTTTGGCGAATTTGACAATGGACTCACCCACAATGTTCCAAGTATTCTGATAGAACGCAGCACTGAAACCGTCTGGGCCTGGAGCCTTGCAAGGCTCCATGCTGAACACTGCAGCCTTGACCTCCTCCATTGACCACAGCTTTTCGATCTCTGCCCAAACTGCCTCACTTATGGTGGGAAACTGGTTTCTGAGGCAATTATGGGCTAAGGGAGCTGCCTCTTTAGCGTAAAGGTTTACGTAGTACCTCTGAACGAGTTCAATAATCCTCCCCTCCTCTGTTATCCAATTACCTTCTTCGTCTTTTAGCGCATTAATCCTGCTATTGGATTCCTTAACCATCGTGGCCATGTGATAGAACCGGGTATTACGGTCCCCATCCGTTATCCACTCCTCCCTCGATCTTTGATACCATAGAAGTTCCTCTTGGTAAAGAGTTTCTTCAAGTTCCACTTGGAGTTTTCTCTCTAATCTCAACAGATTCGGGGTAGCTCTAATGCATAAACTGTGCTGTACTCCATTGATCCTAGCCAAAATGCGATCCTTTCTTTGAAATATGTTACCAAAGACACTCCTGTTCCATTCTTGAAGTGTTGTGGTCGTTATCCCCTTATTAGCCTCCAACTCCCCTCTCGGGTTCCACACTTGTCTTATAAGTTCCATAAAGTTCGGGTGCGTGGTCCATGCGTAGTTAAACCTAAAGTTTTTGCTGCTAATACAGGGTACATGCAGGTTAGTATTAATCAAAAGTGGAGAATGATCAGAGGATACCATCGGAAGATGTTCCACGTGCGAGTTCAGGAATCTTAATTTCCACTCTGTGTTAACAAGAGCTCTGTCTAGGCGGGCACCCTTGAAATTAGCCGTATTTACGCCCCTCATCCAAGTAAAACATGAGCCTCTGAAGCCTAAGTCAATCAACCCTTCCTGGAAGATCCAATCATTGAATTCCGTGCATCTGGCCGAATTAAAAGTCTCAGGGTTACTGACTTCTTCCTGAGAGGATACCATGTTGTAGTCACCTACTGACATCCATGGTCCTTGAATATCAAGGAGCTGGCTTGACAGGTCGGAAAACAGCCTCCTTCATAGTTGAAGATTGGGGCTGCCATAGACCACCGAGATAAACCATGGTTCCAAATTCTCTTCTCCTACCTGTAAAACAACAAACTGGGGATGAGTAAAAATAATGCTAACATCCAAGAACTCTCTCCAGAGGATCCAAATTCCTCCCGAGAAGCCAACCGCCTCTACTCTAATCCATTCGGGGAAGCCAAGTTCGTCACAAATAGTGTTCGCTTGGTCCCCCGACACCTTAGGCTCTAGTAAACAGACGATGGAAGGCTTATGCCTTCTAATAAACTGTTTTAGGGTGCGGCGAAAAGACCTTGACGCCGCCCCTTGGCAATTCCAAATCATATATATCATGACAACAAAAGTTTAAAACCACACACGCTCAGTAGCATCAACCAAACTATCTTCCCATTAATGGAGGGATATGGCTCTTAATTGCGCCTTACAACAACTGGTGAACCAGGGCCATTCCGGTCAGCACTGCCCCCCGCCACTTCCATGGTAATGTCTGGGGGCTCAGGTGGAATTTTCGGATGTTCTGCACAGATTTGCTGGGTACTACTCCCACCAACTTCGAACACTTCCATTGGTGCCACTTCCTCTTGGTTATTTGATCTAAAGACCATAGTATTTATAGTGTAACCGCCTCGAGTAGATCCCCGGACCACCGTGTGCTCTCTCTCAGCCGCAGCCCTCCTTGGTGTACCACCTCTTCCACTCCTACCCCTGATCGCGCCACGTTGTGCCTATGTGGGGCGAACATCGTTATTTGTTTGGATTGCAGGGATATGGTTCGCTCCCCCCGTCTGGATCCTCACATTAGATCCATTGGCTGGTTGTTTCGTCCTAACTCTTGGGAGGTTGGTGATTTCGGGTTGGTTGACAGTTCTCATATTCTGACTACCCTCCTTAGTGCTATCATCAGTGTTGATGGCCATACCCTCCGCCCCATCAAGCCCGTCTAAGGAGGCAAAACGGGACGGTATTCCCAGTCCTTGTTGGGGTTCCTCTGCCCTACCCGTAGCTTGTCTCCCGGCGTTCCGGCGGTTGTCCATCATCCTTGGGCCCCTCCTATCTTTTCTTGTAACTATCATCCAAGAACCATACTTGGCCGATAGATCCCTCACTTGTGGAGCCGGCTGGTTTCTAAGGGGATTCAAGTGTGTTTCTCCCTCTTCATTCTGGACGCCCTCTAGCACTTGGTCTTCGCCCCTTTCTCCAGCAGTCTTGGGGCATTGATTCTGTCTATGACCATATAATCCGCAGGTAAAACAAATCAAGTGTATCCCTTCGTACTCGATAGGTATGACTTCATCTTCCAGAGTGAACTTCGCAAGGAGTGGCTTTGTGATATCAATTTCCACGCATACTCGGGCAAATTTGCCAATGGAGATCAAGCTGGTTGTATAGTCTATTTTGATGGGACGGCCTATCCTTCTTGCAATCTTCTTCAAGAACTTATTATCAAAATATTCAACAGGCAGGGCCGGGAATCTTACCCAGACGAGGAGTTTCCCCGTTGTGTTCTTCGACGGATGAAAGTTGGGCTCCCACTCCTGAACGATCAAGTAATGGTCTAAAATCACCCACGGCCCTTTGTATTTCGCGAAGTCGTAGTCCCTCAGTGCATCGAACTTGGCTAAATAGTAATCTTGATCTAGTGCAATCAACTCAAAACCGGCCTCGGGTTTCCACATCTTCTGTAGCCTCTGTAGCAGATACGAGTAGCTTACTTTTCGGCCAAGAACCTTGCAGATTAGCGATCTACGCCATGGTTTCCTGAGTCTTTCTTTCTCTTTCTCTGTCACCGGTATCACCGGGTTGGTAGGATCCGAATCGGCTGTAGCCATTTCCTCCTCGTCAGATTCCTCTTCTTCATCGACCTGAACCCTGAATCCCTTTCGATACCAGGCTTGATTCGGCGTCCCATCTGGGGTTTTCCACTGGGCTGACCCCGGCGAAACCAAATCGGCGGCAGTAGTTGACTGTTGATTCCTCTCCTCTGGCGTTGGTAGGGGGTTAACTTCTGTATCGGTCCTACCTCTTTTCGACCTTCTAGTGTTGAGATTTTGCAGTTCTTAGCCTTCCGGCGACTGAGAGGTCGCCGTCGGCATGACGGAATCCGAGAGAGTTTCTTCGCTCTTTATTGATTTGCATTAATTAGTTCGCCCGTTATTTGGGCGTGTGATTGCGTTATTTTTTGTCTAATATCACTTTTCAATATTTTTAGCTTTATTAGTTTCTTCTCCGTCCAACCACGCTAGGGAAGCATTCCCCAGTGCCGCTCTTCCCGTTCCGTCCAGGTTGTCTCCATGGAGGGTTCTACCAACAGACATTCTAAGCGTCAAAGGGCAGTTTTTCCGATTCCCGTCAAGGTATTCCGAGTCCCCATTCTTTTGTGTTTGGGTTTCTTTGTATTTTTTTTTTGTTGCTTTGCTTTGTTGCGTTCTCTAGGGAGAGGACCAGGCCGGCGTGATTTTTTGGCGGCTTTATTTGGAGTGGTTCGGGTTGGGGGGTTTTTAGTCTGGGAGAGTTTTGGCAGTGATGGGCGCTGGGGTGGTTAGGGTTTCGGCTGAGGGTTTTTTTTCTTTATCTATTTGTATTTTTCAGGCGGGGTGGCGCGATTCTTTGGCTGTTTTGTGGGTGATTCGTGTACGGTGGTGGTGTGCGGTAGGGCGGGGTATGGTTCCTGCCGGAATTTTCAGTGGAATATGGATCAAAACTGTTATTGGTATAAAAATCGTGTGACCAAAAGTGGAAAACAAAATTAAAATTTATATGGAGAGCGCGTTTAAATCTGTTATCGGAAAGCTGCGCGGTGGCGTTTGGCCGGAAAAGATGGGGACTACTAATCCTAAATTGGAAGCACTGTTCGCGGACAAGAAGCGTGTGAGAAACCCTCTCGTTCCCCTCGGTGCACTTGTCAGTGCAGGAGTGCTCACAGCTGGATTGATTAGTTTCCGGCAAGGAAATTCTAATTTAGGTCAGAAGCTAATGAGGGCTCGTGTAGTTGCACAGGGCGCTACGGTGGCATTGATGGTTGGGACTGCTTACTACTATGGGGACAACCTCAAACATACTTAAAACTGTATGACTGTAAAAAGTAGCAATCTCTACAGCCTCATTTTTCATTCTCAAGACTTAATGCTTTTTACTACCAAGAAATGATCAGTTGATCACACACCTTGCTACAAAGGCATCTTTACCTCATTCAGCTCTTCCAAGTTCCACCATGAATGTTGTAAGTCAAAAACTCCTTTTTTTGTTTCCTGAACTGTTTAGATGCTTCATTCAATAAGCCAAGCAGTAGCCATTTTGTATAACAAATATGTATACAACTCATGTTTGATTGATTCTTGAGTTTCTTGATGTTCATCATCGAGATATACATGAACTCATTATTGTGAACTCTAATGTTCTTTCTTCTGAAGGGTTGAGCCATAGAGCTACTAACACTATGATCAATAATTCCATTTTGATGTGTTTTTTCTTCTCAAAAAAAAAAAATAAAATAAAATAAATTATAATTTGTATGCAAAAACTGTTTTTTATTGAACATCAATCTAGTATGTTTAGCGGCTTACATTCTTAAGTCATTACAGGCTTACAAAAGAGTTGGAAGCATGATTCACAATGGAGATAAAGGACGTGGAATAATTGGTGTTATCTAAGTTATGGATTTAATGGTACACTTGCTTTAAAGAATTTTGCTTCTAATTACTAGTTTGTTTGAGACGTTTACAAAATTATGGTTTTCATCTTGTGTCTTGATTCCTTTATGATGAACTTTAGGTCTATGCTGCTTTTGTGATGCTTTAGTTTCATAATCTCAGCCAAACTTGTATTGTTCTTAATATGAAACAAACTATAGTCAGTTTTGCTTTCAATTGTTTTCAAATGTAGGATTTTGGTTAAGTTCAAGTAACATATAATTCATTCTATGTTGTAGTCGTCTTTTAGAATGACTAAACAGAGATGGTCTGTTTCATATAATGAGGAGCAACTAATGCTCTTAATTCTGTATGTCTATTGGTACTTCAATCATTTATGATGGAAATGGATTTCTTGTTACTTTTTTTTTTTTTTCAAATTACATTCGAATACCAAAATTCTTAAATCATATTATTGTACAATTGGGTTCATAGAATGATGAGTTGGAATACATTGCATCTGAAACTGTTTTGAAGGATTTGCTTTTATTATGGCATGTGGAAGTTTTCGTAGGTGTGTGCGTTGTAGTAGTTTGGATTGTGCAAAGTACTGGATGTGTGCGTTGTAGGTGTT